>NC_092875.1:125204355-125520355 GCF_028372415.1 Notamacropus eugenii | reverse complement strand
AGGCTTCTTACCCAGAAGCCTTCTAACCTTTAACGAGGGTAAAATGAGTTTATCAGATTAGCTAATTGCCACCTTGAAGGCAAGAAAGGGCCTGACCTAGAGGAGGAGAAAGAGGAGAATAAAATGTGTTTATCTCAGCAGTCTTGGGGGTGCAAAGGAATGAAGTGTTACTGAAACAGGTCATTACTAAGAAAGGCAGGTCTCCACCTCACCCCACCTGCAGCCTCACTCCACTCCCCACCTGCCATCATGGCACCCAAAGAGGCCCCATGCTTGGAGGGGGGCAGGGGCGTGGTTGATGGAAGAGTCAGGGCTGAGCACTACTCACTCAATAGTAAGGACACACAGGTACAGATAGACATCATCATTTGCCTGGGTTAAAAGCGCCCATATTTGCCCATAAAGAAAATTATGCTGCTCCTGAAGAAATCAGTTTGCTGACCCCAATACACTCTAAAACTTTCATTTCATAAATAAGGAAACTAACACTAACAAGTTAGGTGAATTGCTCAAGATCACCCAATTTTCACTGGCAGAGCCAACGTTAGAAGCCAATTCCAAGTTTACTGACATACTTCCACGTCTTAAGTTCATTGGCTATTGCTCTTCTCCTTCTTCTCCTACTTCTTCTCCTTCTTCTCCTTCTCTTTCTTCTTCTTCTTCTTCTTCTTCTTCTCCTTCTCCTTCTTCTTCTCCTTCTCCCCCTTTTTTCTTCTTCTCCTTCTTCTTCTTCTCCTTCTCCTCCCTTCTTCTCCTTCTTCTTCTCCTTCTCCCCCTTTTTTCTTCTTCTCCTTCTCCTTCTTCTTCTTCTTCTCCTCCCTTTTTCTTCTTCTACTTCTTCTTCTCCTCTTTCTTCTTCTTCTCCTCTTTCTTCTTCTTCTCCTACTTCTCTCTTTCCTTCTTTCCTTTCTTTCTTTTCTTTGCTTCTTTCTTCCCTCCCTCCCTTCCTTCCTTCCATCAGGACATATTTTCATCAGTTTGGGTAGTTCTCAGAGTGGAAATTTTATCTACCAGGGCAGGATAGCAAGCTGTATATAACTTTCAGTCTTATAGAATTTCCTAGGTTCATTTCATAAAGTCTTTTTAAAATTAACTGATTCTTGTTTTAAAAACTCAATAAAAGAGATCTTCAAGTCAATTTTATAGACTTTTAGGTTCTAAATCAAGTCACTATGTGCCTGTGGAGACCCCGTGCTTTTGTGTGTGGGCCTTTGTGTATTAATATATAGTTTTAGAAGCAATATTGATTACAACCTGCCTATAGGAGAGCCTAGAAAGACCAATGTGATCCATTAATGAAAGACTTTTTATGGTAGGAAAAAACTGGAAACAAAATGATTGCCTAACAATTGGGGAATGGCTGTACCAACTGTGATATAATAGAAGGAGTATAATAAAATATTAACATAAAAGAAAAAAGCATAAAATGAAGGATTCTGAGAAATATGGGAAGATTTATATGAAATGACATAGGGTAAAAGCAGAACTAAAGATTCACATACACAACAATTACAACAAAATGTAAATGAAAAATTTGCTAAAAGGCAGCCAAAATGTGTGATTGAAAACACAATAATGGTCTTGGAGAACTGATAAAGAAACGTCTCCCTTCCCTCAAGAGAGGGGTGGGATGGAGTAGGATGGAGTGGATGGAGGTAAGGACTAAGAGGACATAATGTCATATAGGTTGTTACATGTTATCACTATATATATATATATATATATATATATATAGAGAGAGAGAGAGAGAGAGAGAGAGAGAGAGAGAGAGAGAGACATATAGACATATAGACATATATTCACGTATAAATACATACACACATATATAAATAATGTTTTGGGAGGGTTGCTACAAAGGGAAGGTTCAATTATGGGAGTGGGGTGTGTTCTGAAATGAAAACAATGAAAAAACAAAAACCTTCAACAACATTTAGTTTAAGAAAGACAAAAAAGAAAAGAAAGTTCTAGAATAAATTTGGAAAGTCATCTAGTTCAACATCCTAACAAATGAAAGTCTCTTCTGCTAAAAATATAATTCTATCATAAACTCAACAACAATCTCAACATAAATTATCGAAAGAACAGAATAAGGAAGAAAGAAAATAGAACAAAATGAAGAAAAAAGGCAGCTCAGCACAAAGGGGAAATGTTTTGGCTCTAGACTCAGAGGATCTGGGTTTGAATCCGGACTCTGTACCCTTCTGTCCTGTTAAACCTTTTGCCCTCCCAGGGCTTCATTTTCATTCTTTGTAAAATTGTTGGATTGGTTGACTTAATCGTAACCTTGTCCTTCTCATGTCTACCTCTATGCTCCTATTAAATTCAAAACAACTTCTAGGTTGCTAAAAGGGATACCTACACAAGTTAACAAAAATAACAGTATTAACATCTTACGTGATCCCTCTACTGATCCCATTACCCTCTGGGTACTTCTCAAATTGGATTGCTGTCTTTTTGCAACCTATTCCTTATCAAGATCAGCAGGTTGCTCTTCAGGCACAGGTCACAAGTCCCTCATAACTCTTCCCACTCTTTTTTGCTACGCATCCCTTCATATGTCTTTCTGTATTTCTTCATATTGTTTGGTTTAATAATACTGCATACCATCATTTATTCGGAAGGTAGGTGGATCTTTGGATAGAGCATTAGTCTTGGAGTCCTAACCTGAGTTCAAATCTAACCCCGGATACTTACTAGCTATGTGACCCCTGGACAAATTACTTAACCATTCTCAGCCTCAGTTTCCTTATCTGAAAAAAGATAATAGCACTTAGTTGACAGGGTTGCTCTATCAAATGAGACGAATTTGCAAAATGCTTGGTACAGTCTCATGTACCTCGTAGTCACTTAATGTTTGCTTGTTCCTTTCTCCTGCCTTTCCCTCTCCCCCAAATGCTGGACATATAAGCTATTTTCAGTTTATTTCTATTGCAAGTCAAGCTCTCTGCATATCTCTGAACAACTACATCTTCCCCCACTCCTTCCTTCCTAAACCTTTCCAACAAATGCCTTGTAGAGGTAGTCACCGAAGTTCTCCTGGAAGCATAACTTGGAGTGTTTTTATCTGGGACAAAGATAGTCGGGGGGGGGGGGGGGGTTGGGCGGGGGAACATGGAATGACATCAAAGCAAAGTTTGATAGTCTGACCACAGAAGAGCAGCCTATCCCTTGTTCTTCCTGGGGTTGAGGGGAGAATGAGAAACCAGCCCTGGAAGAGAGTTCCCATAGTGATGGCTCCCAGGGAGTCAGTGGCCTGTGGGCAATTGTATAGGACAATACAGACCAGTAAGTGGAATAATGTGAGAGGAGGCTCTGAAATAGCAGTCCAGTCTTCTCTTGAGGGAGGATACCTATTCCTTGGATGTCAGCACCCCAGCCCTTCATTCAGTCTCTATCAGTTACTGCTGTGTATAAACTAAAGAATTAAATACATTTCAGATGAATTTAAAGTTATTGGTACTCATCTTTTTTAGATAAAATAGGTGTGTTCAAGAGACAGTCTTTTGAAATTACAGATTACAGAGATTAGTCAACTCTCCACAAAATTCTTTGATTCTCCTGTCAGTCACATAATTCTGGCTAGTTTAGAGCATGGGAATCATCAACTAGGTGGTGTAATAGATAGAGTACCAAGCATACAGTCAGAAAGACTCATCTGACTTCCTGAGTTAAAATATGGCTTTAGAAACTTGCTAGCTGTATGACCCTGGGCAAGTCACTTAATCCTGTTTGCCTCAGTTTCTTCATTTGTAAAAATGAACTGGAGAAGGAAGTAGCAAACCACTCCAATATGTCTGCCAAAAAAACACTTAAAATGGGGTCACGAAGAGTTGCAAATAATTGAAATGACTGAATAACATTTTTTCCTTGTTTTTACTCTACTTATTTCTTCTAAATCTCTTTATTTTCTTCTCCCTCTTTTCTTTTTCTCTTGTTCTTCCTTAGCACCCATAAATATTATTTTCTCCTTCTATTGGTCCTCCTCCTCATCGTTATCATCAAATATACTTATACAGGGTGTCCCAAAAATCTCAGGGTAGTTTTAAGTTGCACTATGTAATACAACTTTCATTCTTACGATGCCATTTGAGTCTCACAGCAACTTCATGTGCAGTGAGAACAATTGCTATTATCTCCTATTTTACAGATCAGAAAATTGAGGCTCAGACAGGCTAAACATTTTATTCTAGGTCTAGACCATCTCCCCAAATCCAGTGCTCTGGTCTTTCCATTAAATCAGGCCTTAGTTTACCCTTGATGTAATGTCAACAGCACAAGTCACTTTGTCTTTCTAAATTTGGTCTGAGGATTTTTGAAGAACGTAAGCTAACTAATCAAAATGCTGCCTTTTTTGAAAGTCTTTTCTGGAAGACTCTCCATCCACCTCCACCCCCATCCTAGGGACTCTACAGTTCGATGGGGATTGTCTCATGTATGAATGTAAATTAATCTTTTTTGTTTCTGTTTACAATTATGGATAACCAGCAATAGATCTTCTTTCCAAAATTATAGGACTACTTACTCTTCAATGTGCCCAGAGGCTTAAGGATCCATCCAATGAATTTAATAAGTAAATAATTCTCTTTGTGAGGAAGAAAATACTCCTACAGTATTCTGTGATTCTGATTTCAACAAAGCTAATAGATCATCCCCTCTTTTTCTGCTCTGTCAAACATTGACTTGTTCTGTTACCATTAATCCACTGATCATTTTCTCAAGGATTCCTTAAATAAGACAAAACTTTTTGTTAACAGTATAAACTGTGGTCAAAGGATCTCCACCATGACATAGGCTCTCATGGTTTGGGTCAGATTGTGGGTTCCTAACTCCCAGAAGGGTCAGTTTTTCATTGGGTTCATTTCTTCCGCCTGGAGTTGCTCCAGAAAAATCTTCTTCTATATTTAGGGTAGATTCATGCCAGATATGCCTCATGTCTGATTTTTCCTGTTGTGGGTCATATTATTTCTTGCTCCTATACAAGTACTCAAGGTACCAAGTGTATCTCAAGTACAAAACAGCCTTTATTTCACCCCACAGAAAATGAATATGATATAAAGGACTCAAAAGAGGCCATAAATAGATACAGAAACAAATTAAACACTCAGCTCATCAATTTTCTCACTACTCCACCTCTCTACTCCAAAGGAAACTGATTTGGGATTGCTTCCAGATAATCCTTTAATATTCTAGTAAATTTCTCTTTTCCCATAGAATTTTATACAATCCCCCTAGGCAGTTAGGTAGACAGTATATAGAGTGCTGGGCCTGGAATCAGGCAGACCTAAATTCAGATATGACCTCAGACACTTACAGCTATGTAACTACCTTGGCAAGTCACTTGTTTGCCTCAGTTTCTTCAATTATAAAATGGGGAAATAATAGGGCCCACCACCTACTGTTGTTGTGAAGATAAAATGAAATCATTATTGTGAAGCAACACAATGTCTAGCACACAACAGGCACTATATAAATGTTAGCCAGTAAGGTGGCAGTACCACCCTGCCGTTTAGTTATTCTGAGGGCTGCTGAAAAAGCAATCTGATCTGTACTATGAGTAATTTTATTTTACTCTCTAAACTGATGCCAGAAATTCATCTCTCTCTTAGTTCCAATGACAAACACTCAACCTTGGACCAAGTGGGCACACATATCTACCTCTACTCTTTACTTTTATAGAAACTGTTTCATTTTCCTGGCTGTTACCATACCTTAGATTAAGAAAGTCTTCTCTCCATCAGTCTCTGATCCCTGAAATATTCTGAAAGGGAGGCAGGAAGACAGGAAGACAGGAATTTGAGGTCCTATAGGTTATCTCAGTAAACACCTGAAGCAAGCCATGTGCTTCGACCACAAGTCACCATTAACTGGTCCTGGGATAGAGGGGGAATCCCCTACCATTCACTCACCACCACCATGCCACCCAGCACCACTCCATTGCCATGCTACAAAGGAAGATACAAGAGAAAAGGTGAAGAGAGATCCCTGGAGAAACTTAGAGAGAGTAACCTATTAGCTCTATGGAACATGAAGGGGTGACTCTTCTGACAAGAATCCATTTTCTTGGAAGGGTGTCCAGTTTTAGAAACCCAGTAGTCATGCCTACACCCTGTAGGGAGGTTGCTCCACGGGTGCCTTCAAACATAAAACAAAATTCTGTCATTTTGTTAGGTTGACCAGAGAAAATCATCAAATCGACTGGGAACTCCTTGGTTACCATTCTTGATTTTTCCTCTCCAGACAACAATATTCAGCACCTAGGAAAACACATTGTTTGCTAAATTGTTAAATATTCAAAACGCTCATCATTCTCCTGGGTCACCTCAAAATAAAGACATCCTATACCACCTAGGACTGTTAGTTCTAGAAGAGATCTGGAGATTATCTAATTTGAGTCCCTCAATTTGACATAGTAGAAAGAGCATAGGCTTTGCATCTACCTCTCACCTCCCATAAACCCTCTGGGTTTCAATCCCATCTCTAGTACTAGCTAGGTGTAGCATTGTCAAACAGCTTAATGTTTGTGTTTGTTTCTTCATCCATAAAATGGGTATAATAATACTCTTAATACCTATTTCACCTAGTTATTGGGAAGGAGGTATGAAATAAAATATGTTTAATAAATCATATCAAAATAAATGCCATTATTTATTTTATTGTTACTATCAATATTATTATTTATTATTTTATTGACAAAGAAACTAAAGGCAAGAGAGAAACACAGTGGAAAATTTTCAAGCAAGAGCTGGAGAAATGTCAACTTTGTTGTAAAGGAAATTCAAGAATCACAAAATTTCAGAGTAAGGGGCCATCTAGTTCAACCATACCTGAAAAAGAAAAATAGAAACAAATGCATAATGTAAATAAAATGTGAATATATAAAATGTAAAATAAAAGTAGAATAGAAGGCAACGAATCTTCCCTCTTTGGAACCTTTCAGCAAAGGCTGGGTCGCTACTTCCTGATCCAGCCTTTGCTGAAGGGTCTCAAATGAGAGGAATCTCATTACGTTTTATTATACTTTTACTATAGCTCCAATAGTCAATAAGCATTTATTAAGCCCCTACCATGTTCCAGGCACTGTGCCAAGTGCTGGGAATACAAAGAAAGGCAAAAGTTAGTCCCTGCCTTCAAGGAGTTCACAATATAATAGAGGAGACAACATTCAAACAACTATGTGCAAATAAGATATCCTACAGGATAAACTGGAGATAATCAGAGTAAGTACTAAAATTAAAAGAGATTGGGAAAGGCTTCCTGTCCAGGGTGGAATTTTAGATAGGATTTGAAGAAAGCTAAAAGGCGGAGATGAGGAGGGAAAGAATTCCTGGATAAGCCCAGATGGTTTATCCTTACTTGAAGCTGAAATTTGCTTCTTTGCAAATTTCTCTATTGTTTCTAGTTCTATCCTCTCCGTCTTCCTTAGGATAGATAGCCTTTCAAATATTTGGAGACAGCTATCAGGTCCCACCTAACCACCACGGGGCTTATCTTCTGCAGGCTAAAAATATCTAGCTCCTTCAAATGATCCCCATGGAATGAACTCCCATCCTCAATGCCCACCTCTGAGTATTTTCTAGCTTAACAATGTACTTCCTAAAAATGTGGCAGCCAGAACCGAATCCAATACTCTAGAGCTGATCAGACCAAGGAACCGGACAATTGAGTCATTACCCCTTGTTCCTGGAATCTGTGTCTCTCATGGCAGCCCAAGATTTCATTAGCTTTTTTTGTCTTTCATGTCACTCTATTAACTCCTACTGAGCATCTTTTTCAACTGTATCTTTTTCAACCGTAACATGTCTTTGGCCATATTACTCTTGGGCACAGCTTCCACCCAATTCTAGCTTGTTCTTCCTTCCTTCCTTCTTTCCTTTCTCTTTCATCTTTCGTTCCTTCCTTTCTTCTTTTCGTTCTTTCTTTCTTCCTTTCACTTAAAGCATTTTACATATTCTCTTATTTGATCCTCACAGCAACCCTGTGAGGGAGGTCCTATTACTATCCCCATTTTATAGATAAGGAAACTGAGACTTCAAGAGGTAAAGTGACACCCAGACTCACAGAGCTAATAAGTGTCTAATCCTGGATTTGAACTGTCTTCCCTACTATAAGTCCAGGGTTCTCTTCACCATGCCATCTCTCTGCCTACCTGTATTTTCATATAGCTAGCATCTTTCCAACTTTTCCACAAATGTAGCATGAAAGACTTCTATCAAATGTTTTGCTAAAAAGCTAGGTAAATTAAACTGACAGTAATCCTACAATCTACCCACTAAGTAATCACACAAAAATGTAATAACAATAGATTATTTAAAAGGTAAATAATTTAGTTTGGCAGCTAGGTGGCATAATGAATAGAGTGGTAGGCCAAAAGTCATAATTCAAACAAAAATTCAGGCACTGACTAGCTGTGTTACCCTACACAAGTCACTTAACCCTGTTTGCCCCAGTTTCGTCATCTGTAAAATGAGCCAGAAAAGGAAACAGCAAACTACTCCAGTATCTTTGCCACAAAAACCCCAAATGGGGTCACAAAGAATAGGACATGACTGAACAATGATTAAACTACCATAATGTTAGTTTGGTATGACTTGTGCTTGATGAACTGATGCTGGTTCCTTAGGATCACAGCTCTCTTCCTAGAAATTCACTGTTCATACCTTTAGTAATATGTTGTAGAATTTGGAAGTATTTTGATAAAATCAGACAGGAGGTAAGATCAAATGAACTCTAACTTCCCTCCCAACTCCAAAGTTTTGTTTTGAGGTAACTGAGGTTAAGTGACTTCCCCAGGATCACACCGTTAGTAAGTATCTGAAGCTGGCTTTGAACTTAGGTCCTCCTGACTCCAGGACTGAAGTTCTACCCACCACACTACTTAGCTGCCCCACTAACTCTACAGTTTCTGATACTATATACCAGTGAGGAGCAGGGTTAGGATCAACATTCCAGTAGTCTGGCTGTCACTACGCTCTTTCCACTGCATCAATTTTTTGCTCTTGTTAGAAAATCAGAAAATATTTCTTTTTTGGTTAGAAAAGCTAAAAGAAAAATGAATGACTCATTAAATGATTTTCCAACCTAGATGCCAGCATATAATGCAACATGGCAATGACTGGTTTTATTTCCATTTGATGAATATCCATTAAGCTCTTCTATGTGCAAACCCTGAGGCAGCTTGGTAGTGGATAGAGAGTCAGTCACAGCCATGTAGCCAAGAAGACTTGGGTTCTAATCCTGCCTCTAACACAATTAATTAGATATGTAGCTTGGGACAAGTTGCTTAAACCGATCACCCTTAAAGTCTATAAGAATTGCTGAGCTGCATTAGTAGAGGGAGTTTCCTGACCAAAAATTCGCTGCACCAAGGAATTCATTGATCTAATTCTATCTGCTCCAAAACTGACTGTACCTTTTCGTTGTTGTTGTTCAATCATGTCCAATTCTTTATGTCCTTTTGTTTTTGTTTTTGTTTTTTGGCAAAGATACTGGAGAGGTTTGCCATTTCCATCTGTATCTCATTTTACAGAAAAGGAAACTGAGGCAAACAGGGTTAAGTGACTTGCTTGGGGTCACAGAGCTATTAAGTATCTGAGGCTGGATTTGAACATTGATCTTTATGACTCCAGGTGTTCTGTCCACTGCACCATTTACCCATCTGTGCTAGGTACATGGTGACATAGAGAGTGAAAACAATGACTTTCCTCCAGCTGACATTCTACCTGGGGATACAGCATGTATATGGTGAAGTATGATACAAAGGAAAATAAGACAGGGGTCAATGCAGAAGAAATATTTCTTCATTTTCCACACAACTGCTCTCCTAAACCTCATCATTGTCTCCAGAATCTCAGCTTCCTGTAAGATGAAATCCTCTTGGAAATGCACCTTCTCAGCACCTCTAGACCCTGAGGCCCCTCCCTCCCTCCCTCCCTTCCCTCCCTTCCTCTGATTGGAAAGCAGGGAGGGTGGACAGAGGATGGCTTCTCGATTTTGTTGGTCAACCATTTCAGTTGTGTCTGACTCTTCGTAACCCCATTTGGGGTTTTCTTGGCAAAGGTACTGGAATGGTTTGCCATTTCCTTCTCCAGCTCATTTTACAGATGAGGAAACTGAGGCAAACAGGGTTAAGTGACTTCCCCAGGGTCACACAACTAGTAAGTGTCTGAGGCCAGATTTGAACCCAGGAAGATGAGTCTTCCTGATTCCAAGCCCAGTGCTCTATCCACTGCACTAGCCATTTGAGATCTGGCATTGCAAGTCTGCATCATGCCTCCTCCTCCAGCACCTGCCCTCTCAACACACTGGTTCTCCTCCAGCCTTTTCGTCTTTTTATGTGTTGTTTTTTCCCCTATTCAATTTTGTGCTCCTTACGGGCAGGGATTATCTTTTGCCTTTCCTTGTAACCCTAGAGCTTAGCGCAATGTCTGCACCACATTAGATGTTTTAAAATGTTTCTTGACTGACTAAAATATGATAGAATAGAGAGGGGGAGATTTGAAGTCAGAAAAACTTGGGTTCAAATAGTCCTTTGAATTAATTACTTAATTAAGCTAATTACTTTAACCCCTCTGAGTTTCTGGTTCCTCATCTGTAAAATGGGGATAATAATTGCAGCAGTGCCTACTTTAAAGCACTAAAATGGAATATACAGGGTGTCCCCAAAGTCTTCATGCAATTTTAAGCTTTAATAGCTTACATCTAGGGCAGCTTAAGTAGAACTAACATTTTGGGGACACCCTGTATCTATACAGTACTTTAAAAATCTTAAAATATTATATAAATGGCAGCTGTTATTACTGTTAAAAAGAGAGCTCCAGAAAAGGAGGGAAAAAACCCTCTAGGAAAATCTAAGTGGGGGAACCCACTTTCATCTGGGAGAAGCCTTAAGGGAAAGATTCACATCGTAAGTGATCCCCGAGCTGAACCTTGAAAGAAGACGACATTTTTGAAAGTTTATTCCATGAAGATGAAGATGAAAAAAAGGGTGAATTTCAGGCAAGAACTATAGATTATGAAAATTCATCAAAGCAGAAGACAGTAAAGCTAAGTTCAAGAAATAGCTAGAAGTGCAACTTGGCTGCAAAACAGAATTTATGATGGGGAATATGAAATAAAGACGGAAAAGGAGATTGGAGCCAAACTAAGGAGGGCTTCAATATCAAGCTTCAGAATTTGTTTTTTATGCCTAAGGCCAGTGAAGAGCTTTTGAGGAATAGAGAGACATGGTTAATTCCAGACATCGGATGAACATAAAATCAATCATTTAACCACCCCCCAAAAAAGTTTGACAAATTCCAGGGGCATGCAGGTAAATGTTTAACAACAGGCTCTCTGAAAACGTAGAAACACTTTTAAGTCTAATCTGCATTAACATATTCTCCATCACTTTCTTAAGTCTAAACAATCAACAAAACACTAAATCGAGCCCCATTTTGTAACACTTGCTGCTTTCTGAGATAAACATTTTATAATTTGCAGTCTTTCAGAGCTGGTTCGAGAACATCCTTGTGAATGCAAACATTCAATATCTAGCTCTCCTTACATGCCCCTTTTAACCCACTATCACACATAGGCTAGTAAGACCAGGAACTTGTATTAATTGAGCTGAGTGATGCTGTAAAACATTGAAAAACTACGGTGCTTATTTGGAGAAAGAGATGAAATATCAGTAGTTTCAATGAACGGAAATGCTTCCAATGGGGAAAATAGAAAATGTACAAGTATAACCAGAGATTGAACAAGGCTAAGCTGTGCTAAGCCGCTATTCCTTAAACCAACCAACCAGGTGTACCATTTCAGTGCTTGTTATTAGACTTTATTTTTTGAAGAGGACCAGTGACATCTCAGGGTATTGTCTTGACTTGTGCAAGAACTGGATTTAAGTGAGGCAGAATTGCATAAAGTCATCAGCCTCACTCTCTCTTCTTGAATTATCAAAGTCCCATGGCAGGACAAAAGTCAGGATGACTGGCTCAGGATGCTCAGGATGCAATGGATAACCTTGGCTTCTTTGATGCCTGACCAAGTTCTAATTGTTTCACCTCACCTGCTTTAGCTATCTCCATGGCCATTAGAACAAATTGTTCCCAGCTGCCCATTCCACCAGGGAAAACCGTCACTTGCTTGGTGCTTTGAAGATGACAAAGTCATGGCTTCTGGCCATGTATGACTCAACATAAGGATTCTTGTACCTTAAAGATCCCAGGCTCACAATCTAGGTGTCAACCTTGATTCCTTACCTTCTCTCACCCCTTCATGTCCAATCTATTGGTAAGTCCTGTTGATTTTACTTCCATGGCATCTCTTGCATATGCCCACTTCTCTCCTCTGATATTGCCACCACTCTGGTCCAGGCCCTCATCATCTAATGCCTAGACTATGGCAATAACTTTCTGGTTGCTCCTTCTCCACTAAAGTCAATCTTCTACTCAAATGTCAAAATGATCTCCCTAAAGTACAGTTCTGATTACTCATTCTTCAATTCAATATTCTCCTCCAGGATCAAATGTAAGGTCCTCTGTTTCAAATTCAAAGCCCTTCATAACCTACCTCCTTTCCAGTCTTCTTACATCTTATTTATCCTCACATCCAGTGACATTGGTCTCTTTGCTAGTTCTCAAATAAGACATCCTATCCCCTAACGCCAGGCATTTTCTCTGGTTGTCCCCCATGCCTACAATTCTCTCCTTCTTCTCTTCCTCTACCTCCTGGCTTCCTTGACTTCATTCAAGTCCCAGCTAATATCTTACATTCTATAGGAAAACTTTCCTGATGCCCCTTATTGTGAGTATCTTCCGTCTATTGTCTCCAATTTACCCAAATAGATAGATAGAGAGAGAGAAACAGAGAGCGAGACAGACATAGGTAGATAGATATTATTCGTACAATTGTTTTGCATGTTGTCTCCCTTCTTAGACTCTGAGCTTCTTGACAGCAGGAACTATTTTTTTCCTTTCTTTGTATTCCCAGTGCTTTGCACAGTAAGTGGCACATAGTGGGCACTTATCAAGTGTAATTGACTAAATGACTTTAAGAGAAATGTTTCTGGACTTGAAGGTGGTCTCATAAATTGGAAAAGATTTGGATCCAACATTTGGAACTGCTTCACCTCAAAGAGAGTTTCTATATTGGATAAAATGACAACCAGAAGGAGAACTAGCCCAAGCCCTAGGCTTTATTGTGAAAAGAATAGATTGGGAATTGCTTGGACGGGACAGAGTCCTGCAAACAGTCATGTTCTGATGGGACAGCATGATAGTAGGTTTAAGCTGAATTATTAAAACCCATAAATCTTTCTGTCTATGAATCTTTGTGTTTTATGTTTATCATAGGTTCTATTGTGTGTAAAAAATACCTGTCCCATACCTTATTCATATTGTATATTGATTACTTTTCTATACCCTCCTTTGGAGAGTCCCAAGACAAGAGCTAACATCTGTAATAAACAAATCTTTGGGGTACAGGAGTGGGAGCCTAAGAAGGCAAAGAATGTGAGAAAAGAATGCCTAAATCCTGTCATTAGAGGCCAGTCTCTTCCAAGACTGAATTTGGTGCAGACTATCCATGTACATGGGTACAAAGCAGAGGAACCCCTTAGTGGGTCATTCTGACTGAGTTGATTCCCTCTTTATCATATGGCTAAGCTAATGCTGCTATTAAATAATCCAGCTCAGACAGAGATAGGATTCAATGACATGTATGCTCAAGAATCCTACTTCAAAATCTAATTCAAAAAGATTAGAATCACGACACTGAGTGAACTCAGCAGCCTATCACTAAGAACGCTCATCAGGAAGGCACAGTGGTCTTCCGTTATGTCATGCTCAAAGCTTTTAGATATAATCTTTTCCGTTTCCCTTAGCAACCCATTGTGATCACAGGCTTTTAGGACTTACAACTGAAAGGGACTTTAGAGATGACCAATTTTAACTTGTCCCCTCTCATTGTGAAACTGAACTCCCTTTAGATATAAAAGTTCTTAATCTGAAGTCTGTAAAGTTTTTTGTAAATATTTTGATAGATGTATCTGAATATAATTTATATCCTTTATAAATCTATGTATTTTACTTTAGTCATTTAAAAACATTATTCTAAGGAAGAGTCCACAGGCTTCACCAGGCTGCCAAAAGGGTCAAGAACACACAAAAAAAGGTTTAAAAAATCATATCAAAAAGTGATTTGGTGGTGAAGGAACAGAACCAAGACCTTCATAAGAAAACAAGCTTAGAGACAGAAATTATATTAGAAGTCATTGCATCCAATTCCCTCATTTTACAGATAAAGAAACTGAGGCCCAGAATTATTTGATAACTGGCCCAAATTCACTCAGGTAGTGAGTAGCAAAGCCAGTATTCAAACTCAGACACTCCATAAATAAAATGTAACTAAGAAACATCCTGGACTCTGATTGGCAGACTTCTTACCTTATCTTGGCCAGATCCAAGCCTCCATCTTGCTTCCTGGCCCTCACAGCTACACCTGTACCCCACTTCCTCTTTCCAGCTCCCCTTGATGTGTCATCTTCCCCATTAGAATGTATGCTCCTTAGAGGAGAGACTGCTTTTCTTTTTCCTTTTGCTTTGTATTGCCGACACTTGACACGGTTTGGATCATAGTAAAAGTTTAAAAAATACTTTCTCTTTCTGTCTCTCTGTCTTTGACCCTCTTTCCCCCAACCCCCATTTCTAACTCAAAATATAGTAGTCTTTTCAATATCTTCTTTATTATTTTACAGTTCTTTTATCTACATCTCTTCCATTGTGTTTTTTTCCTTAGTTTGAATGCCCAGACCTAAATATAGGATACTATGACATTGAGCATTTCATATGGAGTCATCTGAGGTATAGAGACATGAGTGACATGAGGCTTAGACTCAGGAGAGGTTGAAACCAAATCATAACCCTATAATTACTGACTGTGTGACCACAGACAAGTCATTTAGTACCTCCAGCCCTCATTTTCCTTATCTCTGAAATATGAGGCAGTTAGGTGATAGTCCTTCTATGGACACTTTTACTAGCTGTATGAACCTGGGCAAATCACAAATCTGTCTGCCTCAATTTACTCATCTGTAAAATGGAGATATTAACAGAACCTACTTCTCAGGGTTGTGTAAGAATCAAATGAGTTCATTGTAAAGTGTTTTACAAACTGTAAGTCACCATATAAATGCAAGTTATTATGAAATACTACTAGTAACTATAAGGTTAATGTGAGGATTAAACAAGAGTACAGAATATACATACACATATGTGTGTATATATGTATATCACTTTGTAAACCTTAAAGGACCATTATCAATATGAGTTATCATTTGAACTAGGAAAGAATAACATTTTCTGCTGTGTTTTCAATGTTTGTCTTAATGATTCTCAAAACTTCCGGAATTAGAGATTATAAAATTGAAGGTAAGAGCATGAATCATGGAAAAATTGAATGAATGACTGAACTAATAAAGCCTTTATTAAGTACTTACCATATGCAAAGCACCATGCTAACCACTGAAGATACAAATAGATAAGTAAGATGGTCCCTGCTCTAAAGAGCTCACATTCTACTAGGGAAGACAACATAAATGGAAGATTTCAGTTGCAAGTCAGATGGAAAGTCCCATGGTCCTTAGGGTTCAGTGCAGGGGTACACTGGTAACATTTAACAACTAGCTCTCTGGAAAAAAAATGTAATTAATGATACACTTTTAAATTTAATTTTTATTATTAATATTTCCTCCATCACTTTCTTAAATCTAGACAATAAACAAAATCATAAATCATCTTGGTTTGTAACATTTGTCCTTTTCCAAGGTATAAATGGTTACAATGAAAATTTCACAATCAATTCTCATAAGTCATCTCGAGCCATCCCAGCACACCATTGCTACAGCAGCAAGGAAGATGATAATTGTCTAGTCCCTGCCAGTCTGACATAAAGTACAACCATAGGATATCATTGGTGAAAGGGACACAGAGAAATTACAATCATAGAATTCTAGAGCTGAAGAGAGCTTTTGGGAATCATCCAGTATAATGCTCTCATTGTCCAGAAAAGGAAACTGAGTCCCAACCTCAGGGTTGAGGCTTACCCAAGGTCACATAGCTAGCTAGCAACAGAATTGGGAACAATACTTAGATTTTTCTAGTTTCCTGTCCAGTGTAATTCCTAAGCAGAGCGTGATGATTCAGCCAGGTAGATGCCAAAACAACCCAGGACAGATGGTTGTCATATGGAATACCTAAGGGCTAGAAAGCTTAGCATGAGAGCTGACAGCAGTGCAGTTTAGCTATGAAATCCCCAACTGAACATGGTGTGTGCTTTCTGAAGGTCTATACAAATCTCATGGAGCCATGTTGCTCCAATGTAACATAATGTTTATCCATATGACATTTTCAAAAAATCATGATTTCCCCCCTGGAAAGTATGACTAAGAAATTTCACTGCTATAATAAATAATTTTCCCTAAGTAGTAGAGGGGGCCAGGAAGGGGGAGGGGGGTAGTTATTATAACAACCACAAATTGGTCCAGGGCTATGTTTTGCTTCCAATTTCATTACAAATTTTCAGAGAAGCCATAAAAGATTCGAGTGAAATCTGGTTGGTTGATTAGAAACATGTGAATGGAGCCCCAAATCAGCCACGTGTTTCACATTTCCCAGTCTGAGTTTTGCCAAGTATTAATCATAATCTGTCCTATGATATTCCAAGAAACACAATAACCCAGGCTGCCCTATGTTAGGAGCTTGTCCCCCAAGCTGGAGACTGCCCATGGAACAGAGAGAGGTGGCAAATACCATAAGAGAGGAGATTCCCACACTTGAGACCAAAGTGGTCCTTAGAATCAATGATTCTCAAAATTAAAAGGGACCACAGATGACTTCTAGTCCAGCCCATACCTGAGCAGGGACCTCCTCTGTAGCATCCTGGTCAAGGGACTGATTGTCCATCCTCTAAAGGGAGAATTCCAGTGAGGAAAAATCTACTACCTACCAAACCAATCCATTCTGTTTGGGGATAACTAGTTAGTAGGAAGTTTGTCTTTACATCAAACCTAAATGCGTCTCTGAAACTTCTATGCATTGCTTACTACTTCTGACACCAGAACAAGCCAACTCCTCTTTAACATTCCTAGCTTTAAATACTTCTAAATACAGTTATCCCTTCCACATTGTGGGGGTTAGGGGAATAGTGCCCCACTATCTGGAAAATCCACATAAAAATTTTTGGCCCTCCCTTTGTACCAGAGAAGTTTGATTTTTTTTCTTTTTCTTTTATGGGAGATTTACAGTACTTTATTGTAAAATTTGAGTTAAGTATTCGATTGCAGGCTCTGTGTCATCTGCTGGAGTTCATGTGTTGTCTGCGGCTTCTGCAAAACTCCCAAAAAATTCCCATTTAATTTCTTATGCCAACCCACAATATATGAAAACTTGTGATGGGGAATGCCGAGATGTGGAAGGGATAACTGTATATTGTAAGTTCATTGAGAGCACTGACTGCTTTAATTTTTCTTTGTACCCAAGTGCTCAGTAAATGCTTTTTGAATGACTCACTGATACTTGAAGAAAACTTTCATGTTCTTTCTGACTCTTCTTTTTTCCAGGCTAAATAAGTTCCAGGTCTTCAATGGATTTCCACATGCCATAAACTCAAGATCCTTAGCTAACTGCCCTCTTCTTGATACTCTCTAACTCACACTTGGATTGTAAATAGTCCTATAATGAGTGTGGTGTTGATGGAACACTGGACTCTGATCAAGAAGACTTGAGTTCTACTCTCCCCTAGTTTTGTGACCTTGGGCAATTTAACCTCCATGAATCCTCGGTCTGGCATCTATAAATGTCTGGATTAAACTAGATGACCTCCAAGCTGCCTTCCAAAATTAAAACTGTAATCCAATAATCTTAAATATAAAATAGGGAGATATAGTCAGCACTTTGTCTGAAAAAGGTGTGAGGATTTTAGAAAACTCTATACAAATCAATTAGCACAAGCACACAAGGAAGCACAGTGAATAGAGCACTCAGCTTGGAGTCAGGAAGACCTGAGTTTAAATCTGGCCTCAAACACTTAGTAGTCATGTGACCCTAAGCAAGTCACTTAACCCTGTTTGCCTCAGTTTCCTCATCTGTAAAATGAATTGGACAAGGAAATGGCAAACCACTCCAAGTCTCTCTACCAAGAAAAATCCAAATGGGGTCATGAAGAGTCAACCACAACTTAAAATGACTCAGTAACAACAATATAGATCAATAGGTTCATATGGTAACCAAGAAAGCTAACACAATCATAGGGTTCATTGAGAGAAGCATGGTGTCTAGGGTTAGGGAGGTAATAGTCCCACTGAACTCAGTCTAGGGAAGCACTGAAACAGAAATCTCTTCCCTAACATCCTAATTTGGTCTCATCTTGAAGACCTCTAGTAAGGAAGATGCTGAGAGATTCCTGTTCAGGTGCATTGAGCTACATGACTTCCACCACTGAGATTCTATGAGTCAATCAAATACATTTCTGTATGTGGAATCACAGTTTCCCATTCACTTCTATTAATACATTTTGATATGTGCCACTTGAAAATTCTTTTAAATTAATACAATCATACTCCAGAATTTAACAATCTTTCAAAACAATGTAGAAAAGAGGAATTTTAATGAGAAAACGATTTTCAAAGTCATAGAACATGGATGCTAAGCATCTAGAATCTTTTTTTAGTGTGTTGTAATATTTCAAAGTTTTTTTTTTTAAATAGCAGTTGCAGATCACCATGAGTATCAAAAGAGATAACAAATGTGAAAACAAACTTGATCTCTTGATTGATTTCTGATTTCTTGGCTGAGAATTTACCCTCTTAATGTTATTCTCCTCTATGTCACCTTTGTATCATTTTATGCATTTTAATAGCTGTTCTTTATATTATCTCATTTGAGTCTCCCAATACTTCATGATATGGACTGAGCAGAAAAGAAATGTAGTGAAAAAATCAGAGCCATAACTAGGAATTTTTTATTTTCAGCAAGTGACATGAATGATGTCTGTACTTGAGAAGCAAGTTGGAGAAGCTAAAGGAAGACAGGGATTCAGAGGCACCAGCACATTGAAGCTGTAGATTAGAGACCATCCTAGTCAATAATCTGGAAGTTTCCTATTTTAACCAGTTATTCTTAGGAACCAGATGTTAAGTTCTGTTGTTCTGCTGTGGAGGGTCTCAAAGTGCTCCTAGAATTCAGTGCCTGCTAAAGCCAGCATCCTAGGACAAAGCTCTAGTTGTATCACCTTTGTTATAGCTCTATAACTAAGATGGAATCTCATCCCAGAAAATACATGAGAAAGCATATTCTAAAGTAACAAAGAATCCTGATCCCAATAGCTTTGATTAGAGCATCCAAAGACTGACCCTTGTATAATAGACAGAGAAAAGGTTTTGGAGTTAGACTACCTTAATTCAAATTCTGACTCAGCCTGGTCACCTTAGTTACTCTTCTGTACAAGGGAAAGGAACGAAGTTCCTCTCAGTCTTTAGACTTCCTCCAACTGTATAATAATTTACTTTGTGGGCTTAGTTTGTCTCTTTGCTTTTTCCTCACCAATTTATCTGTATGGGAGAATGGAAGAAACTTGGAGCTTGAAAACTGGACAACCCCGAACCCCAGAGATGTTTGATAATTATTAGTAATTATCAATCATTTGTTGTTGATTAGTTATTTTTCAGTCATGTCTGACTCTTCATGATCTCTTTTGGAATTTTCTTGGATACTAGAGTTTGACACTTCCTTCTCTAGATCATTTTACAGATGAGGAAACTGAGGCAAACAGGGTTAAGCGACTTGTTCAGGGTCACACAGTGTCTGAGGTCAGATTTGAACTCAGAAAGATGAGTCTTCCTGATTCCACGTCCAGCGCTCTATCAACTGCACCACCTAGCGGCTCTTAACTAATCATTACCTGTTTTATAATCCAGTTCACAAAGATTAAAAGTGAGCGTTATATGGAGTCTTTATTATAAATTAAGGAGGATCATTAGTTAGTGATGAGGAGGAAAATGTTGAAGAAGAAAAGAAAGACAAGGAGACAAACCTCGCTTTGTTCTAAAGAACAAAGTACCTGAGGCTAATAATTCTATTGCTGAAGAAATAAAAGTTTCTAAGCTAAGACTCTGAGAACCAGAGGGTTCCAAACTCCTTTTGGAGGAGAAGTTTTTTCCTTGTCCTAGACAAAGGTTTCTGCCTTTTTCTAAAAGAGCCAGGAAAAACCCGTGGGATTTACTTCAAGGAAAAAACTATGGTTTCTTCAATTCTTCCCTCAAAGAGAGAGCCAAGAATCAGGTGGGCTAGAAGCTCAATACTGTGGGTTGGGTGGAGCATGGTCCAAAGGATCTGCGACAGAGCAGCATCCAGCTGACCACATTCCCAGCTGAAAGACACTATAAGACCAACCCGGATCACAGAAGGGATCAGAACCAGGAGCAGCAGGACAGTCACTTCATCAGAACACATAGGGGTCCCTGCAGGATTAACCTCCACAGACGTGCCTTGGTCATTTGAGATCCCTGGATGTTCCCCTCACTATCAGTTTTCTCTGGCCATATGTATTCCCTATATATATCCACTTTCTCCATTGATATTATACATATTTTGGGGGAAATATGCCCCATATATATGAGGGAAAATGTTTCATTGCTACTTTTTCTTATTATGCTATGTCATTAAGCCCCTTTGCTTTGAATTCATTGTCTTATGACTGATTATTAAAGGTAAATATAATAACCACATCATCATAGCTTGCATTGATAAAATGCTTTGAAGTTTACAAAGTGTTTTACTTCAATGGGGGCTCATAAGCTGTGGTTTTAGATTATATAAGCCCAGAGTACCTTGAGTCTGCAGTTGCCTTCCACTGGGGGGGGGACCTGCCCCGTGAGTGAGACAATGACTACCTATACATGTGTATGGTGTACTAGATGACCTCAAATGTTCCTTTTAGCTAGTTAAATCTAAGTCTGTGATACAATATGTGACTCGGATAGAATTGGGATCAGCCTACTATAGGCTGTAAGAGCTTAAAGAAGAGGGGAAAGGGAAGAAAGCTTAAGGCTTGACCTTCAGGAATCTGCAAGAAAGACCAGAATTCATTTTGAGACTTCCATAACCATTTAATTTTGGAACTTAATGACTGTTTCTTATCTGAAAGACTTTGAATATTTCCTTGGAGTGATTAACAATAAAAAGTCTTAAAGAGAGTTAAATGCTGATTTTGGAAACAGTAGTACAGAGAACAAAATGGAAGCCTGCATTACTTCCTGAGAGAGAGTTGGGAGGCAGTGACAGTAGAAAACCAGTAGAGGAAAAAATCAAGTTAAACCCTGAGAAATCCCCAGTGGGGAAAGAAGAGCAAGCCCTAAGGGTTCAGCAAGGCTATGAGAGGACAGTCTTCATGTGTACTTATCAGGCTGGGTAATGAAAAAGGTTGAACTAAAGCTTTAGCATCTTTATATTTTTACTGGGTACAAAATAAAAATGTGTTTGTGAGCTTCACCTCTAAAAGGGAATATTGACATTACATGTGTAAGCCAAATAGGTGTTTGCACAAACAAATCGATTTCAAGATTCTGGCATCCCAAGCTGTGAAATTTCCATTTATTTCACATCCATGGAACATTCAAAGAAGTCTGGCACTGGACAGGGTGCTCTGGGATTAGGATACAGAATATAGACCATAGAGGAGATCCAGCTATTGCTCCCAAAACAGCCCTAATGGGGCGGAAACACAAACTCTTTAACTTGGCACTTTGGCAGATGTGGCTTTGAGGTGTTGTGTCCTGAAGGCTGAATTGATAATATGCTGTTTGCTAGGTACATTCTAAGTAGTATTTTCTCAATTGGGGGAACCTGAGATTTAAACATCCCAGAAGTATCAACATTTCTTTCAGAAGGGTACATATTACTGCTTCTCTATTGCTATTTCAATCAACCAGGAAGCATGCGCTAAGCACCTACTGAGAGCCAGGTCCTGTGCTAGGTGCTGGCAGTGTGAAGACAAAAATGAAACAGTCCCTATCCTCAAGGAGATTTTATTCTATTGAGAGAGAAAACATGCACATATGTAATTTTATACCAAATACATTCAAAGAAATACAATTTCATTTCAGTGAAGAGGCATTAGACCTAAAGCCATCAGAAGATACATTTGGATGCAGCAAATGAACCTAGTCTCCCCAACTAGACTGCAAGGTCCATGAGGTCAGAGCAGAACTGTGACTAAGGCAAGTCAACTGGAACTTGGCCCTAGGGTGGAAAATTTAGTAAGAGCATTATCCCTGGAAGTGTTTCCTCCTGCCCAGTCTCATGCCCTTGGAAAGTCTTAGGGAATCTCCAGGTACATTTCCTCCCCAGATCAAGTAAGGCACCCATATACATACCACCCTCTTCCTACACTTCTACTTCTATCCTTTGCTGCTGTCCCTAAGCACTAATATTCCCAGTTATAATTCTGGGGTAGACGCAGTAACTTCTCTATATGCACTGTACCCAGGGCAATAACATACACAAATAGTTTCTCAATACATTTCAATGATTGATGGGCTATGTGTGGGTCAATAATGCAACACTGTTTTTCCAGTGGCATTGTATCCTGGGTATTCTGTTAGAATTCCTAGCTCCCCTTAGCACAAGCACACAAGGCCTCAATAGAGAGCCTTACCCTGGCAGGTCCATGAATGCAGGTCCATGGATAGATGGATAGATGGAAACATGATACTACCCAGAGATGAAAATGAAAAGTGAATAAATGTAAATTACAGGAGTATCTTTTTGCTCCCTCCATTTCTTCACTCAATCCCCCACCCATTTCCCAAATAGTTCAACTAGGAGAGAAACATATGTACTAGATACCTGTTATGTATGTGGAAGGCCCTATAAAAACAAACAAACAAGAAATGCTATCTAAGTAGTATTTTCTCAATAGGAGGAACTAGAGATTTAGATTTAGACTAATGCCTCAGGACTGACTTATTGGGTACCAGCCATCATCATATAATAATAGCTAACATTTATAAAGCACCTACTATGTGCTAAGCACTTTATAAGTATTATCTCATTGGATCCTCACAACAATCATGGGAGGTAGGTGCCATTATTATACCCATTTTATAGTTAGAGAAACTGAGGTAGATAGAAGTTGAGAGATTTGTCCAGGGTCACACAGCTAGTAAGTGTCTGAGGCCAGATTTGAACTCAGGCTCTAGACTCTATCCACTGTACCACCTCAATTATAGAAGTTTTTTGGGCCCTTGCTTCTAAAAGAATTCTTTGACTTTGGGAGGGGATTTGACCACTACCTCTGAATATGGGCCCCCGTCTTGGACCTTGGACATGCCAGATCTGTGCTGATCAAAAAAATAAAATATTAGCCTACTTTGAACAACAGTGACAGCAAAAATCCAAACTTCCTGGGTCTCTTACCCAAACCCTAAAATGGAATGACTAAAAATAGATTATTCAAGGACAAAAATGACAGTGATGTGATGAAAGAACACTGGAATGGAAGGCAAGGGAGGGGAGTTTTAGTACCAACCCCACTGCTAGTTCATTGTGTGATCTTAATCTCTCAACCTCTCTAATGACTATTTTCCTTATCTGTAAGATGAGGGGATAGGATAAAAATGAAATATCCTAGGATTTAGAGCTGGAATGGGACCTTTGAGAACATCTAATGCAATCCAGAACAGAGAAGTCAAGGCATTGCAAAAAAAAAGAATCATAAGTATATGTTTGTGTATATAAACACATGTGTACATATACACACGTATATATGTACATACAGACATGTGTATACATATGGGGGTGTTTATATCAGCAACAGACATTTGGATTTAAATCGATTCCTCTCTCTTTAAATCCAATGTTCTTTGTTCTCTAAAGGCATATATGTATTTGAGTGTGTGTATGTGTGTATGTATATACATACATGTGTACTTATTGACTTATATACATTATCATATATAATTACAATTATATATTATTATTACATGTTTTATATATTACATATTTATGGAGAGAGAGAAATATAAAACCAGTTCAAAAGAAAAAAATATTTCCTGAAAATATCCATATCCATGGGACATCAAATTCCTTTTAATCATTTTGCCAGAGGAGAGACAGAAGGGCTGATAACTTTGTCTGTGTATCCCCAGCACCTGACATGGTTCCTGGCTCACTGTTGTTTATCACATCCTGCTCTTCGTGCTCCCTGGACCATAGTGTGCCAATACCGTACATGAATGTTTATTTTTTGGCAAAGATACTAGAGTGGTTCCTTCTCCAGTGGATTAAAGCAAATAGAGGTTAAGTGACTTGCCCAGGGTCACACAGTTAGTAAATGTCTGAAGTCAGATTTGAACTAAAGGAGTCTTCTGACTCCTAGCCCAGTGTTCTATCCACAGAGCTACCTAGTTGCCTCCTTGGTTCATAGGGAGTGCTTAATAAAAAATAGTCACTGAACTGAATCCAAAATCTTAGGTAACTTCAAAATCATTTATATTTTACTTTGGGATATAATTAGAGAAAAAAGTCATTGTAAGGTATTACTCATGTGCATTGTATTCAATCATTTTCAGTCATATCCAATTCTCTATGACCCCATTTTGAGTTTTCTTTGCAAAGATACTAAAGTGATTTGCCATTTCCTTCTCCACCTCATTTTACAGATGAGAAACTGAGGCAAACAGAGCTAAGTGACCTCCATAGAGTCACACAGTTATTAAGTATTATATGAGACCAAATTTGAGCTCAGGTCCTCTGAACTCCAGGCCCCACCTGACTGGCGTATGTGTGTATACACACACACACACACACACACATATACATATATACATAGGTAGTGTGGTGGATAGAATGGTGGACCTGGAGTGAGAAAGACCTGTCATGTGACCCTGAGCAATTAATTTAACCTCAGTTTTCCTCATCTGTAAAAGGGATTAATATTAGCATTTACCTCCCAGAGCTGTTGTGAGGATTGTAAAACAATGATTGGCACATAGTAGGTTCTACATAATTATTATTATTGTTTTTTGGTTATGGATCATAATAAGTAAGAAATAATTGTTGGAAAAACTATATTAGTACCTAGGAATATCTTCTAAGAATAGTTTTATGGGAAGGGAAAATGCTTTGCATCAAATATCTTTTATAAGGATCATTAACCAAGATATATAGAGAACTAACACAAGGATAAGAATTATTCCCCAATCAGTAAGTGATGAAAGAATACAAACAAACAGCTCTAAAAAGAAGAATCCTAAGTTATGATCAACCACAAAACAGATTGCTCCAAATTATGATAGCAAAGAGTAATGTAAAATCACACCCAGAATTTGGCAAATTATAAAAGATAGAGTCATTGTCAATGGAATTACAGAAAGACGGGCACACTAATATATGGTGGAGTTGTGAATTGATCCAGATTCTACAAAGCAACTTGGACCCAGTGACACCACTTACAAGGAGGTAAAAGATCTTAATACAACGAAATATTCATGAAAGCATTTTCTGTAGTACCAAAACAATTGGAAGCAGAGTAACTGCCTGTTGGTTGGGAGAATAGTTGCACAAACTGTGGCACGCAAATGTGATGGAATATCATAGTGCAGAAAGAAACAGAGAGTAATGAATAATGGATCATAAATTCAATCCGTCGAGACCTGGGCTCATTATCTTTCCCCCCATTACTCTTCCTACCCTTGCGGATATGGACTGGTTTTTTGCCTTTCTTAGTATCCCCAGCAGTAAGCCCAATGCCTACCACATTATAAGCACTTCATAAATGCTTGTTAACTTGACCTGAATGTAAGGAGTACAGAGAAGCATGGACAGATTTACTTCACTGATGTAGAATTAAGTAGATGCATGAAATCCTTTTTTTCTTTTTTTTTTTTTCAAGTTTTGCTGCAAAGAATGACTAGCTGGGAAGAAGAGGCGGGAAGGATATATTCAGAAGTGAAATTGACATAGAAACAAGATATATCAGCAAATAATTTTAAAAGAAAAGAAAATATGCAAATACTTCTAAAAATGACCCAAGAATAAAAAAACTGATTACAGTTGTAGGTATTAGAATGTATTAGAAGAATGTATAAGAAAAGGTATTTAGTATTATTTTATGCAATTTGTTTAGCTATGTTAGAAGTTAGGGTGCTTTTCTCCTAGATGACAGCATTGTCATCATCATCTTCATCATTTTCATCACTACACATTTACAAAAGACCTGAAGGTACATGAAGTGAGTTCCCCAACAATAATAAAAATCAATGAAGCAGGAAAACATTATTCTTCCCATTTCTCAGATTCAGAAACTGAAGCTCAACTGAAATTATTTGCTCAGAGCTAGGAAGTCTCAGAGACCAGATTTGAACCTGAGTCTTCTAGCAGGAAGACAATCATTCTCTGTCTTATGCCACTTTGAACCTATAACTAATTATCTGTGTGATTTTAGAGAAATAAGTTACTCTTTTGGAGACCCCATTTTCCTCAGCTATAAAAATCAAAACATTTAATCTTGAAGGTCTTAGCATTCTACGATTTTGTAAACACTCTCTGGGAGAAAAATAGTCTCACTATTGAGAATATGCCTTGAGAACATTATCAAAGAGAAAAAAAAGAATTCTGTTCAAAGTTATTTGTTGTTCTGTTGTTTCAGTCATGTCCAACTCTTAAAGACCCCATTTGGGATTTTCTTGGCAAAGATACTGGAGTCGTTTGACATGTCCTTTTCCAGTCCATTTTATATACAAAGAACTGAGACAAACAAGATTAAATAACTTGCCGGGACACACAACTAGTAAATATGTGAGGCCAGATTTGAACTCACAAAGATGAGTCTTGCTTGCCTCCAGCCCCAGCACTCTATCCACTGAACCACTGAGCTGCCCCTGTTATTTATAAGTTATAAGTTATCTATACTATCATTATTTGTAATTTGTGTGTGCAGTGGTGGTGGTAGGAATGGTAATCGACAAATGTCTGAAGAAACATGGTACACCAATGTAATTTTTTAAAAGTATTATGCAGTGAAGAATGATGAATGTATTCAAATGCTCAGATGGCTCTGAGGTCTTATGGATTCCAAAGTTTCCTCCACCAAAGTAGATAATCATCTATCCTTACCTGCCCATCCTGGGTGATTCTTGTCTATGTCCTCTTGCAAGTTTTGCCATCGTAGGTCTACCCACCAGAGTGAGTGCCTTCATTTTTTTCTCTTAACATTGCAAAAGTATCAATGGAGCATTGTGGTTACCCATCTCTTGCTCTCGTCCTATGACCCAGTCCATGTTCTCTTCCTACCTTATAATTCCTCGATCATGCTTTTCATTCCTATATTTCTTTGGAAATACAGACTTTTCACACCCATGATGCATGTGTCTTGCCCTGGTCCTCTGGGTGCTATAAATAAACATAGAAGTACACACAAAATGAGATGAAGTAAAGCAAGGAGAAGCAGGTCAACAAACACAATGACTGTGGTTAGACTTAATATATGTCAATAAAACCATCAACTGGACATGTCATTGAGGTGGTTATTCCCTCCAGTGATGTAGTTCACAACCTATCCAATCTATCTGCAACTCTTACCTAGGTCCTTCCATTAATTGTCCATAAGGGGAATCACCCTTAAGTATGTTAGGTCTCCTCTGTAAGTAAATCACAGTACACCCTCAAACTGTCCATTCAGCTCAACTATAAGAATATTTTTTCAGCACTTACTACACATCAAACACTGTGCTAGTCACTGGAGATACAAAAGCAAAAATAATAATCCTTGACCTCAAAGAACTTATATTCTTCCAGGGGAGAAAATATGTATACAAATATACATGCATACATGCATACATGCATACATATATATATGTATATATTCTAGGTGAAGTAAATACAAAGTATTTTGGGCAAGGGGATAGCACTATACATTGAGCCATCAGGAAAGCCTCATGTAGCAGGGGGCCCTTAAGCTGGGCCTGGATTCCAAGAGGAAGAGATGACAAGGAAGAATGTTAGAGGACTGGGGACCAGCTTGTGGAAAGTCATGTTGGAAGAAGATAGAATGGTGTGAATGGGAAACAGCAGATCATATTGACTGGAAGAGAGAGTGAGTGAAGGAAATAATACAAAGAAAGAACAGGAAGGCAGGTAGGTAAGTTAGATATTTTGAAGTGCTTTAAATGCCAAACAAAGGAGTTTGCCTAGAGCCAATAGGTAATAACTAAAGAATCTTGAGTAAAGCACCTAGGTGGTATAATGGGTAAACCATTAGGTCTTGAGTTCAAATGTGGCCTCAGACACTTGGTTGCATGACTCTGGGCAAGTCACTTAAAATTTGCTTCCCCTTCTGAGTTGCAAAATGAGGATAACCAAAGCACCTGCCTCTCAGAAGTGCTGTGAGGGTCAAAAGTGCTTAGCACAGTTCCTGGCACACAGTATCCACTGAATAAATGCTTGTTTCCCTTTTGGTCACATGTTGTCTTAAGTTTTTAGTCTATGCTCCCCATGGACCCTGTTTGTGCAAGAGGAGAGTGTGTCCCTGGTTTGGTGGAATTTTCCATAACAGCTATGCTTTCTATACCTGCTTAATTAATACTCTGTATAAAAACTAATGAAGCCTGGTTATTGATAGGGAGCATATTAGTGGAGGCCTAGTAGCAGCGATACTAGAAAAATCGTGTTGCCACTAGAACCCCAAGGAGGAGAAGGAAGAGCAGCCACCTTATGGGGACCCCAAACTACAAAGTGCAAACTGGGAGGAGTAAAACCAGTACTGGTGTGACATGCATTTACTTCATCTAAGTACATGTAGCCCCCCAAGGGACACCCCAAGTAAAATGTAAACTCCCTGGAGGCAGAAAGAGTTTCACTTTTGTCTTTGTGCCCTCAGAATCTGTCATATAGTGTCTAGCATATAGTAAGCACTTAATAAATACTCATTAGATTGAATTAAATTGAATTGCAAGAAGGTCAGAGTTGGCACAGGGAGTGAATTATTGGTGATGCTTTACAATTTCACCAGGATCTTGGAGAGGGCAAAAATTTAAGCTGTGTCTTGGGGGAGCTGAAATGTAAGTGACTCTACAAGCTCAGAGGTTCCTCCTTATTAGTACAATCACCACCCTCACTGTCACATTTTCCTCTTGACTCAAAGTAAAGCAAAAAAAAAAAAAATTCCTCTTATCAAAGTCAAAACAGCTCATCTATTTCCATTAGGAGAAAGGAGTTTGTTATCATCTCTTTCCTCCTTTAACACCCTTGGAATCCCCTCTATAATAAACTGTAGCCTCCAGCCAACAGAGTGCTATGTTTTTTCCTCTTTTAGGTCCTGTACAATGTGTACCAGTTTCCAAAATGAGACATCCTACGTAAACTCCCGGCTGTAACTAAGGACTTGGTAAACAAAACATCCAGCGTTGTTTAACCCAGTAATAGAGCCAGAGAAGAGAAAAATCGCTATCTTGTTTGGAGGTCGCTCTTTTATCAAGCTCATAGAACACAGAGTCAACAGAAAGTTTCCTTGCCTTTGGCTCTTACCAAGATCAGAAAATCTTGCAGAGGGGGAAGTATCTTTCTTTGTGTCTCCAGAGTTTAGTAGAGGGACAAGTACACAGTAAGTGCTTAATTAATGCTTGTTGGCTGACAAACCCTGATTTCCACATTGCTTTTTGCTCACAAATGTTGGAAAATAGGTTGGAATAAAATAAACACCCCCAAACTATGCCCCCAATCTAAATCAAAGTAGAAATTAAAAGTTATCATGATGATAAAATGAGATAATATTTATAAAGAACTTAGTATGGTATCTGGCACATAATAGGTGCCTATAAACCTTTGTTTTCCTTTTTCCTTTGTCAACACTCTTCTTAATTTATGATGCCTTGAATTCAACAATATAATTCAGCTAAGGTCTGATGAGGGCAGAGTGCAGTAGGACTATCCCCTCCTAATTTCTCTAACTTATGCTTTTTCCTGAAGACTCAGTTCACACTCTCTTTTTTGAAGGCCACATCATATTGCTTTTTCATGTGGAGTTTAAAATCCACTAAAACCCCAAGATCTTTTTCAGAATGTCTATCTGGCCATATCTGCTCTATGTTATATTTTTGTGCCTGGGTAAGACTTTAAATTTATCCCTATGGAATCCCATCTAATTAGATTCATTCCAATAGTCTATCAAAATCTTTGGGGATCCTGGCTCAGTCATCCAGGATCCCCCCTTTGCTTTGTGTCATCTCCGAAGCAATGAGCAGGTAGTTTGTTCCTTAAAATATTAAACAGAATAAATAACCAGGGTATTCCCCTGGAGACCTTCTGCTATGTTGATATTGAACCAAACATAGTTATGTTTTGAACCTGGCCATCCATTCAGTTCTGTCTCCTTCTAGAACTTGCAATGTGAGACCCATTGGATTCTTATAGAATTACCATAGAATAGTAATTGACTTTTTATGGTTTTTTTTATTTTTTTATTTTAAAGCTCACAAGGATATTTACATTGCCTCACTTGAACCTTCCAGTCACTGTAAAAATAAACCACTAGAAGCTTTACACCAATCCATAAAACACTGTGATTTTGTGAGGGTGGGAACTTAGTCCAGCCCTCTCTATTTTACAGTATTAGAGAGTTGTCTTTGACTTAGGGAAGCCCAAAAATACTCAAAACAAAGTCAAGTGCAAATCATGTCATCATTTCTCTGATGGCATGGATCTCTTCGTCAAATGGAGGATGACCACAACAATCTGTGAGCAGACACAGCTACCTGCCTGGAGGCCCAGCTAGCTGGGTAATTCAACTCCTCCTCTCCTCACTGCCTCCCCCTCCCCTTCCTTCTCCCTTCCAAAGGAAGGTAAATTTGGATGGCCAGAAGATGCCCAGTACTTGGGTTTTACTGACTAGATTCCTCTCCCCTCCCCTCCCCTCCCCTAAGCTCCCCTCCCTTTCCCTCTCTTCTCCTACATTGGAAACACTTGGCCCCTGCTTAAGAGCTCTCTTCTGGACCCTCCTGGCTTAAGAGTCATTATCAATAGTAACTGTAACTGTTTCCCTCCCAGCCTGATGTCTTTCTTTTTCTTTGCCTTATTAAAGGGGCCATCCCTGGCTGCTTCTTAAACAGGCCTATTCAATGAATGGGCATTACCTCACCCTAAGTGAGTACCTGAATAGAACTTGGCCTAAAGGGCCCAAGGTCTCCCAGTGCATCCTGGGTCATCTTCAGCCATCCTGATGAATATCTGGTCACTAGATTCAGGTGGCTCTGGAGGAGAAGCAAGGCTGGTGACCTGCACAGCCCTCCCTCACTCAAAACAAAGTCAAGTGCAAGTCATGTCATCATTTCTCTGATGGCATGGTCTTCTTCAGCAACAAAGGATGAACACAACAACATGGGAGGCTACACAATTTTTCCATTGTCATACAGCTGATTCTGAAAGCCAGAGGTGGAATTTGAACTCCGTTCTTCCACAAGACTAGTACTCTATCCAGTATGCCATGTAGATATTAATATTACGATTAGTTATTATTTCTTTATGCAAACATTAGAAACCGTTCGACATACTACAGCAGACTATGAAAAGGGTTACATCTGCTAAACAACTAGCAAAACAATCTGGTAATTAGAATCATATGTCAGAAGCTTAATATCTTTCCTATACTGACAATTGATACATACATCTACTGTAAATACAGACTTCAAAATATACTAGAGAATTTGGCCAATAAACTGTCCTGGAACCAGAAAATTATTACAGAATAAACTGTTGCCCACAATCTCCTGGATATAGCACTGATCTACACAGATTTAATAATGTTAACGGATATCATCATTCTAAATACTTAATGTCCAAACTAACTGAAATAAAAAGCTTTCAAAACATAGAGACCCAGTAAAGAAGATCAAAATCACATGGTAATAGGATAAGATGTATATTATCTCCATTGTGCTATCTGCTACTGGTGTTTTCAGCAAACCTACGGATAATGAGCTTATATCCTAATACCAATTCAAATACAAAAAGATGTTAGTTAGTCAACTGTGCACCAGTCTATAGGACATTAAATATAAAGGAATAATAGAAGAGCGACTTATTCCAGGACCCTTTCTATCTAAACATCTTTTAAAAAGATAAGAATGAATTAATAATAATTAGTAATAATAATATGTTAACAATAATTGATAGCTAAGTGGCACAGTGGGTAGAGTCCTGGATCTTGAATTAGCAAGACCTAAGTATGAATCCTGCCTCAGACTCTTACTAGCTGTGTGACCCTGAGCAGTTCACTTAACATTTAACCTTAAAAGAATGTTCAACTTCTCAGACTCAGTTTCCTCATCTACAAAATGGGGATAATAAGAGCATCTACCTCTCAGAATTGTTGTTAGGATCAAATGAGATTATTTATGTAAAACACCTGGCAAATATTAAAAATGCTACATATATAGCAAACTATCGTATCTGGCTACCCCCTTTGCCCAGAATGCTTTCCCTCCTCTGCTCTGACTTCTGATCTCTCTCACTTTCTATAAGCCCCAATTTAATCCCACCTTCTAAAGGAAAACTTCCCAAACCCCTGTTAATTCTCATGTCTTCCCTTCATAAATTATTTCCTATTTATACTTTATATATCTTGCTTTGTATATATTTGTTGGCCTTTTTTTCTCACCTCTTAGATCATAAGTTCCTTGAAGGCAGTGACTGTCTTTTGTCCCTCTGTATAGCCTTATGCTTAGCACAGTGCTTGGCCCTTAATAAATGTTTATTGATTGATTGATTAATAAATGTGTTATAATTATAACAATTATTACGTGGTATATATTATTATAATTCAATATATGAATTATTATCCCCAGCTAACAAATACAGAAACTATGGGCATAAGAAGAGATCACATAGGTCGCATTAGAGCATGGTCCCAAAATATCAGAGCCTGGTTACAAACTCAGTTCTTACTTCAGGTCTGATGCTCTTTGTTTGATACTTCACTGTGTACCCATTTAGTGCTAGAGCCTTAGAGCTTTAAAGTTGGGAGAGACCTCAGAGACCACCAAATCTTACCCTCTTGTTTTGCAGATAAGAAAGTGTTTAGACACGCTAACATAGCTAATTAGACTTCTGGTCTCCCAAATCCCAGTCCAGAGCTTTCCATTCAAAATTCCTAAGCTTGATAGCAACCATAGAAACCTCTATACAACTTCAGATTTTTTTATTTCCACAAAAATGTTAGGAAATAGTAAGAAATTGAAAGAAAGGGAGGTCACTGACCTACACAAAGGGTTAAGGAGGAAGTAAGAGAAAATATCGAACAATATAAGCTACTACTGATTCCCTATGTTCATTCAATTCTCTCCAGTTTTTGGAAGTCTGAGTTGAAAAGTTATTCAATTCATAAATTTATAGCAAAAAGGAGCGTGCTGGAAGCAGCATGTAGTGGCTGATGAGAGCTGATTGTTAAATTTTTAATGTGAGCCTTTACACCTTGGAAATCAGCAAACTCTACAAATCAGGGCTTGATTTACATTTTTGTTGACAAAGAAATTTCCATTTTTTGTAGATGAAGAAAGTGTCGGTGGAAGTTAAACTTAAATGTGTGTCTGTGCATACTTTTTTTCCTGGTAAAGTCAGTTGTTAAACATTTAGCAGCACACCTCTGGCTAAAAGTTACTTTAAAGGTAGTCTAATCCACTACCTTCATTTTACACCTGGTGAAACTAAAGCCTAGGAGGTCATGAGATTTACCAGAGGTCACACAGGTCAAAAGTAAAAGAAATGGAATTTGAGTTCAAATCCTTTAACTGCACACCCAGTGTTCTTCCCACTTCATCCCACAAATTCACTTCAACAAACATTTATTAAGTACCTACTGTGTAGAAGGCATTATTCTAGATCCTGGAGACAAAAAGACAAAAATGAAATAATCCCTGTCCTCAATGGGCTTACAAAATACTGAGGAGATGCAACATGTGCATGCATGTATGTATTTTGTCTACACCAGCCCTCTGCTTGTATTCAGTCAATAAACTTGTATTCTGTACCTACGACGTGCCAGACACTGTGCTAAGTGCTGAGGATACACGAAGAGTCAAAAGACAATCCCTGTCATCAAGGATCTTATAATCTAATAATGAAGGAAACAGCATGTAAACAAGTATATGCAAATGAGCTATATTCAAGATAAACAGAAAATAATTAATGAAGGGGAGGCACAAGAAATAATCGGGGTAGAAGAAGTCTTTTTGTACAAGATGGGAGATTTCAGCTAACAATTTATTCATCATCTCTACCCTTTTTCTCCTACCACACATCCATAAACACCAAGTAAGGTGCCTTTTTACCACTTTTTACATCCATGTCATCAGTGGGAATAAGCGGTAGCCTACTTATACCCATAATGCATCTCTCCTTGCCCCTTTAGGCAAGGGTATGTTGATAAATATTTAACAGCCATGTTTCCAAGAGGGAAAAAAGACACACTTTTAAGTTTAGGCTTCATTATTAATACTTTCTCTTTTTTTTTAGGTTATACATGTACAGTCATCTTAAAAATATTTCCACATTAGTCATGTTATGAAAGAAGAATCAGAACAAAAGGGAAAAACCATGAGAAAGAAAAAAATGAAGTAGAATGCTTTGATCTGCATTCCAGCTCCATAGTTCTTTGGATGTGGTTAGCATTTTCTATCATGAATCATTGGGAATTGTCTTAAATCATTATATTGCTGAGAAGAGCTAAGTCTGCCACAGCTAATCACAGCACAGTGTGGCTGTTGCTGTGTACAGTGTTCTCCTGGTTCTGTTCACTTCACTCAGTATCAATTCATGTAAATCTACTAATACTTTCTTACATGAAGGCAATCAACCACGCTTGGTGGTTTGCTCATTTCCAAAGTATAAATGTTTACACTAAAAATTTAACAATCAGCTCCTACAAGTGTGTTCAAGTTGGCTGGAGCATACCTCTCCTTTGGGTCACATGCAATTGTGATTTCTCCAACAATTAACAAAGTTTTTCAGTAATTACTGTATAAACAGGCACTGTGGTAGTCACTAAGTACACAAATAAAAACTCTCCTGGGGAGAATTGATGTACAAAATACAGGATTAGAGATTTAGAGCTAGAAGGGACCTCAGAGGCAACATAGTACACCCCCCTGAGGCCCATGAATAGATGAGTGCCTTTGAACCCCAGGTGTCTGATTCCAGAGTCCAGACTTATCCCTTGTAGCAAATGGCCTTAAGAAAGGAGATACGATCAAACAGAAGGACAACGAAAAGCCTCTTAGAGAAGGTGACCCACAAGCTGAGTCTTGACAAAAACCAGGAGCTCCTTTCAAGAGGTGGAGGTAAGGAGAACCTCCCAAGCATAGGGGATAGCCAGTGCAAAGGCAAAGAGCCAAAATGAAGGAGTACATTAGTATCCAAGGGATAGGGCCACAGGGGTTGTTCTTGATGACTAAGGAGAATTAAAAGGCTAATTTGGCTGTATCCTAGAGAAAAGGGGTCAAACTTGAGGCCTGCTGGCCATATTTGGCCATCAAAACTCCAGAATAGGACTGAATGAGGTTAAGATGTAGTTGGGAAATGTTTAACAAAAGAAATAAAAATATAGCATAGATAATGCTAATCTTTGGTTTTCTTAGTCAATATGCAGCCCTAAAGATCCATTTGTAATGTTTGACAGCACTCTAGAGTACAGAAGGGAGTAATATGAAATAAGATCTAAAAGATAGGATGTAGTTGGGCTATAAAAAACTTTAAATTTCAAACAGTGGAGTTTATACCTGATCCTAGAGGTCATGGGGAGTTAATGGAATATTATTAAGGGGTAGGGGTAAGATAGCATGGTTCCCTGATTTTTGAGAAAATCACTTTGGTGGCAGTGTGGAAGATGGATTGGAAAAGGAGGAGACGTGACAGAGAGACCAAATAGGAGGCTACCACAACAGACCAAGTAAGAGGAGATGAGGGAAGAAGGGTAATAGTTATATAGGTAGAGAAAATGGAATATCAGGAAGTGATAGTTTGAAGGTAGAACTAACAGGATTTTGAAACTGATTAGATATATAGGGTGAGTGAGAGTAATGAGCTGACTTCATCATGGCGTTACATGATTCATAAGCATCTATAGTATCCTTAAGAGATGTTTGGTGTTAAAAAAAAGATGGACTTTTCCTAAAGGGAACAATTTTAGGTCCTTAAAAGTCTTCTATAATTTTCCAAATGTAATCCAATCCTTTCTCTTTCTTGTTTCCAATTCAGGGTCCAGATCCTTGTCCATCTGAGATTGCTGTTCAGGACAGAACACTCCATAGGCTATATGTACAACCATAGCTAACGATCTAGGTCAGTGGTCTCCAAAGTGGGGGTTCTTGACCTGAACATAGGCTGTTTGTGATCAACCTATGGAGGCACTGGGGAGATGGGCCACTTTTCACCCTCCCTGCTGTAGCCAAGTAGGTTTCATTCCAACACAACCAGGAAATCAGTCAACAAGAGTTTTATTTACTAAGTGCTTATTTTATACTAACCACTGAGAATACAAAAAAAGGCAAAAATAGCAGCAGTCCCTAAAAAGCTCACTTTCTAAGAGGGAACACAAAATATAAATCAACAAATCAAGTCAAATAGTATTTATAAAACACCTGTTATGCACCAGGTACTGTCTTAGGTGCTGGGGTACAAGGAAAGGTAAAAAACAACAAACAAATAAACCCCAGCTGCTGATCTCAAGAAACACAGTGTAATGGAGAAGACAAAATACAAACAACTATGCACATCTAAAAGACATAGATATACACATATATTATATACATATACTGCATACACCATGTACATCTAACATATATATGTGTGTGTGTGTACATATATATATGTATATAAAACCATATTTTTTTTAGAGACTATATGTGAATATAGGGTGGGTGGGAGAAGTTAATATTAAAGGGGATCAGGAAAGGCTTCTTGAAGAAGATGGAATTTTAACTGAGACTTGAGGGATCCAGGAGGCAAAAGTAGGAGGGAACGCATTCTAGGCATGGGGGACAACCAACAGAAATGGAAAGAATCAGGAGATGGATTTTTTTTTTTAAGGGAGAACCAGGAAACCAGAGTCACTGGATCATAGAGTATATAAAGCAGAGTAAAGCGCAAGAAGATTGGAAAGGTAGGAAGGTACCCGGTTATAAAGAGATTTAAAAACCAGATTTTATATTTGATCCTGGAGGCAATAAGGAGCCACTGACTTTTATAGGGAGGAAGAGCAGAACTGACCTGCTCAGACAAGCACTTTAGGGAGTAAAGGATGACCTAGAATGGAGAAAGACCTGAAGCAGCAAAATGTTGTTGCTCCAGGTGAGAGGTGATGAGTGCCTTCATCAGCCATTTTAGAGAAGAGGAGGGGGTGTATATAAGAGCTCTTCGAAACCTCTTGGCCAGAGATTGGATGTGGAGGATAAGAAAGAGTGAGGACCACATCTACCCTTATCCTTAAACATCAACATTCTACCTGGGCTTTTCTAGTTCCTAATCTTGAACCAGTTTGAGCCTTTCAGTCCCTCAGAGCAGTTATAAAGTAAATTACCATAGTCACGGCAACTGTATAAGTGTCATTGGGAAACTTTCGACCTTTTCTCCTGCTTCCAGATCACCTGATCATGGGATCAGGACCCTTCAGAAGGCAGGCTCTGCATCCTGACCAAGAAGAAGTTTTGTAATATATGTGCGTGTGGTCTAAAACTAAGCAAATATACACATATTGGAGATATTTCCTTAATTTTTTTATTTGATGGAATGTGATCAAAAAAGTTTAGAGACTGATTATTTAAACAATAAATGTTTTTAATCCATTTTATTTTCCCAGTGTGACTGGATAGCTAAGCCAATGTCTCTTGAGTGACTAAATATCTCAGCTAGAAGACCATACAGCATCCCAGGGTTTGAAGCAAATAGCATAATATTACTTGTAAACACAAGTTCGGGGAATTCAAGTTCTGCTTCAGCTCTCTGACCTTGGAAAACCACTTAACCTCTCAGTCTCTTTTGTAAAATGAAGTGGTTGGACTCAGTGACTCTAAGGTCCCTTCTGGCATTAAAAGTATCCTCTGATCTTCTGAGAATTTTCCCATTTATAGAGGATTCTTTTTCCATTTGGACTCTTTGCAGATTATCCTGCTTAGCAATAGTAAATATTTTATGTGTGTATAAAGTCTAGTGACACCAGCCAGAGATGACCCAGATGACCCAGAGTTTGAAACTCCTGGTCAAGAGATCTTTCCATTATACCATCACAGCCGGAAAAGTCCTTTCCCTCCTCTGAACTTTGAAAGAGCACTTTACCATTCATTTGAAAGATGCTTATATATCATGGCAAGATTTCTCTTCTTTGGTCTTAGATTATTACTTAAATCTTTTGCTCATTGACTTCTCATAGGTTTAGATTTTATCTTTCCAGCTTGGTAGAACCAAATACCCTGTCATAGCCTCCTTTGGGAACCCAGGGAGTTGATGAGGAATCAGAGTAGAACTTTTTAGAGAATGCAAGATTCTGCTGCTTTTGTTTGTTAGCTTTACCGAAAGCATTTGATTCAAAAGAATGGTAATACCATGGTAAAGCTTCTCCAACAGTGCTTCCCACATTCACTTATCAAAATCGTTCAAGATTTATTGAGAAAATATAAGATCAGAGGTCATTTTGGTTGATGGTCCTCAAATTGTCACTATCAATTGAGACATAAAATGGGGAGGCATTGGCTCACCAAGTCTGGAAAAGTCCAGGGCAAAGTTCAATCAAAGAGTGATTTCCTGGAGATGATAAGGACCTCCTGATACTTCTGCTGTGTATTATATTTTACTGATGGTATCAAACCCCAAAACACTACTAAGCTTTTTAAATAAGTCTTAAAATCACTCAAAAGATTTTAGCCTAACTCTCCAAAAAACAAATGAGTGAAGGAACCTATTGTCCAGACTGTTATATAATTGGATGGGAAACCCATAGATAATCTGTAAAAAGTTCATTATTTTATTGACTGTATTCTTTATATGTTATAGACTTCACATTTGTTGATGTTTATTAAATCCATAATTAAAAATAATTATTAAAGGAAAATCCACAGAACAGATACTTCAGTACAAATTGGACAGACATTGGAATTGAATAATGTACTAGGCCCAGAATTGAACAAGAGGAGATACATAGGCTGGATTTCTTGGGGAAATGGCACCATGCTTTTAATGGTCCCCAGCTTTTTCCTGAAATGAAATGCCCTCTTCTTAGCACTGATATTCTTCTAGCAAAATTGCATGGTTGGGAGTCATAGAATACATAGTATCTCAAGGGTAGAAACTGAAGCTCATTCAAAGGGCAGTGGAGCAGCGCATGGTGACCATGAGTCAGTTGCTACTTAGCAGAAACTTGTGCAGAAGTGGTATGAAAAATGTCCTAAAATGGAGGCATAACCAAAAAAAGTGGTGGGCAGGCAACATACTAGCATAACTAATGAACAACCCATGAGTTCAACTGGCATATACAAAATGTTAAGGGTGATAGAGGAAGTCACCCAGGAGATTAAATGGCTCTTCTGTGAAGGATTTAGGGGAGAAGATGGACAAGTGCTGCACATAATGAAAAGACATGAATGGAATGAAGGATGGAGGATTCATGTCAACGAGATCATCAAAATTTCAAGGTTACGTTTTATCTTTTCAATGGGATTCAAAGCTCCATACTGTTCCTTGTCTCATATTTTCTAGTATCATCAGTAGCACCTAGAATAGGTATGCTCAATTTTTGTGAATCTGTTCATTATTATTAATAATTATTATTTGATTCTCTATGGAATGAAAGATATGGGAAAATATATGGAACAAATAAAATTTCTCACGTAAGCTTTGAACTGGATTCTCAGAACTCAAAAGGTCCCAATTTGCTAGTTAGTCTCATATGTACCACATAGAAATACTCTCTACAATTACTTCAGCAGGTGTTTGAACAACTTCAACGGCTTGAAGATTTGCAATGATGAACTCACCACTAGAGGCAGCAAGGTGATGCAATGGATAGATCACTGGACCTGGAGTTAAGAAGACCTGAGTTCAAATGTGACCTGAGGCATTTACTAGTTGTGGGACCCTGGACAAATCACTTAATCATTTCTTGCCTCAGTTTTCCTCATCAAATAGAGATTTAAAAAGCATCCACCTCTCAAGGTTGTTGTGAGGATAAAATGAGATCATATTTGTTAAGTGCTTTGTGAACCATAAATGCATAATAAGAATTAAATAAACAAATAAACCTTAAATAAATGCCAGATAGTACTGTCATTATTATTTTTGCAACCAAATGTGCTCTTGGGTAATGTGAATCCTTGGTACGTTTTGATTTACAGTTCACTGAAATTTCCTATTTTGTTCACTGTGGCCAAATAGGATGAATCTAGTCCTTCCACATGAACAAAGAAAAGAGGAACTACAAAGCCCAGAATCTTAAGTTGACTCAACCCTGGCTCTTCAGACTACAGTTGGTTGCTAGCACTGGGCTCACTGGACAAGAGCTTTAGCATATGCAAAATGAATGCATATTCATAGGCTTTGAAGTTATCTTTACTACATGATCAATAAAGAATTCCTTCATGCCTAGATTCATTGATCTTCCATTTGGAACTAGAAATGACCTTAAGGGATAATTGAGTCCAGCCTCCTGCCTTCAGTAGGTAGTTGAACTTCATATAGACCCATAAGGTTTGAAAATCACTTTAAACTCAAATAGAACCCTGTGAGGTAGGTACTATTCGTATTGTCATCTCCATTTTACAGATGAGGAAAGTGAGGTTCAGAAAAAATTAAGTAACTCTTTCATAGTAAAATGTCAAGGAGTTATGAACCTGATCTTTCTGATACCAGATCTAGCACTTTATTCACAATTAGATGGTAAGATATTATTCCTATTTAACCAATGAGATAACTGAACTCCACCAAGGTTAAGCCCAATATTTCAGAAACATACAGCTAACAATGGACAGAGAGAATCAGAAGCTGCATCTCTTTTCTCCTACCACAGTGATCTTTCTTTTACATTGAGCTTCCAGAAAAAGTGGCAATAACTAGAGGATTCAACCTTAAAGCTTAGACTTATGCTTGGTGAAAACAGGCCAAAGTTTGTATTTACGTCTACAAATGCTGGGGCCTGGCGTCAAGGTAAAAGCAGTTATTTCTTACTTCTTATCAGCTTTCCATCAAATACAAAAACAGGAATCAATTTATTACTTTCAGGCACCTACTGGGCCAGATTGGCCAGTGAATAATGTTTTAAGCTCTTTCTTTGTAAATATTATTAAAAGCCTTGTGTGTTTCCTTCCTTTCTCCATGTGTCTTTCTTCCAAGCAGAACATTAGATTTACTGCTGGGTTATTTTTCCCCCTCCTGGTTGGTAATTAAGAATTTATGGTAAAAGTATGGAAAATTACCCCCTATTGTAGTTTTCCTTTAGCTATGCCAAAGAAATACAAATCCCCACAAAACCTTGAGCATACGCAAATCAGTTTTATAAAATTGGAGAGGGATTTCATGAGCTAGTCAGTGAAAAGGAACTCTGTTAACTCTCTCATTGAGGACTTTTTGCCTCACACTTGTAGGAAGTTGCTAAAGGGCCTTTGACCCCATCTGCTTCCAAATAGGATGAGTCAGATGGCATCAGATTGTAGATATTTTGAATACAGACAGAATGACAGGGATATATGGATTTCAAACTAGTGGTGTTGAGGGAAAAGAGGGAAATAGAGGCAAGGTCTTCCCTTTTCCTGGCCCCCTTCCCTTTTCCCCTTCAACCCATTCTTCCCCCATACCCCTTCCCAGGTTTCTCCTTCTAGATCTATTTCTCCTTTGTAAACATTTGGAGTGTGTATTTCTCATACTACAGAGAAATGTAACACTTGAGCCAGCAGCAGCACATTTTGAAATAAGTGAAGTCTGTCTTTAGTGTTTGCCCCTTCAGGGCCTCTCTCCCACTTAGTGGTGACTAGCACTTTCCCACTGCACAAGACTAACTCCTGGCTCACAGCTCCCTGTCTTGGGTGCAAAGGGAGGCCCAGTCTCCCAGATAACACCTTATGTTTAGGATGTACCATTCTTTCCCACCTGATCTGTTCTCCAATTCACTGCCACAGACCCTACCCTCCAAAAACTCTAGTGTTGGAGGAAAAGTGTTGGTCTGAAAGTCACAAGTACTGAGTTACAGTATAGATTCTTTTGCCACTCATTAGTTGGATGATCTAGAACATATCATGGCTTAGTTTCCTCATCTGCAAAATGAGGAAATTGGATGAGATGATCTCAGAGTCAGAGAATCACAGAACTGGAGAATGGCAGGAGTCAGCAAACTAAGGCCTGAAGGCCAAATCTGGGCCCTTGCCTGCTTTTGTACAGCCTTTGGTCCACAGGTCATAGTTTGCTGGCCCCTGCTCTGGTCTGCCAAGATCTCTTTATATCTCATTAGACTGTGGGGTCCTTGAAGGCAAAGACTGTCTTTTGACTCTTTTTTGTCTCTCTAGTACTTAGGATGGTGTCTGGCGAATAGTGGGCATTTAATAAATCTTTATTAACAAACTGGATTCTGACTTTCATCTAGTTTGTCTCTGTCCTTATTAGTTTTGTGTCATCTGCAAATTTGATGAGACCATTCACTTCCTGTCATGTTGAAATTGCACCACTAACAACTACTCTGGATCCAACCATCTAACTAGATCTGAAGCAATCTCATTACAGTATCATCTAGTCCACATTTTTCCATCCCCTCTACAAGTAGAAGCTTTGCATTCAAATCTAGGTAAACTATATTGACAGCATTCCCCTCAGTTACTATTTTTAATAATCCTGTCAAAGAGAAATGAAGTTGGTCTACCACTCCTTGTTCTTGATGAAACCACACTGGCTCTATGTAATCTCTCTTCTTCTCAATATTCATCAACCATCTCTTTAGTGAGCTGTTCTATAATATTCCCAAGAATCTAAGTCAAGTTTGCTGTCCTGTAGTTAGCAGACTGTATTCCTCTCTCTTTTTTTGAAAATCATAACATCTTCCCTTCTCCAACTTTGTGGTGACTACCATTTTCCATAATCTTTAAGATATTACAGTCAACTCTCTTTATGACTCCTTCCAGATCTAATGTTCAGTGGTTCCTGGTTCAATAGTTCAAGGATTTGGAGCTAAAACAGACTTTGCAGGTTATCTAGTCTAGGTTTTTTTCATCTGGGGTCCATGAACTTGCTTTTTTTAATATTTTGATAATAGTATTTCAATATAATTGACTCCCTTTGCAATCCTATGTATTTCCTTTTTGTCGTTGCTCAGTCATTTTCAATTCTTCAAGACTTGTTTTGGGGTTTTCTTGGCAAAGATACTGAAGTGGTTTGCCATTTTTTTCTCCAGCTCACTTTACAGATGAGGCAAATGGGATGGAAGGATTTGCCCAGGGTGACAGAGCTAGTATTTGAGGCTGGATTTGAACTCCCAAAGATGAGTCTTCCTGACTGTAGGCCTGGCAGTGCACCATTATTTACTTTGTGATCCTATATATCAGCTGCTGGGGCAGCTAGGTGGCGTGATGGATAGAGCTCTAGGCCTGGAGTCAGGAAGACCTGAGTTCAAATCCAACTGCAGACACTAAATAGCTATGTGAGCCTGAACAAGTCATTTAACTTGCTTGCCTCAGTTTCCTCGAGTGTAAATGGGGATAATAACAATAGCATTTGCCTCCCATGGTTATTGTACAGATGAAATAATAATTGTAAAGCATTTAGCACAGCGTTTGACATATAGTAAGCACTATATAATGCTAGCTATTACTGTCATTATTCACTGTATGCATTAAAAATACTATTCTGCAAAGGGATCCATAGGCTTGACCAGACAGCTAAAGGAATCCATGACATAAATAAAAAAAGTTAAGAACTTCTGATTTAGTCTAATTCACTCATTTTCTGCTGCTCTCAACTAGGTTTTTGATTCTTTGATTTCAGCTTTGCCAGCCAGGAGAATCCCCACAATCTCAAGAGTCATGAATGTGATAGAGAAACAGGAGACCAAAGCTCAGAAGGGTAAAAGGACTTGCCCAAGATCACAAAGTTTACAAGTAACAGAGCTGGGACTTGAATACAGATCCTCTAACTCAAAATCTAAGTTTCTTGTCACTCTTAAATGCTAATAGGTGAAAGTAGTCTATTATGTTAGTTCTCCAAACTTCTCCTCCCTCCCCCACCACCACCACCATTTTCATAAGGGACTAAAGTCCCATCTAGAACTAAATCTATGACCTTATAATTCTGAATACAATTATTTAGCCCAAAGAAATGATTCACACTAATGATGAAATTTCAGCCACCATGGAGGGCTTGTGGAGTTTATTTCCTGGTAAGGCTTGAAAGGAAGCAAAAAATAGCATTATCAGATGAGGCTCTGTAAACAAAGTTCCAGAGCCTGTTTTTAAAAAGCAAAACCAGAAACTTTTCATTGGTATCACGTCCATCCAGCTACATTTCTTTCAGTGACATTGGGTTGCCTCTCCTTCTCCCATCTAGAGTGATGCGAAGACTATGGGTGGAGAATACTGAGGATAGTGTCAGACTTCTTCAGTATACTGGATATTTCTCTCCTTTTCATTCTTTGCTATAAGGAATGACTCTCTGGGAGGAAGATAAGGGAAGGAAAAACTGGGAAATGTGGGTGATGTAAAATCAAAAGATGTCTCTAGAAATTGATAGAAAATAAATTATGTGTGGAAATATGTTTAATATGATTGTACATGTATGACCTAAATAAGATTGCACATCATCTTGGGCAGGAGGGAGGAGGAGAGGGAGAAAATTTAAAACTCAAAATCTTATCAAAGTGAACATTGAAAAGAAAAATAAATAAATATTTGAGAAAAAAATTAAAAAAATAAATAAATTACAGTTTTCCGGTAAAAGAGAAGCAAGTGGAAAGTACCTAGAAGGGAAGATGATTTACATCCCTTACAGACTGGGTTCCTTCTCCTTTGAAAGATGCCGTCAGAAAATTATAGACAGAAAAAAACTGTTCTCAGCATATGGATTCCCAAGGGACCTAACTCTGCAGATGTCTACTGGTGTCCACCTCTCAGCACAAAGTTCTAGTTATCAGAGTAGTAACAGCTATGGCACTGTGCAGGGAACAGAGAAGGGAATAAAGACTGGGGTGCAAGGAGGGGAGGGGGAAAGATGGAAAAAAAATGAGCATGTGACATATTTTAAGTCCTTGATTCTCAGTTCTAGCACAAGGTCCTAGAGTTATGAAGACCTGAATTCAAATCCACTCAAACACTTACTAGATACGTGGCCCTGGGCAAGTCACTTAACCACAATTTGCTTCCGTTATTCATCTGTAAAAGAGGGACAGACTGGAGAAGGAAACCCCATGGACAAAAATCCATGGAGTCATTAGAGTTGTACATGACTGAATAACAACAGTTCTCCTACAAAACTCCATGGCTGATTGGGGGAGAAGAGATTCTCCCCATTCCCCACCCCCACCACAGGAAAGAGATGATTCTCTTTCAAGGAGAAGCTGTCTTCTTGACTCCCAGAGCTCACATTCTGCATAGTTGCCTCCATCCTCAACTGACTCCTTGAAGAACGGGTCCTGAAAACTGGTGGCTATATTGTCCAGGCAATGACTAGGTGTCTTCTAATTTTATCAAACTTAACTGAAGAACTTCCCATCTCCTAAGAGTAACAGTAAGGATACTGCTTTGTACTTAGTTTTATCCCAGACATGTTATTGTTTCTGCTACATGTTTTTGATACTCTGTACCTTCTTCACTTGGGTTTGATGATCAAGGTTCCCCTCCTGATCACTTGATAAATTCTCCATCCTATAGGAATTAGTAAATTCCTGATTACTTGTGGATTGATTGAGCTCATTAAATACTGCTTTGCTTTTTTTTAATGATATGCCCTTATATCAGGAAGATGCTTCTGGTAATTAAGAACACTGGGTAATTTATCAAACACAATTTTAGGAACCTGTGAAACTGTACTCAGTAGGCACTTGATAAACACATAGTAACTAAATACAAAAATATATATCATAATATACGTTGCACTGACATCCCAGTCCAAGTTTGGAGACGTATGATTTCATTTAATTAGAAGCACACAGTGGGTACGACAATCAATGGAACATATTCATGAAACCCCCACTTTACCAAAGGCTAACGGTACCTGCTCTAGTGCCTGAACACAAATCGAAGCTATATTACTTAAAAGCTCATTTGCAAAATGGATTGTCTATTCAGCTAGAGACAGGGTGGCTTTTCAAGTCTAGGTCATTAGTTCAAATCTGTTCTGGATTTAAGGCAGCTGAAAATTGTTACCGTCTGACAATCATTCCACAGACTGAGTTAATTCACAGTAATTGGTGCTCTCCCAAGGCAGGTTAGAGATACATGGGATCCAAACATTGAACTAGCCCTGGTCTCTGCCAAGACACATTAACAAGATAAAGCACTGGAGGAAAGGGGAACTTCTCCTTTAAAAATCTCCCTGAAAGCACCAGTCAAAAAGTAAGCCAACATAGAGACTTAGGGTAAGAGGAAACTTCCTCTATTAATACAGGTTGGAACTTCTTAGCCCAAGGTTGTCTAGCACAGAATTCTGGGCCTTGATTCAAGAAGACCCGAGTTCAAATTTATCCTCAGATGTTTATTAGCTACATGATTTGAGGTAAGTCACTAGAATCCGCCTCAATTTTCTAAACTATAAAATGGAGTAATAGTAGCACCTCCCTCCCAAGGCTGTTATGAGGATCAAATAAGATGATATTTGTAAAGTACTTAGCACAGCTCCTGGTACATTCAATCCTTTCAGTCACATCTGACTCTTAGTGACCCCATTTGGGGTTTTCTTGGCAAAGATCCTGGAGTGGTTTGCCATCTCCTTTACCAACTCATTTTACAGGAGAGAAAACAGAGGCAAGTAGGGTTAATGACTTGCCCAGGATCACACAGATAATAAGTGTCTTAGACCAGATCTGAACTCAGGAAGACACATCTTCCTGACTCCAGATCTGACCCTCTATCCACTGTACCACCTAGATGACCCAGCCTGGTATATAGTGGGTGCTCAATAAATGCTTGTTTCCCTTTCCCTTGATTAGTGTTTTTAGAGAGATGCCTAAAGCACTGAGAAGTTTCTAAACTTGCCCAGGATCACATAGCTAGTGTTTTTCAGAGGTAGGATATGAAACCAGGTCATCTTGGTTCTAAAGCCTTCTCTCTTTCCATTATCCTCAAGGTCTGATACCTGAATCTCCAAAGAAACAAGACACTATAGAGAGCCATTTAGTGATCAGGCAAGAATCTTCGCTCAGGCCACAAATCATGCCTTTGTGGCCACTGAAGTCACCCACATGCAGATTCCTTTACTGCTTCAAAGGCATCTTCTTCTTTGTGTTTAAAAAAAATAAGAGAGATAAAATGCGAATCAAAGCAGTTCTGCAGCACCGAGTCTCTAATCATAAAATTAGAAAGGAGCTTTCAAATCTTCCCCTAACTAGTTGTTGATCTGGTATCTCCTCCGGGAAATGAGAGTCAGACCAGATAAGCTCTGAGGTCCCTTTCAGGTCCAAATCTATGATAGTATCAGTCATTTCTTCCTTCTGGATCCATTTCTTTACATGTAAACTAAAAGGGGTTGGAGGAGATCACTGTTGCTCAATGATCAGCCCACGGCAAATTTTTACCACTTCATAAAATGTTTACTACCAAAAATAATGCGTCCTAAAACCAATAAACTTTTAAAAACTGATTTCTTCCTCTTCCTGTTTATTTCTCCTTCCCTCTCATCTCTCACTTTCTGTTTGACTGGGAGAGCAGGGAAATGCTTTAGATATCATATATTGGACTTCAGCCAGGCATCTGACAATATATCTCACTTTGGATAATATGGAAAAAGGAAAATAACAATAATAGCTAGCACTTGTAGAGTGCCTTAAGGTTTACAAAGCACTTTACGAATATCATCTCATTCAATCCTTACCACAAACCTGGGAGAGCAGCACTGTTATCCTCTCCATTTTTCAGATAAGGAAATTGAGGCAAACAGCAGTTAAATAAATGAACCTGGATCAATGTGGCAGCCAGATGACAAAGTGGAAAGAGCACTGGGTGTGGAATCAGAAAGACTCATCTTTGTGAGTTCAGATCTTGCCTCAGACACTCACTAGTGGCTGTGTCACCCTGTGTCACCCTGAGTGGCTTAGTTCCTCATCTGTAAAATGATCTGGAGAAGGCAATGGCAAACCACTCTAGTACCTTTGCCAATAAAACTCCCCCTAAAATGGGGGCACAACTAAAATGACTCAACACACACACACAACTAATAGATATCTGAGGCTGAATTCAAACTCATAATTTCCTGACTCCAGGTCTAGCGCTTTGTCCCCTGTATCACCTAGATGCCTGAGAAAGATGTATGCTGAATCAGATTAATGGCTGTCTCCGTGATCATACCCCAAAATGTGTTGTTTCATGGATAGCTATCTTCCTGGAGGAAAGTCCTACGTGGCAGGCCATAGGTGTCTTTCTTGGGCAGTGTTTTTATTGGTGATTTGCATTCATGAAGACCTGGGTTTAAGTGTTTCCCTTGACATATATTGGCTGTGTGATACTGGGCAAAGCAATTAACCTTTCAGTGCTCTAGATTAAATTAGAATTGTACTCTAATTGGTGGAGGGACTTCCCTCACATTCAAGTTCTCTATGCCAAAGAAATCACAAATCCAGCCTTCATTTCTATGCCAAATACAAAGCTTTGCACTAGGCATCTGGGGAGATGCAAAAATGAAGAAAACATAGTCCCTGCCCTCAAAACAAATAATTTAGTAGATGTAGCCAAAAGCACAAAAGATGTTATACCAGGCCCTGAACCCAGGTATGACGGATTCAAGTCTTATTGGTTCCAAAGCCAGCTCCCCTGCTTTTGTATCTCAGCCTCCTCAACAGAGACCACTTGAATCTTCAAAGTAATGATAAAGTATCATGTAAGCACCCTTTCTCAGGCCACAAATCATCTCTTTATGGTCATGGAAGACACCCCCATGCAGATTCCTCTCCTACCTAAAAAAGTTTCTTCTGTATGTTTAAAGAAATTAGAAGAAAAATGATTTTATCTCTCAGCTAAACTATTGCAATAGTCTCTGATTGGTCTCTCTGCCTCAAGTCTCTCCTCTCCCCTCTAGGGTCCATCTTCCCCACTATTGGGGCAGCTAGGTGGTACCAGTGCAGGAGTCAGGAGAACCTGAGTTCATATCTCACCTCAAACACTTGACACTCACTAGCTGTGTGACCTTGGGCAAGTCACTTAACCCCAACTGCCTCATCCTGGGTCATCTTCAGTCATCCTGATGAATAATCTGGTCACTGGATTCAGATGGCTCTGGAGAAGTGAGGCTGGTGACCTGCACAGCCCTCCCTCACTCAAAACAAAGTCAAGTGCAAGTCATGTCATTATTCTCTGATGGCGTGGTCTTCTTCAGCAACAACATATATCTTCCCCAAAGACATTTCTTCCCCACTATGAAAAAAATTTATATTCCTGAAGGATAGTTCTGAGCATGTCATTTCTCAGTTCAACAAGTTCTAGAGGTTCCCCATTTCCTTTAGGATAAAATATGAAAACCTCATATGTCAATGTTTAAGACTTTCACGTTTTGTCTCAAGCCTAATTTTCTCTGCTGATCACCCATTACTCCTACTTACTCACTCCAAGGCATCACCTTGATACCTTTTTTTCAAACTGTCCCCCTGTAACTGGAAAACTCTATTTTCCTGATTCACCCAGTTTTTCGTACCTCCATTGAAATATCCATGTATTTCTTTTGAATATATTTCATATTTGTTGTGTCATTTCAGTCAAGTCTAATTCTTTATGACCCTGTTTTGGGGGTTTTCTTGGCATAGATCCTGGAGTGGTTTGCTATTTCCTTTTCCAGCTCATTTTAGAGATGAGGAAACTGATTTGCCCAGGGTCACACAACTAGTAAGTGTCTGAGGAGAGATTTGAACTCTGGTTTTCCTGACTCCAGGCCCAGTGTTCTATCCACTACACCACTTAGCTGCCTCAACTAAATATTTAAATTTAAATTAACAAAAATGGAAAAGATATAGTAATTTTTAAGTGTCTGAGGCCAGATTTGAACTCAGGAAAATGAGTCTTCCGGACTCCAAGTCTATCTACTATATCAACCTAGGTGTCCGTAGTCTATATTTACTTATCTGTGAATATAAATTTCCTCAACTTCAGTAGGCTGTAAGTTCTTCAAGATCAGAAATTATTGTTTTCTTTATTTAAATCACTAGCATATAGCAGAGTACCTCATATAAATCATTGTTCATAGCTTTTCAGTCATATATGACTTTTTGTGAACCCATTTGAGGCTTTCTTAGCAGAGATACTGGAATGGTTTTCCATTTCCTTTTCCAGCTCATTTTACAGATGAGGAAATGGAGGCAAACAGGTTTGATTTGCCCAGGGTAACACAACCAGGAAGTGTCTGAGGCCAGTTGAACTCAGGAAGATGAGACTTTCTGACTCCAGACCCAGCACTCTATCCACTGTGCCAATTAGCTATCCCATCACAGCTTTGATAAATGCTTGTTGATTGATTGATTGCTAAAGACATGGTTATCAAATTTGTGGACAGGGAAATATGGCTAAAAGTCCTAGATTATAGAACCATTAAAATAGTGATAATTGCTAGCATTTATATAGCGCTTCAAGGTTTGCAAAACACTTTACAAATATCATCCCATGTGATCCCTACATCAGTCCTGAGAGGGAGGTATTATTATTCAACCCACTTTGCAGTGGAGGAAATGAGGCTGAGAGCTGTTAACAGGATCACATGCTAGTTAATGTCTGAGGTGGATTTGAAATCAGGACTTCCTGTCTCTTAGAGAGATTCCCATTCTACCCTCAGGGCTAACTCTGTCTACATACAACCCCAAACCAAAGAACACAGTAACCCAAACACAGGTAAAAGAGAATCTATGGAGAGAGGCCAAGTAAGTCATTGGAGCTGATAGCCAAGAAAAAAAGGCAGTTAAAAAAAACCTATCCCCTCAAATATCTGTGCCCAAATGGGCATGTGAAGTAGGAACTTTACAACAGGGGAGTTAAGTGCAAATGAGAGGAGGGGTGTAAAGCACCATGTAATGCTGAAAGCACTGTATAAATGGCATGGTAATTATCGTTACTGACCTACAGTGTGTCTGGTGTAGACCTCATTCTCTCAGCCTTCGACCACATTCCTGCTGGGCTGAGTTAATGTTTATTAGTTAATCCCCAGTATGAAGGGGAGCTTGTAAATATCTAACAAGTGGGCAAAAAAAAAAATGCGCACATACTTTAAAGTTTAATTTACTTTGCTAACATCTTCTTAAGTCTAGATAAGCAGCAAAACAATAAATCAAACCCTCCTTTGTAAGTATCACAACTTCTGAGGTATAAATGCTCACATTGGAAATTTAGCAGCCAGCTCTAAGAAGTCATTTACAGCTGACAAACCCTCCCAAGGTGAACCAGAAATCTAAAATTAGGGAAAGAAACTTGACCTCACAGGTAGCACATAAACCTGAGGCTCTCTGTGATATGAATTAATATTCGAACACCTCTCTAGGAAAGTGTACGTAATTAAAAAGGATCAGAATTTTTCAAAGGAAACTGGAAATTATATGTTGTCTTCAGTGCAGGCATGGGGGATGGGCAGGGTGCACTGTTTCACCAGGAGTACCCAAGTTCTAGATTTGCTTGGAGCCCAGAGGCAGTATCAGGGAGCATGATCCATAGAAAAGAGAGGTTTGGGCTTTTCTTTTTCATTACACTCACCTACCCCAGACTTCTGGGGAACTTTTCTTAAATGAAGTTCAGGTATGATTTGAATTTAGGGTCTCCTCAAAAAGCATTAACATGGTCCCTTCTAGAAAGATACTCTGTAGAGTATCTTTCTAGAATATCAAGAATAGGAGTTATTTATTTCCTCCAACATAAAAGAAATGTTGAAATGCAAAAGATTCACAAGTGTGCATTAATAAATGCTTAAAACAAACACGTTTTGGAACTACTATATAAGCATTTTATTTTCCCCTCTAACCTTCATGGCTCATATAATTCAGAAGCTTGGCTCTTCAATAATCACTTAATGCTTCTTTCATTGACTTGATTTGATTCCTAGCAAGCTGAGTATTTTTCACTTTAGCCCTTAGCTGCAGAATCCTCCCATTAATGGTGCTCACCACTTCTAAGAAGCAGAAATCACATTCTACTGGACAACCAACATTCAGCCTCAGTAACTAATGATTGCTGAAATACATAAGGTAGCTGACAACTCTAGAAACATCCATCTCAGAATCTCTGGTCACTTGTGAGTCCAAGAAAGAAGCACAAAGCAGAAGACGGATCTAATGATCAGAGATTCTATCTCAAGTTTACCTACATAAACACATGTTTCAGCTACCATGTTCACCTAGCCATTATAGCTACTACTACGGCTGAAGAGGTAAGGAGAAAAATCCCTCATTCCCCCCAGCTAGAAGTCCAAGAGAGAACTAGCATTGGCTGTATCCCAATAGAGAGGCCAACTTGAAAGGGTCTAGAAACCTTCCTGACTAATTCACCAGGGCTCTTTTATACAATTCTCTATCCCTCTCACCCCAAAAGGGACCAAGGAACTAACCAGGAGTCATTTAGGAGTGCTTTAGCAAGAGCCAATGTATTCCACTGGAAGAGGCTTGGGTACAGATCCATCCCATGCAATCTCTATGGGATGATTCCCTGCTACATGTTAAAAAGATATTCATATGAACCATAGGCATACATTAGTTTTCTCCTTATGGCTCATATATGATAAACATGGTTTTCATGGTCTGTCAGTCCATGAAAGACAGAAAATTTCTGTTATCTAATTCTAACCACTAGGTCACGTCTTTCTAAGTATTTAACAAGAGCTACATTTTTATAGCCTGCAACAGTATGTTGTACCATTTCTACTATCCTTACATAATCTACATTAATGGTGGTGACAATCATGATGGTGATGATGATGATGATGATTCTAAGGTCTGCTACACTGGTGTTGGATAGAGCAGTGATCATTCAATCAATCCAAAAGCATTTATCAACCACCTTCTATTTGCAAGGCACTGTCAGATTCTGATAATACAAAGACAAAAGAGAAAAACTGTCTCTGCCTTCAAGAAGCTTATGTCCTATTGGTGTACTGCCTGGGTGACAAATTAATATATTCCCAAGAGCTTTCTTAAAATAGTAACTTGGTTTAGACTATACTTCACTACCTATATCAGCCTCAAATCTTTGAAAAGTTGAAATAGCTGTTTTGGCACAAAGATGGAATTCCACAGACACACTGTAGGTCATTGGGAAGCATGCCTGGATCCTTAAAAGGTGGAGGTGATGATTTAGCAAGGGATCTGGCACCTCTTCCAAAGACTTTCTACACTTTCTTGATGCTTTCACTGTTGTCTGTTTAATTCACAGGGTTTTTGATCTATTGATACCCCCTCATTAACCTACTGAAACACTCAAATGAATTTGGATTCTCATGACAGAATTAGCTTGCATTAACAAAGCAGTTTAATGTTTTATAAAGTACTTCATCTCATTTGATCCTCACAATAATCTTAGAAAGTAGGTACTATTCTTGTTTTTTTTTTGGTTGTCTCAATTGTGTCCAATTCTTCGTGTCTCCTTTTTGGGATGTTTTTGGCAGAGATATTGGAGAAGTTTGCCTTTTCCTTGTCCAGTTGATTTTACAGTTGAGGAAACTGGGGCAAACAGGGGTAAGGGACTTACCCAGGATCACACAGCTAGTAAGTTCATGAGGCCAGATTTGAACAAAGGAAGATGAATGTTTGTGACTCCAGGCTCTGTTCTCTATCCACTAAGACAACTAGCTGCTCAGGCATTTTTTTTTATTAATTTTATTTATTTTTAGTGTTCTACAATCACTACCATATAACTTAGATTTTTTCCCCCTACATCCCCCCTCCCTCCCCAAGATGGCATACAATTTTATATAGGATCTACACATACATTCCTATTAAATACATTTTCACTATAGTCATGCTGTGTAGAAGAATTATAATGAATGGGAGAAGTCATATAACAAACCAAAACGTTATAAACACAAAAAAATGATGGGAGAAGTCATATAACAAACCAAAACGTTATAAACACAAAAAAATGATCTGCTATATTCTGCAATTGAATTCCATAGTTCTTTCTCTGGATGTGAAAGGCATTTTGCCTTAAAAGATCATTGGGATTTTTTTTTAAGTCCTTGTATTGCTACGAAGTTCCAAGTCTACCAGAAAAAATTCTCCCACACTGTGGTCGTTGCTGTGCACAAAGTTCTCTTAGTTCTGCTCCTTTCACTCAGCATCAGATCATTTAAGTCTTTCCAGGCCTCTCTGAAGTCTTCCTGTTCATCATTTCTTATAGCACGATAGTATTCCATTGCATTCATATACCACAACTTGTTCAGCCATTCCCCAGTTGATGGGCATACTCTTGATTTGCAGTTTTTGGCCACCACAAAGAGTGCTACTATAAATGTTTTTGTACATGTGGGACCCTTTCCCATTTTTATGATCTCTTGGGGATACAGTCCTAGCAGCAATATTACTGGGTCAAAGGGTATGCACATTTTTGCTTAGGTATTATTATGGAACCCCTTTTATAGAAAAGGAAACCAAAATTGAGAAAGGAAAAGTAATTTGTTTAGGGTTACCCAGGTTGTAAGTAGCTGAGTTAAGATTTGAATCCAGGTCTTTAGGATTTGAAGTATATGGCTCCATCCAATATCTTCAGAAAGTTCCAGTGGGAATACACCTCAACCTGTGTACTAAAGTACCATCCTAGATCCTAATAAACACTTCATAGGAGAAATTGACTCATCCAATATCAAGGTGGCTTCTATTCTCTTATAAGATGTCACACCTATAAGAGCATACTCAGTATCCCCAAATGTCCCTTCTTCTGGAATAGGAGCCTGAACCAAGCTTAGCTGGCACAGTTCAGTAGTACCAGCCTGGCTATCACTTCAGCTAGCATAGGTTTAGAGCTAGAAGACTTAAAGAACATCTAATCCTGTGGTGTCAAACTCAAATAAAAATGGGGGCCATTAGAAAATTACATATTCACACAATGTTCTATTGTATTTTTATCTTATTAAATATTTCCCAATTACATAATTTGGTTCCAAGTAACTGGGAATATATGTTTGACTTGTCTGATCTAGTTTATTTGTCACATTTTACACCTGAGGAAAATGAATTTCAAACAGGTTAAGTGATGTGCTCCAGGCCAAAAGTGTTAAGGCAGCAGAAGGCCCAAACCCAGGTTCTCAGATGCCTGATTTCAATGTGCCAGCCATTCCCTCTCTCTGCCTCCTCCTGCTGACTTGCTTTCTCTAAACGTATTATAGGCTATGTGGGGGCATGCTCATTAATGCACTCAGTTCCTCACTCCTTTATAGCTATTTAGTCTGATATTCCACACACAGTGGGACACTGGGAGTCCTCTGCTTTACCTGTCCTTCCCTTTCTCCCCTCCTTCTCTCCCACCTTCTTTCTTCTGTATCAACTGAATTCCGTGGATCTCTATAAGATTTCCTCCCTGGAGATTTCTCCAGAGATGAAATGCTGATAATATGATTTCTAGCCCTCTCCTTCCCTCAGCCCTAAGGTAGCATGTTTTCTGTAAAAGCAGGCCAAGTTTCCTGAACTGGGCCTCTGGGAGAGTGGGAGTCTGTGGAAGGAAGAGGGGCTGGAGCAGGATCCTTGTTTGTGTCGAGGATCCTTTGGCAGTCTGCTGAAACGCCTGGATCCTGTCTCAGAGTCATGTTTTTCAATTCATAAAATAAAATACATAGGATTGCAAAGGAAGCCAATCATATGGAAATATAGCTGTAATTTTAAAAAACAACCACCACAAGTTCACAGACCTCAGGTTGAGTGCTTGGACTAGAATTATGATGAATTGGTAAAAAAATTTTTTTAGCTTTCAAATACATATCTATATGTATGTGTACATATATACATATACATGTATATATCTATATTATTTGTGTGTATGTGCATATAAATATATGTATATACATATATACATATATGTGTATATACATATACATGCATGTGTATATATACATACATATCTACATTGTGTATATATATGTATATGTGTGTGTGTAAAAGTGTTGGTGATACAGAAGAATGGAAGCAAGCATTTTATTTCATCCTTTGTAGTAGGGACCATCCTAGGGATCATGCTTGGATTTGCCCTTCCTGGTTCTGGTCAACATTGAACCATTGGTGATTACTTCTTGCCATGTAGTAGGGGGTTAAGAGGACTTTCCATTTTGGTGGGACGTAGCAAGCCCTGAGTAGTGTCTTGGACATTCTGTAGCTTTGCCTGTGACATAGGCAGAGGGGAGAGATGTTGTATCAGTTAAGGAAATAAGAGAGCTTCCAGTTGAACATCCTGAGGCACAGGTAGTAAGTTCACTATTTCTCAAGACTGCATGGGAGCCATCTGATCAAGGAATGTGAATGGAATTTGTTGTCCTCAACATCACCTAGATGTAAACAAGATTTAAGCCAGCACTCATTTATACAAACCCCCATTAACTGCTGGGGCAGAACATTAGCCTCTTATATTGAGACACTGATAAATCACATATAACTATTGAGAAGGGAGAAGCCCAGAAATATTCTAAATGTCAAAGAATTCTGAAAAGTGAAAGAGTAGTTCTGGGAATCCTTTTCCATCAATCAATATTTATTAAGCAGCTAGTATGTGCCAGGCTCTGTGCTAAGTGCTGGGGATACAAAAGGAGGCAAAATACCACCCTGGGCCCTCAAGGAGTTTATAGTCTAATCAGGGAGACAGCAAGCAAGCAAATATAAATAAAGGAAGCTATATATGGGATGAATAGAAAATTATTAACAAAGGGAAGGCACTGGAATTAAAAGGGATTGGGGAAGGCTACCTTTAGAAGGTGGGATGTTAGTCCGTATTTAGAGGAAGCCAGTAGGCAGAGATGAGAAAGGAGAACCTTCCAGGCACAGGGAACACTCAGAGAAAATGCTTGGATCTGAGAGATGGATATCTTCTTTGTGGAACAGCCAGGAGGCCAGTGTCATAGGATCTAAGAGCACCTGGTAGGAAGTAAGGTATAAGAACATTGGCTAGGTAGGAAGGAGCTAGGTTATAAAAGGCTTTGAATGCCAAACAGAGCATTTTGAATCCAAGCTAGGAGTTATGGTGGGAGGCAGTGATACAGGAAAAACAGTGATAGATTTGGAATCAAAGGACCTGAGTTCAAATCACAGCTCTGTCATATGCTGTGGGTGAGACCTTGGGCCAGTCACAGTCTATCTTAGTCCTAGTTTAATCCTCTATAAAATGATGGGCTAGACTAGACAACCTCTGAGATCACTTTCAGCTCTAAATCTATGATCCTAAAATCCAATGATGAAAGTAAATTGCTCTAAAACAGGGCTTGGTAAGTGGGTATCTATGTACTTTTTAAAAAATTATCATTGTATTCCAATATAATTGGTTTCCTTTGTAATTCTAGGTATTTTATTCATTTAAACACATTATTCTGAGAAGGGTCCATAGGTTTCAAAAGATTGAACAAAGGCTCCATGAAACAAAAATGGTTAAGAACCCCTGTACTAAAAAAGAAATTATCCAGGTTAATGTGAGATTCAGCTGTTTTAATGGAGAGATTTAGGTCTGGGGGTAGAAAAGAGCAATGGGAAGAAGTAGAAAAGAAGCAAATTTAGGTTTAACATCTGGAAAACCACCCAAGCAATTGATGTATCCAAACATGGAATAGGCTGACTCAGGATACACAGCAGATTTTCCCATCACTGAATTTCTAAGCAAAGGCTAGCTAGCATCTTGTTGTGGATGCTGAAGAGGTATAAGAGCATCATAGATTTAGATCTGTACAATCTAAATGAACCTCAGAGCTCATTTACTTTAACACCCTCGTTTTACAGCTAAGGAAAATGAGGTCCAGAGAAGTTGTGACTTGCCTAAAGAAACAGGTAGAAAGTGGCAGACCTAGGATTTGAATCTAGGTTTCCTTGACATCAAATTCAGGACTCTTTCCACTACTCTGCATTGATCTCTGGTATTTTTGCCCATATGCCAGATAACTAAATGGTCAAATCAAGGCATCACCTGCGATGTCTTCTTCAAAAACAGAAGACCAACAACAACCAAAGGGTCTCTGCTGTCCACTAACTCTGAGGTAATATTAATTTTTTAACAAAAAAAAGAAAAAAGGTATAATGATTATCTCTCTAAGGACCCCATCAAGTCAGCTCCTCAATATCTAAAAAATTAGATCATAAATTTATCTGTCCCAAGAGGAAATATGCTCTGATATGCTCCAAAAACTGTTTATATACCTTGTCATAAAAACTTCTATCTCAAGGAAGATCTCTGCCTGTTAACCCTTCGAGTTCAGCCCCTGTGGCTATGACACAATACTGCCACCTGGTGACAATATGTCTAAATTGCAGTTTCAGACCCTGGGGCTACTGAAAGGGGGATAACATTCCTCCCCTTTCAAATGCAAGTAACGACATTGTGCATATCAAACCACGTCTAACTACAGAAGTGCAAAAGTGGAAAGCATAGTTATTAAAGTGTTCTAAGGCAATCCCAGCCCCACAAAAACAGCTCAATTAATGCCTGACAACAGCCAAGGCTCAAGGAACATATTTTGGCAGATAAAGCTTGATTTATAATTGTGAAATTCTTTCTTATTGCATCAAAGGATTAAAAAAATAAATCTTGGTTTAGTTTGAACAAAAGTAATTTAAGGTCAGTAAATTTCCAACAGTTTCTCTCCTGGAGGTGAAAAGCAAAGTCTGGTTCAGTCATCGGGACCAAAGTAAGTGACAAATCCAATTGGCTGGATACTTCAAGATCACAAGAGCCACTTGCCCTTTGGGAAATGAGGAGGTATTAAATGCAAAGATACATTTTCCAAAATTGTCAAGAAGGAAACATGCAATTTGAAGCATTACAAAAAGATCAACATTTGAATGCACAGAGAGAGGAATATAATACCTTTCCATTAATGGGTTCCGTAGTTACTATCCCTGCATTTCCCATTTACATCCTTCCTCATTCCCTACTCAGACACTTCCCTTTGCCTGATTGCACAATTTCCAAATCTAAGCCTTCTCAAAAATATATATCTTATTCATGACAACCATCCTACCTTCCATCCTTTAAAGCTTGTTTCTTTCTGTGTAATTTTTAATTAAATGACTTGTTGAAAAACAATATTAAATATTAATACAATCAACAATTTGCTTAGTAACTACATTTTAATTAATTTATTTGTAAATTTATCTACCCTTTTCTTTTCTCCTTAAATTATCAAATACTTCATTAAAAATGCACATTAAGCATTAAGACAAACAACTACCATTCAGTCGGCAACATTTTATTAAATTCCTACTGTATGCCAGGTTCTGTGCTAAGCACTGGGGATACAAAAACAAGAGACGAGCCATCCCAAGCCCTCAAAGGGAAACCTACCCGGGAAACAAGATGTACACATAAAAGTACATACAGAATATATACAAAATAGAGAAAAGGTATTTTGGGGAGGTGGTACAAGGCATTGTAGAAGGTAATATTTGAGCTGAATCCTGAAGGAACTAGATTTGCTTAGTAAATGCTGTTGCCCAGTCATGTCTAAGCCTTTCTAGTTTTCTTGGCAGAGATATAGGAGTGGTTTGCCATTTCCTTCTCCAGCTCATGTTACAGTTGAGGAAACTGAGTCAAATGGGGTTAAGTGACTTGCCTGGAGTTATATGGTGAGTGTCTTGAGATTAAATTTGAATTCAAGTCTGACTCCAGGCCCAGTGCCCTATCTATTGTGCCACCTACCTGACCCAACTAAATATTTAAATTTAAATTAATTAATGTAATTGCAAAAGATACAGCAATTTTTTAGTCATTACTTCTACATCACCATTAGATTTCTATGTCATCTCACAATGGAAACACAACCACTTAAAACGTAGACTTGCTATGGGCACCATCACCTTAAAGTAAAAATGTTCAAACTATGTCAGAAGCTTTTGGCACGAACGTACACTTCTGTATTTTTCACTTTAAAAACATGGTTGGCATTCTTAATTAAGAACACTATTAGAAGAGTCTTTTTTTTGTCTTTTGCATTAACAGTGAAAAAGTAAATGGGGTATGACTGGAACAGTAAGTAGCACAAGGCAAATAGATCTTCAATACAGACATTCCAGCAGAATGTATCTACAATATTTTGCCAGGCATTCTTCTGAGTAGTCTACTCTACAACAAATGTCTGCCTCTCCTATAATTATCTTCTCTTTGTCTTGTTTGTCCTCAAAATGAGATGAACAGGAAATGTTTCTTGTGGCATTTGGACATGCAGTAAAATTAATTACACCATCTCCTCTACTTGCCTCTGTAAGGAGAACCTAGGAATCAATCATTCTTCAATTTATCTGCAACTCGCTTTTGCATTATGGTCTGTTTATTTCAAGAATATCAGTATTGATGCGGTACCATTCCTCCAGTAGTGAGACCTGGGATCTGCAGATTTAGGGCTAGAAGGGATTATAGAGTTCATCTACTCCAATCCCATGATTTTAAAGATGATGACTTGAGAGCCAGAGAAGTCAACTTGCCCAAGGGTAGAACTGACAGCAGTTAGCAGGAATAGGATGCAATCAAAGGCCTTCTGACTCCAAATTCCCCATTCTTTCCACTCCAACATTTACAGGCTATTAAAAAAAATGATTTTGAGACCAGACAAGATGGAGGAATAGGAAAAAATAATGCAACCCAGCTCCCCTGCACCTACTCCACAGAGACATAAAAAACGTACCAGACCAACTCCTGATCTGGTAAGTGGAGGAAGAGTCACAGTAAGTCATTTTTTTTCAGCATATTTTGGCACTGGGAGGGAGATAAAAGATCTGCTGGACACTAAGGACAAGGTCTACCTGGGAGGGCACCATGCAGAAACTTCCAGTCTAGGGCCTGAACGAGGGTCTATAGCTTTGCACAAGGGCAAGAAGAGGTACTAGATTCAGCACAGATGTTGTTCAGTCATTCAGGTGTATCTGACTCTTTGTGACTTCATTTGGGTTGGTTTTTGTTTTTTGCAAAGATAAAAGATTAAAACCCCACTTAGGGTTTTTTTGGCAGTTACTAGAGTGTTTTGCCATTTCCTTTTCTAGCTCATTCTACAGATGAGGAAACTGAGGCAAATAGGGCTAAATGGCTTGCCTAGAGTCACACAGCTAGTAAATGTTTGAGGTCAGATTTCAACTCAGGTCTTCCTGACTCCAGACCCAGTGCTCTAGATTCACTGCTGCCCTGCTACCCAGATAATCCTAAGGCTATGCAGGGAGCAAGACAGGTGCTTCCATCATTCATAACCCAGAGTGAGAATAAAATTAAGGGGGATATGGGGGGGTTGAACTGTTCATAGGGGTAATGGACCAGGGTAGGGATTTGTCATGGGCTTGAGACTATGTGTTGGATGAGAAACAGGAAAAGAAGCAAGCAGCAGCTATGTAGTGCTGACCCAAAGAGCAAAGTGCATCCATTTCCAGGCCAATCTGAAACCTGTAGCTGAATACCATACAGAGGTCAGACCAAGGAGGAACCTACAATTCTGTCCCTTGAATCTTCAGAGCCCTCCAGCTAGCTTATAGCAGTTATGGTCCAGCAGCAGATCAAGAAGTCCATGCCTTGAATCAGACCACTTTGGGTTCAGTTAAAACTTACAGGTCCCCAACCTGAGTTGCCCCCCAAATCACTGAAGAACATAGCATTCGAATACATGAATACAAAACAGGATCAAGCAAGGTCCATACTCTCCTTCCAGAAGGGCACAGGGCCTGGTCCAAATACAAAGCTCAAATTCAGAAAGTAAAGCTGGAGAATGTGTAAACAAACAAATAAACAAAAACAGAATCCTTAAAAAGAAAAACTATTATGGTAAAAGGGATACCCTAAGTACAAATCTGAGGAAAGGAATGTCTTACGTCTATGTCTTATCTTTGAGCAAAGTCTTAAAAAAAAGTTAACTTCAGCCAAAAACTCAACTAGAATTCCTGGAATAACTGAAGCAAGAGATAAAAAGTAACAATTCAAAATTATTTTATAAATTTAGTAAGAGAACCAGAGGAAAAAAATGGAAAACAAATGAGAGCTATGGAAGAAAGACTTGGAAAAAAGAATTAACAGCTTAATATCAAAGGTACATAACTTATCCAAGTAACAGACTCCTTGAGAAATAGCATGAATTAATTAGAAGGCAATGAGTTCATAAGATAAGAAATATTAAAAATGATGATAGCTAATGTTTATATTGTACTCAATATGTGCCAAGCACTGTGCTAAGTGCTTTATACTTTAAATGCTTTTCTTTTCCTTTCAAAGGAAAGAAGGAAGGAAGGAAGGAGGAGAAAGAAAGAGAAAAAAATAACCTGTGATTGAGCTCTAGGTAAGGGAAAAAGAGAGTTGTAAGAGTAGAAGCAAAATGTTTTAAACCTAGACCCAGGGCTGAGTATTCTCTCACTACCATCATTTTTACAAATAAAGAAGTCAATAAAGAAGAAGGAAAAGTATAAAAGAATAGGATGCATTAGTCATCATAACTGTGAATGCAAGTAGAATTGTCTAAAAATGGAACAGCACATCAGAATGGATTAGAAAGCAGAATAGGCTGTTCATAACACATTTGAAACTAAAGACTCATCAAGAGTAAAATAAAAAAAGTTGAGTGTGGCTGGAACATAATCTGTCATGTTTCAGAGATAAAGTAAAAAAGGCAGAAGTGCAAACAAGATATCAGACAACAGCATAAATAGATAAATGATCAATTAATCAATTTATTAAGCACCTATTTGCCAGGAGGAACTGTTCTACTGTAAGATATCAGAGACAATGAATTAATATCAATACTAAACTTACCAAAAGGCATAGCATTTAAATACTTAAAATCAGTCAACAAGCATTTAATAAGCACCTAGTAGGTGCCAGGCACTGTGCTAAGTGCTGGGGATACAAAGAAAGGCAAAAGGTAGTCCTGGCCCTCAGGGAACTCACAATCTAATGGATTATGAGAACGACTGTGTGCAAAAAAAGATATGTACAGGATAAATTGAAGATTATCAGCAGATGGAAGGCACTAGTATTTAGAGGGATAAAGAAAGCCTTATAGAAAGTGGGATTTTAGTTGGTGATTGAAGGAGGTCAGAGAAATCAGGAGCTAGAGATGTGGTAGGAGAGAATTTCAGGCATGGAAGACAGTTGGGAAAATGTTCAGATTTGGGAAATGGATCTTCTTGTGCAAAGAACATTAAGGAAGCCAGTGTCACTGGATTGCAGAGAATGTGTGACTGAGTAAGGTATAAGACTGCAAATAATGGACTTTGAATGCTAAACAGGATTTTACATATTATCATGGAGGTAACTGCCTTTTATTGAATGGGGGTGACATGGTCAGATCTGTATTTTAGGAAAATTAATTTGACAGTGAAGAATGAGTTGGATTGGGGGAAGACTTGAGTTATGGAGATCGAGCAAAGCCTGTTGCAATAGTTCACAGAGCACAGTAGAAAGAATGGCAGGTAGTTTTAAAATAAGTTTAAGTAGGTTATCTACATCTTTGGAGGTTTGGCCTCGGGATGGAATCATCTCAAGGCATTAGGTAACTCAGGTAAGGGGACCAGTGTGGGGAACTGGTAGGATGGTGTTTCTCTCTTTTCCATGTCAGCCAGGTGAATAGGCCAGAAGACCAGAAGAGAACATAATAGAAAGGCATCTTTCTCTATCTCCTACAATCAAGAAGAGGCCAGGTGAGGAGACTGGTGTGCAGTGGAATGATACCTCAGTATCCTTCTAGCAGGAAAGGTCCTCAGCAAGCAGTTAAGGAGACCAACATGGGATGAAAGCGTGACTTGTAATGCAGTGACTGTCTCCTACAGATTGGAAGAGTCTGCAGGCAGGAAGACAGGCAAGGAGACTGCCTCTAGGCATAGTGCTCTTTCCACTGCATCAAAATTCAGTGAAGAAATATATTTAACTCCACAGGTAAACAGCAGGGGAAGGTAAGAGAGGGGTTGGGGGAATAAGAGAGATGAAAAGTTGAAATAGTTACTGGGAGAAAAGAGTAAAGTTATAATAACAGGGGAAACACAATGTAACCGCCTTTCGGACCTAGACAAATCTAACTAAAAAAAGCGGGGGGAACAAGAAAGTAGTTAAAGATCCGATAAAAGCTCAGGAAAGTTAAATACAATAGACCTCTAGTAATTTTTTTAATGTCAATAGAAAAGACTACAATATAATTTCTCAGCTGTGCATAGTACCTTTACAAAAAAAATAACCATATATTTAGGGCATTAAAAACCTCACAAATTAATTCAGAAAAGCAAAATTCAGCCTTTACAGACCACAATGCAAAAAAAATTATATTCAATAAAGAGTCACTGAAGATATAATTGCAATTAATTCGGGCCTAAATAAATTAATCCTAAAGAATCAGTGGGTCAAAGAACAAATTATAGAAATAGGAAAAAATTTAATTAAATAAGATCAATGAGATGTTCCAAAATTTTTGGAATGCAGCCAAAACAATCCTTGGGGTAAATTTTGCTTTTCTAAATACTGTCATTAAATGTTCTCACATTTTAAGAGTACCTACTTTTAATTTAATGTTTACAGATGGCCTAGAGCCTACAACTCTAAGAATTTGTTGTTGTTATATACCACTCCAAATTTCAGTACTGTGGACTTGGAAGGGGAACCACATCAAACTGATGGTCATTATTTATATTTGCTTCATGTATATCCATGGCCAAAGAAGTCATCAAAGAACTAGAAGCTAAAAAAACAAAACAAAACAAACAAATTAATGCTGCATCTCTCTATTATCAACTAGGAAAGTCCTTGGACAAAAGACCCAGTCTGTCATTGAGACCAGGTTTAAACTATGGTAGAAATCATCAAAATTTATTAAGCTTCTTATATGCAGCATGAAGGCTTATGCTCTGTTTTCAAAGCCTTCAAGATCCCAGGGTCATCTTCATGGCATAAAGAATGCATTCAAGTAAGATTTGTACAGGAATTAAAGTCTTTTGATTTCTATTTCCATTTTTATTATTATGAATTTGACAAACATCAACAAATATTTCTTTATACAAACAAGAACAGAAAAAAAGAATTGTATACAAGACTATTAATATCTATGGTGTACTACTTGGGTTTTAAAATATACATATTTACATTACATTTAATATGGTGGTTCCAATACTGCCCTTATTGTGCCCTAGGCTTCTGTACTTCCTTTAATCTCTTTTATTTAAAAAATAAATCATCAATGCTCTTATTTTCATTCTTTTTTGGTATCACTATCACTACTCCCTTCCTTCTCTCCCTTCTCTTGCTCCCATAATCCCGTCCTGCCACCCCTTCAAATAAGAAAAACCTTCCTTGGAATAAATAATTATACTTCAGCAATATGAATCATATATGGCCATGTATGAAAATTCATTCAGTACTCTCCATCCATCACCTCTCTGCCAAGAGGTAGGAAGCATTAACCTCCTTTGTTAGTTGTGATTAATCATTTCATTGATTATGGTACTTAAGTCTTCCAATTGTTTCCAGTGTTAGTCATTGTATGAATTTTTCTCTTGGTTCTGTTCACTTCACTTTGCATCAATTAATACAAATCCTAGGTCTCTAGAATCAAACGTGTCCATTTGGAGTTTATTGTGGTATATGATGTGAGATGTTAGTCTAAACCTGGCTCTCCTACCAGTTTTTGTTGAACAGTGAGTCCTTATCTCCGTATTTGGAATCCTCTGGTTTAATTAACACTATTCTATGTTCAATTGCTCCTGACTCTTGTGTACCTAGTCTGTTTCCCTGATCAACTTTTCTATTTTTTAAGCAATACCAAATTGTTTTGATGATTGTTAATATGTGGTGCTCCTAGGATCCCTTCCTCCCCGATTTTTTTTCAATATTTCACTTGAGTTTTTGGTCTTTCATTTCTCCAGATGGTATGTTACTTTTCCAGTTCTATAAAGCAATATTTTGGTAGTTTGATTGGTATTGTATTTAATCTGCAAATTAATTTTTTTTACTATATTGGCATGGCCAACCCAAAACAATTGATATCTCCCCAATTATTCAAGTCCATCTTTATTTCTGTAAAGTACTTTGTAGTAGTGTTCATAGAATTATTGTCTTGATATATATATGTATATATATACATATATATAGAGAGAGATGTATTCTGTGGGCTTTTTCTAAAGAATTTAGTTTTTCTATCTCTTCTTACTGGACTTTTTAAGTAATATACAGAAAGGTTAGTGATTTATGTGGATTTGTTTTTTATCCTGTTTTTTAACCTATTTTTAAAAATTAGCTTTTCATGGAATCTTTAGGGTTCTCTAAGTAAACCATATCATCTTCAAGAAACTGTCCTTCATTCCCTCTTTGTCTATGTTTGTTCCCTCAATTCCTTTTGCTAATTTGTTACAGCTAGCATTTTCAGAACTGTATCAAACACTAGTGATGACAATGGCCATCCTTGGTTTGCTTTTAAACTTACAGGAAAGTCTTTTATTGCTTCTCCTTTGCAGATGATGCTGGCTTTCGGTTTCAGATATACCATATTAAGAAACAGACCATTTAATTCTATGCTTTAAATGGTTTTTTTTTTAATTTTACAAAGTTTTTTCAGCATCTATTTATAATAATTTATTTTTGTTTAATAGTATGACGATTAGCTTCCTAATCTTGAAATGTCTCTGAACTTCTGGTATAAATCTAATCTGCCAATAGTATATATAGTTTCTAAGATTCTATATACTAGAACCAGTCTTCCCTTTAATCCCAGCATTCCAGTGAGCTAAGTTTTTTATTCTTTTAGTAGCTTCAGTAATGATTTTAAAAAGAGATTCACTGCACAAAGTTCATAAAAAAGAATTTATTAACATTTTTCAAACACAACTAAATGGAACTAAAAGTTCTCTTGTAAAAAGTACATTATTGGGTCCCCTTTGAAATATCTTTGCTGTGAAGAAGCATTTTTAAATTGTTTTTATTTTTCATCTCTCTATCAAGAGGGAGAAAATGTTAAAAAATAAAAACACTGCTCTTTGAACTAAAAGGTAAAGGAAGTGTAAAAAAAAGGACAGAGTAGTAAAGTAGTTAACGAAAATAAAGGCAAACCCATAACAATATAAAGATTAAATTATATCACCAAAATGTTTCATATGTATTTTAAAAGTGGAAATATTACAACAGAGAGTATCTGTGGTTTGTGCTCACCTAAGTGCCAAATTGTGGATGACACTTAATAGGTGAATTTACCTTTTAAAAGTTCCAAACCACCGTAAACTCAGGGATAATTCTGCACTACAGAAAAAGCACAGACAATCTGAAATATATATCAACAAGAGCTTGTACTGGGTACCTATCTATTTCAAGACTGCTGATATTTAGCAAAGATATTTTATACATATACATATATATGTACATATATAATCATATTTAGTGAAGAAAAAAGATACCTCACCAAAAAAGGCTAACTTTATTGTAATGATAAAATCTTGATTTTAGGGGCTCATCACATGTTAGGTTATTTCTCATAAAATTACAACAACATAATTGCAAATTTTAAAATGTAGGTATTCACAATAAAAATCTGCATCCTAAGAATTTGGTTTTTAAGGGAGAAAGAAAATACTGTTTATTCTCTCTCATAAATTCGGATGCTCAATTTCAGATGTTAACACAAAGACACTGCAATGGAAAAAACAGCTATAGGGAAAGCCTTTGTCTTCTTAAGTCCAAGTGCTGTTATACAATACCGACTGGAAACAGTGGTTTCACCACAGGTCTGGCAGTGGCTTCTGTTTAAAACGTAACTTTGCTTCACAACATCTATCACAAGCTATAAAACATAATTGACTCTGACAGTACACATGAAAAGCATGATATCTAGGGGGGCAGCCTATGCACATGGGGGCCCTGATGCAGACAGAGAAGTTTTCTAAATTTTTTTAAAGAGAGAAAGGGAATGAAATTGTTTACTTGGAACCAGAAAATACCTTTTCCTAATAACAGTTCAATTACATAACTACAAGTAATGTAAATCAAATGTTTAGAATTTGATTCTGAAATTTCAGGTGAGGCGCCACTCCTTTTGAGGACTATTCTTCAGAAGACAATACTCCATGTGCTTCAGACAAGTTCTCAGCCTTCAATCAGACAGAGAGGGTGAACGAACTGACCGGCCGCTGGCTGGACTATTAGAAAAAGTGAAAGGCTCCTTTTCTTTGTCTTTGCTGTCATGCTTATGCTTGTGTTTATGCTTATGTTTGTGCTTTTTCTTCTTTTTCTTATGTTCATGGTGATGATGGTGATGGTGGTCACTGTGTTTGGATGAGCTTGGCTCCTTGGTGAACACTGACAGGGGTGCGGTTGGCACCGACAGCACACTCATCTCCAAAGAAGATTGTTCTTTTCCTGGAAGGCAAAGGTGCAAATGGAATTCATGATTAATAAGGGAAGTGAATTAATTTAATTAAAATTTAATTGAAAAATCGAAATGAATAAGGGAAACTTGTAACTAAAAGGGAAAGGCTGTTTACAGGTCAAATTGGCTCTAGAACACTTATCTTTCCAACATAGTCATGTAACAAGAGTTAAGAGGTTCTTTTCCTAATAAGAGATGCTACCCCTAAGAATACAATGATTAACACACACTGTGATCAAGCAGCTACACATTTAACACCTCTTAAATAACAAATGTTTTACATAAGCATCATGAGGTATCAGAGTTCAACAAAATATGGTTAACATATGTAAATTATCTTAAAAATATCATATAATAATGATCCATAGATACCTATGTGTATACAACCATGTAGAAGAGAGAGTATTTCTTCCTAGGTACTTTGGGACTGATGTGGTAGCCCTGCACTATCACCACTTGGAAAATTAACTATTCGTAAAACAGAGCATCAATGAATACTACTTACTAGCAATGAAACCTCAGTTGGAAACTGAGAAATATTTCTCTTCTTAAGGTAGGCTTTAACACTGGTTAAAATTAAAGCATTTTACTCATTGCAGTGATTCATAGAGGAAAATCTGATCACAATCCAAAAGGGCCAGGGGAAAAAGCACATTTGCAGTAACCTCCCAAATGGACATGACCACCACAACATGCCAAAAGTTTTTTGTCTGGGAAAAGAGGCCCTAACAAAAGATGGGTGTAATTCAATATGTTATCAATGATGACTTACACACCAGAAGTAGCAATAATATATGATCAAAGACATTTATCTGGGAAAAAGATACATGGTACAAGAGAGGTAACAGATGGACAATCTAAACGCTGCACTTGTACTAAAAAAATGATAAAAGAATGAAGAAGGCTCCTGCCATAATGGGTAGATCATCTATGGGTTATGATCAGAAAGACAGAAAAGAATGGCACAGGACAAGAAGGTATGGATGATATGATCTGTAGTAGAGGAAGTCCTTGATTACTGATGAGATCATGGATCTATTAAAGTATTAATAGATCAACTTATCCCTGATTGCCTCCCAAATCAAAACACCTCTGAGCTAAGAATATAGTGCATCTCAGCAGCTATTTCAGATTAAGTTTTTAAGACTGGAGCAAAGAATAATTTTTCTTGGTAAGGTGATACTGAACAGAACTGAAGTTCAAATACTGTGTGGTAAGATGAACAGCTTAGCTAAAATTGTAGATATTGATGATCGTATTAAAAGTCTAAAAAGAAATCTTTGTGGTAACTTGAGTGATGTACATAACTGGATTTCATCCTTACTTCTTACTAAAGGATTTGTCTTCATCACTGAGCACTACATAGAACCTGTCAAACATGGAAAATGCCATTCGAGAAGTGATAACAGTTCCAACGTAGGGAATCCAAAAAAGGATCGAGGAAAGAAAGGTCTCTTTCTTTTCAGTTCCTGCAATGTAGTTGGCACTTCCAATCTACAATTTTCTCATTCACCCTAAAAAATGATGAAGCTGGAGTGAACTCTTACAGCAAGATATCAGATTGCAAGGACCAGCCAGCAAGAGGCTCAGGCATCCTAAGATGCCCCCGGCTCTCAGTTCTTTATATTGTATCATCTCCCCATTTTTTGGTGACCTACGTGAGTCCTGAAAAGTCTAAGAGAATCTACTTTTAAACATGGACTACTGAACTGAACATATTTAATATAAAAAATCAAAGTCACTTAATAGCAAGGTGACTTTCTTAAAAGAAAATTAATTCCATACAGTTTCTCATACAAGGGATGTCAGGTAAATTTTTCCCCCAAATTTAATGTCACTTGAACACCACTATTTTGGGGACTCAAAAACATTAACTATTTGAAATTTTTTCCAGTTTTTTAAAAAATGTGTTTTAGTTGTATAATTTTTCTGTCAGTTATTATCCAAGATAATGAAAATGCAAAGTGAGAAGGTGACTTCACTGGGGTCACGAAGCACACATTGGTTACATTCTTTTAAGATTTCATAAAAACTACAGAAGGGAGGAATGTTAAGTAGCCTTTAGCCTGTACTTGTATTTTTGGCTATATACATATATATATATATGTGCATAAATTTTGCCAAAAATTCAAAATAACAGCATGAAGGATGCCTTTGGTTTTTCATCTAAAACATGGGAAAACTGGCATAAATACTGAGACTCACAGGATCATAGATGTAACTCTGGGAGGGGAACCTTAGAGGCTATCAAGCCCAACCCTGTCATTTCATCAATTAGGAAACTGAGGCTGAGAGGTTGGGCAATTTTTTTTTTAGGACCCAAAGATTGTTAAGTGTCTAAAGAAGAATTTGAATACAAGACTTCTTCACGCTAAAATTAGCACTCTATTATTGTGCCACCATGTGATAAGAAGAGCAAGAAATTTAGTTACAAAGGTTCAGAAATAACTATTAACAAAGACCTTTGGGCTCCCATCTCATTACTTAAGTCATCTTAACATATATTACAGATCTTCTTGCTTCCTAGTTGACTATTTTCATGCTCAAAGAATCTCTGGTTTTCTTCTACAGTTAGAGTTTTCTAGTATCATCTAATTTTAAACACTTGTCCAGGTAGTTTGATGACAAAGAAGCTAATAATTATGTTAGAACACACACATCCAAAGCAGAGGATTATGCCAAATGGATAGATGAACGCAATGGTGGACATTCTGTTCCAAACAAAGCTTATAACCACTTCAAAAACTCAATTCGATACTCAATGGTCTTACACTTTTTACAACGATTTGGATGAATAAATTTCTAGAGTCTCTAAACTAACATGAAGTGTGTAGAGAACTTTCTGCATCAGCTCCTGAGATAAACTAGTCTATCATGTTTCTGTGCCTCAGTCTCTCCGGCTAACTGGAGGCCAATACTCATAAAGAGACATTTTACTCAAAAAGTTATTGCTGAGCAGGGCCTCAGATTTCAATTTGTAAGGGATTATCTTATGTGATTTTTTAAAATAACATGGTGTTATTGCAAAAGGCTCCATAATTAAATAACGGGATGTAACTATGGAGAGAAGTGAAATCTTTATTGCACAACATAGGTAAATATCCCAATTCAGTTCATAACTAAAAAGAAGCCTAAATGGTCAAATGATACGAAGAGGCAATTTTCAAAAGAAAAAAAATCAAAACTATCAGTAATCATGTGAAAAAAGGCCATAAATCACTACTGATAAGAGAAATAAAAATTAAAATAACTCTGAGACACCACCTCATACCTATCAGACTGGCTAACATGACAAAAAAGGAAAATAATAAATTTTAGAGGGGATGTGAAAAACCCAGGTCTGTAAACCAAAGAGATCAAAGAAAAGGGAAAAGGATATATATATATATATATATATACACATATATATACACACACACACACACACACACACACACACACACACACACACACACAAATATTACAGCAGCTCTTTTTGTGATGATAAAAGAATTGAAAACTAAGAGAATGTCCATAAATGGTTAAACAAATTATGGTACATGATTGTGATAGAACACTACTGTGCTATAAAAAATGATAAGCAGGGTGATTTTAGAAAAATCTGGGAAGATTTATATGAACTGATGCAAAACACAGTGAGCAGGACCAGGAGAACACTGTACACAGTAGCAGCAACATTATAATGATAATCAACTGTGAAAGACTTCGCTTCTCTGATCAATACAATGATCCATGACAACTCCAAAGGATTCACGATAAAAAGTGTTATCCATTTCTAGCACTGATGAACTTTGGGTGCTGATGGAATGGTTTTTTTTTTTTAACTTTTTTTTCTTGCAATATGGTTAATGGGCATTGTGTTTCTTGACTTCTTGATAGATAGGAAAGAAGATAGAGGCAAGGAAAGAATTTGGAACTGAAAATAAAAATGTTAATAAAAAAAAGAAAACAGAATCTTTGTTCCTTGAGACTCCATTAGTTTCTATTTATTCTGTATTTGGACTATAATTATCACTTTGTAATCAAAAGGGGAGCAGAATAAAATACATCTTAAAACAGACACCCATTTCCCCTCCCAAGTTTTTATAGCAAAAATCTCTAAAACTAAAGAAATTAAGAAATACTTCTGATTAGCATTCTCTCTTGTGTAAACTCAACAGATAAAATCAGTAACTTCTGTGCTCTAAACCTAATATAATGCTTGAACTACAGTATCATAAGATAAAATCAATGGCAAAATAAAAAATGTTTTTAATTTTAATAAGTACAACCTTTGGCCTTAATATTATGTAATGACTCCGTGCTTTTTAAGGAACAAACAATCCTCAAATGGTGATGAGTAACAATAGAATTCACTCCAGTTAATATTTCTCAAAGGGATAAAAGGGAAGGTCTGACCATTTTAGTTGGCATGCAGCACTATTACATCATCCAAGATATCTTGGAGTTAGAAAAACATATATAGCTGATTCTTTAGAAGAGGTAAAATACTCAAGTTTTTCAGATTCTTTATTTCTTTACATTTAACATTATTGCAAAGTTCAAAGGTATAGATTCAAGAGATTCGTTTTAATGAGATGATGTATGTAAACAAATTGGATACCTTAAAATGCTAAGTAAACATGAGAGCTATTCTATTTGTGAGTAAGAAAGAGAATCTTACCTATTCCTTTGCGAGACATATCCACACCCCACTGAGGTTTTGCAGAAGCTGTGACATCACAGCCTGGTGAATGCTGAGGCATCAGAGCAGAGCGGGAGCTAGCTGGCCTCAATTTTGAAAGACCTAAAAAGGCCAAAAAACAACAAAAAACCCAACCATGGATTGACTTATTTTTAAGATAGCAATTAACACACTGATTTTACTTCGTGATGCTGTAGTTCAAGCTTTATATTAGGTTTAAAAACACAGAAGTTACTGATTTTATCTGGTGAGCTTATACAAAAGAGAATGTTCATCAGGAGCATTTCTTAATTTCTTTATTTTGAGAGACTTTTGCTAAAACAAAGGTGGGGGTTGGGTGCCTCTTTTAAGTTATGGTATTTATTCTACTCCCCTGTTGATTACAAAGAGAAGATTATAATCCAAATAAAGAATAAACAGAAGCTAAAAACTCTCAAAAAACAAAGATTTTTTTTAAAAATTTATTTAAAATTTTTATTTTTATTTCCAAATTCTTTCCTCCCTCTAGTTTCTCCCCAACCTATCAAGAAGGCAAGAAATATAATATCCATTAATCATGCTGGAAGAAAAAAGCAAGAAAAAAGAAAAAATGCATGCATAAAATTTATGCTAAATTTTAAAAAGGAAAAAGAACTTATTTGTACAAAAAATTTATAGCAGTTCTTTTTGTGATGACAAAGAATTGGAAACTGAAGGGATGTTCATAAATTAGGAAACGGCTGAACAAGTGGTAGCATATGATGGTGTGCTGTAAGAAATGATGAGCAGAGTGGTTTCAAAACAATCTGGGAAGATTTGTAAGAACTGATACAAAGTAAAGTGAGCAGAACCAGGGAAACATTGTATACAATAATAGCAATATTGTATGATGATCAACTGTGAATAACTTAGCTCTTCTCAGCAATACAATTATCCAAGACAATTTCAAAGGCCTCATGATGAAAAATGCTATTCACCTCCAGAACTGATGAACTCTGACTGCAGGTGGAAACATAGTTCTTTTATGATAGTTGGTAGGAAGAGCTGGCCCCCACACCCCAGAAGATGATTCCCAGGATGATGGCTATGAGGGCTGGGTTAGAAGGGCCATGCTACAGGGCTCTTGTGATTCCCTGCCTGTTTGATGACAGTTAGCCAGCAGAAGTTGCTGATGGGGAAGAAGGCAGGCCCCCACCTTTGCCAAACATACTTACTGTGCAACTGCAAGCAAGTCACTTAGCTTCTAAGTGTCCAGGCAGCTCTCTGAGACAATAAAGCTGTAAAGAGGAGTTTCTATCCAAAGAGTTCCCTACTCAAATGAAATATAAAGTCTAGACAAAAAGAATCTTGTTTTCAAAAAATCTATGAATACTGTAAGATCTAATAATTTTTATTGCTCATTTTTAAACTTGTTATGCCCCAAAATTTTAAAAACCATACACCATCCCTCTGCATGGTGCAAACTCATTGTACCTGGAGTTGATGGCCTCTCCAGCATGTTCAAATGATGATAAATAAAAGCTTGACTATCGTGAACAGTGTCCATGTCAACCTCCTCCTCCTCTTGAGAATTTGAGAACTGAAATATACCAATAGAATAAAGGAAGGGAAAAAACAATGAATCACTTTAATATAATCTCTTCAATTCCTAGGAAAGGGAACACAGGGCATGCCCCCAAATAACCACAAAGACAGTCTTCTTACCTCAGGAAAGCATTAGAATGAGAAAGGATTAGGTGTATTATTAGTGGGAAGAAAAAGGAAATCTGATTGAAAATTTATAAGTAACTAATCTATTCTTCTATTGTAAGAAGTAGTGAGATCTACAATGAAATTTTACAAATAAGACAGCTACATGATAATTTAAAGAACTGGCTAGATTGCCCACGTTTCACTTGCTTGATCTTTGACAGTGTGATTTGTCCCAGACAACTTAGGAGAAAAAGAACATTATAATTATGTGAAAGGTGAATATCCTATATTTCTTAGTTTAGTTGTCACCTACGTTCCTTACTCTGATTTTGAGTTTCACTTTACTGTTATCGTCATTCTTCTCCAATATCTGACCAGGTTCTAGTGGGGACCCCAGTGGTGTGTCAGATTTCCTCTTCACTCCCTGCTGATGAGCTGACAAATTAGCTGATGCTTCCTTGGCAAGGTGATCTTCTTCCTGAGGCACCATTCAAGGTCAAAATTAGATTTTTTTTGAAGACAAAGAGCCCATAGTATACCTAAAATTAACATAATGGCTACAGCTACCATGCAAATTAGAGTAGCCCAGTATCTAAAAGTTACTAAGCAGTGGGCTTAAAAGGAACTGATCTGCTAAAAAATTTTTGATTTTTAATTTTTGGGGAGAGATTTGCATATCAGTGATTTTTCAGTGCATGAATCCATAAGAGCATGTTTTTTACTTAGCAGCTGAGAGTTATGGGAAGCGTAAGAGGGGGAAATATGAATAATAAGAGATAAATTAGTAAATATGGACTGGTGTTGGAATAGATTGTTAACTGATGAAATTTTATGAAGTCTATACATTTTAAACATATGGAGGAGGTATGGGATACCATTAACAAATATCTTACCCAAAAGAATTTTTTCTTGAAATTTTGAAAGAGCATTTCATAAGTAAAAATTTAGCCAAAAAAATCTATGTAGATATGTGAAGTTTAAAGTGAAGCTTTATAACAGAAAAAAATTTAATTAAAATATCAGGTTTAATGTGTTTTGAAGTTTTAGAGATAACATTAGAGATAGTAATTGGAAAAGTTACTTAGTCTGCATTTGGGGGTAAATGAAGTCTTCAGAGCTTAAGATTTTTGATTATCATTCAAAAAATTTTTGTTTGTAAAATATTTTGATTACTGCCATAAATCAATTTGGGATTATGCAAGAAAATATCTACAAAATGTTCCTATCCTTTGACTAAATGATCCCACTACTGGATAAATTACCACCCTTCCTCCTGTCAAGGAAGCCAAAGACAGAAACAAAGGCTCCACATACACCAAATATGTACAGCAGCATTTTTGAGAACAAAATAATAGAAACACAATATGTGGCCTTCAATAGGGGAATGGTTGAATGCACTGTGCTATATACATATACATGAATACATATACATATGTATATGTATATATACCTACGTGTGTATATGTGTGTGTGTGAGTGTGTGTGTGTGTGTGTGTGTGTGTGTGTGTGTAATATAATGTTACTGGGTCAAAACAATCAATGAATATGAGGAATTCAGAGAAACATGCAAAGACATATGAACTGATGCAGGACAGAGAATGAAACTGATACATAAAATGACAATTATGTTTTTAAAAAATACTAAAAATGCAGCAAAAGTGAATTATAATGTCCACCTAGAAAACTGATGATTATATACACTTGATCTAAATAAAGAAGTGAGGGACAATAGATACGTCATGAGACACTGTCAATGTGTCAGTTCAGTTAACTTTTTTCTCCTTTTCCTTTTTTTACAGGAAGCATGTTAAAGGGAAAGATTGTGAAGTAAAACAAAAGGCAATAAGACAATTAAAAATAAAAACTTCCCTATATTAAAATGAAATATTACTTTTAAGTTACATGTTCCATAAGCAATTCTTTATAAATGCTAGTAAGTTTGTAAATGCAGTAAGAAGGATCTCAGAGGCCATCTATTCCAAGCACAACTGAACAAAAATACTCTTTAAAACATACACTGCAAGTGGTTATTCAGCTTTTGCCTGAAGATTTCCAGTGAAACACCCTTCATCTCAAGGCAGGCCATTCCACTTTGAAAGAGCTCTAATGGCAAGCCATTTTCCTTTACGTGAAGCTCAAATTTGTTTTTTGTACAAGGTCTATTTTTAATGGCTTAAACAATCAAGGGCCAAAAAGATGACGTCTAATGATTATATGTGTATAAAAAAAAGATGAAGTATAATAATTCTTTTCTCATGGTTTAAAAAGAATTTATTAAGCACTTACTGTATGCCAAACATTGGGACAATTCAAATATCTGTACACAGGTTCTCCACTAAGTGTTTTCTTCTCCAGACTAGACACTGACATTTCTTCAAATGATCCTTATTAGACATGGAGACTCAAGGGCCTTCACTACCCTAGCTGCCTGCCTCTGAACACTTTCCAACTCGCAAAGAACTGATGACAATACTCTAGATGTAGTCTGAGTAGAGCAGGATGCGGTGGGACTTTCATTTCCCTAGTCTTGGATCTGTTGTTTCTCTCTGTAGCCTAAGAGGGCATTAGTTTTCCTGGCTGTCATATCACACTACCCAGTCATACAAAGTTTGTGGGACAGTAAAACCATAGGTTCTTTTTTAAGATTAATTGCTATATGTCTCTCACTTTATATCTATGAGGTAGATATTTTTAACCCAGAGTAAGACTTTACATTTATCCTTATTAAATTTCATCTTATTAGATATGGTTTAATATTCTAGCCTTCAAGACCTTTTTTAATCCTATCATCCAGTGTGATATTGTCCTTACTGGCTTTCTGTCAACTACATGCTGTCTAGTCTTCATCTCTGTCTTGTTACCGAAATGCTGAGCAGCTGTCCTATCCTTCCTTTGATCCGTTTCTTTCCCCCTACTATAGTTATTTTTTTTTTTAAAAAAGCCTTTTTATTTCCCTTAGTGTCAGTTCGCCCTTCACTTTAGCATTCCTGATTCTAGTCTTACAGAACTGGGTCAATCTTTTGTATTCATCCATCTATCTGCTCTCACATTCATGTCTATTTAAAATCTAAGTTTAAAATTAGAGAACTATGTAAAAGTAATAAAAATTGTGAATATAATTACCAAACACTGGCTGGCTATGATATAAATCTGTTTGAAGCTCTGAGAATTAATTACTCATTCAGTCAACCATTCATTCATCCAATAAACATTTATAAAGATACAACAGGAAAACCAGGTGCACCAATATCATGGGAGACATCAAATTTTTTAAAAGTCTTTTCCTTCAAAAAGTGTACAACCTGGTTAGAAGTAAATTTTGTAACAAGTTAACATTCAGTAAAATTCTCTCCCATCTACCTGAACATACAAGGTCTATGATCAAATGCAATGATCCTGAAAGGGGGTGCAAAGTAGTATATAACAAGATATTTGTGTATATGTAACAAGATGTTTGACTGATTATGCAGTGGTCAGTATACTTCCCCTAAAACTTCTTTCACATGGCTTTTAGATGGTAAAATAAAATTTTATTACCAGCAATTATAGTTCCAGGGATACATGTTTATGCTTTAATTAATATAATTAATTCAACTTTTTAAATTAACAAAAGTGGTTCTTACAGCATTCTGAAATCCAATCAACTGTGCATGACTGTTTAGACTGCTCACAGGCTCTTGGCTGCCTGCTACTGCCTCAGGGATGATGGTAGGATTCAGCACGGCCTTTTTCTCTTTCAGATTAAGAACCAATCCAAGTTCTGGTAATGGCAAACAAGAAGGTCTGCTGAGGCCAAAGAGAGTGAAGTACAGATCCACAGCACCACATCTTAGTCTCCAATCATGTGAAGTACCTAGGACAGAAGAAGAAAAAAGTTCATACATGTAATATTTAACTATGTTATTTTTCTATTTTAAATTTGGTTTTTTGTTAATACAACTAATCCAGATTCCTAGGACATAAACAAATCAATAAGTGATCCTGCTAAATACCTAGCCTGTAAAAAAGCACATAACTTGGCTAAATTGCAGTGTTTAAAGAGATACAGGAAAATAGTACATAGACAAAGTAAGAGAGTAGCTTCTATAGCAGTGGCATGCCTTATGTTATGTTTAGCATAAAGGGAATACTTGTTTTGAAAGCTGCAAGAACTTTTGAGAAAGGCTTTCTCTATCCAATGAAAACTGTTTACAAAGGCTTCAGCAACCATGTGACAGCAAACCCATTTATGAGGGAGAAAAACCCAATATTTTTTGAGGCAACCCAACTCCACTTCAATTCAGTTCTAATTGTTAAGAAATGTGTCTCTGTGCTGAGTCTAAATCTGCCTTGGAAAATTCCTTCACTTCTATCTTCTGGGGCCAAATAGAACAATGACAGTCACAGGATCAGACTTGGAGCGAGAAGGGACTCATGACTTCTTTAAGTCTGCCCCCCTCATTTTGCAGATGATGAAACTGAAACCCAAAGAGGTTTAAGCGTTAGGTTCAAGGTTCAAAGAATAGTAACATGAGTCTGAATTCGAATTCAAGTTCTCTACCTCCAAATTCAAGGTGTTTTCTTTTAAACCTCACTGCCAAATACTCAAATAAAAGTTATTTATGGAAGTATCCTCATTCTGATGACATTGAACCATAAGTACACAAAAATAACATTAAAGTAACCGAAAGAAATTAGCTTGGTTAAAATTTTCTAAGAATTTGAGGACTTGATGGTAATCCTGACAAGGAGAGCAAAATGGGCATAAGAATTAACAAAATTTGGCCTGATAGAGGTAACGTGGCAGAACAGAAAGAGCACTTATATTGGCATTAGAACTGGGACTACATAGAATATGTCTAATTTCTCTTCCACATGATAGCCTTCAAATATTTTAATCGATCAATAAACATTTATTAAGCACCTACTATATGCTAGGCATAGTGCAAAGCACTAGGGATACAAAAAAGAGTCAAAAGACAGTTCTTGCCCTCAAGGAGCTTATAATCTAACACAGGAGACAACATGCAAACAAACAGATACAAAGAAATACAGAATAAATGGGAAATAAATAATGGAGGAATATACTTGTCAAATACTTGACAAAAGTCATAATTCCTGACACTTTCCTCCCCCTTCTTTCTACTCTAACTACTAGAGTTCTGCAACAGTGGAATGGTTTATCCCAGGACATTGCTAACATCACTGAAGGTCTATGAGAAGCCGGATAACTGATCACATCAGGAAGTCTGCCGAGTGGATTCCTATTTAAGCCTACAATGGACTCCGTAAGCGCTGAGATCCTTTTCTACTATGAGATTCTGTGGTTACAAAAGAATTAATGCATATCTGGCATGCCCTACTTTTTTAAGCCTTATCCACTCTATACTCTAGTTCAACTGGACTGCTCAAAGTGGTTGGTCTCTGTCTACTAAATGTGTCCTACATTTTCTTTTTCAAATAAATTGTATCAATAGTTTTCATTTTTAATCATCAAAATTTAGCATAGTTCTCCCTCCTAGAAAGTCATCTCGTATAACAAATAGTTTTAAAGAAAAAGAGAAAAATCAGCAAAACAGGCAATATATTGAAAATGTCTTGAAAATATGTGCACTGTGCCACATCTGTGGAGCACCTACCTCCACAAAGGGGTGGGATAAGGAAGTCTTCTCATATCTCCTCTTTGGAAACATGCCTGTTCTTTCTAACTTTGAAGCATTCACTTTTTTGTGTTTTTTCTATTTATATGTTGTAGTCCCTGTGGATATTGTTTTCTCAGCTCAACTTACTTCTCTGAATCAGTTCGTGTAGATCTTCCCATGCTTCTCTATGTTCATATTCATAGTTTCTTACAGTTACAGTAATGTTTCATTACATGTACCATAATTTATTTAGCCATTCCCCAATTGCTATCTATTTTGTTTTGAATTCTTCAGTATCATAAAGAGTGCTTCTATAAATATTTTGGTGTATGTGGGGAATTTATTCTTATCAGTGGCCCAGTAATGGAATCTCTGGGTCAAAAGTTATGAACATTTTAATCACTTCATTGCTTTTCAAAATGGTTGTATGGATTCACAGCCCCATCAATAATGTGACTCTATCTTTCAACATCCCCTTCAACACTATTCCCATTTTTTTCTTATCTTTGCCAATTTGTAGGTTGTGATATTAAACTCAGAATTGTTTTTACTTTATTTTCTCTTATTACTGGTGATTTGCAGCAGTCAATTCATATAGATGTTAAAAATGTGCAATTTTTCTTTTGACAACTGTTTCTTCATATCCTTTAAGCACGTAATCTAATAAGGAAATAGCTTTTGGTTATATGTAATGTGTGTATGTATATATAAATATGTATATATGTTTATTGTTTATATATCTTGGATACTAGACCCTCTTCAGAGAAATCTGATGTATGTTTCCCCCCAACACAAAGATTGCTTTCCTTCTTATCCTAGGTACATTAATTCTATTTGGGCAGAAGTTTTCTAGTTTCATGTAACTGATCTTTTTATAAAATATATAACAAATTATATATACAAACATATATAATACATATATAAATATATATAAAATGTTACATATCTTTTGTAATTGCCTTTATCTCTTCTTTGGCTAAGAACACACCTACCTATATTTACCTATTTTTAAATATTTTTGTGGTATGACCACCATCAAGGTCAGGAATTCATTTAGAAATGACTGAAGAATGTGGTATAAAGTGTTAATCTAAGACTAATTTCTGCCAGATTGCTTTCCAGTTTTTCCAGTAGTTTTTAATTAAATATGGGGTTCTTTCCTAAGTAACCTGTCTTTTGGTTCATCAAACATAGTAAATTCTATTATTTCTGATTCTTACTTTTCTAGTTCCATTGATCTACCTCTTTAAATACCAAATGCTTTAGATAACTTTTATGATTTACCTCTTTTCATTACTTCCCTTGATATTTTTGATATTTTAGACTTTTTATATTTCCAAATGAATTTTATTTGTATTTCATCCAGTTCTGTAAAGTTTCCCTCTGATGGTTTGATTGGTGTAGCGTGAAAATGTAAATTAATTTTGGTTACAATGACATTTTTATGATGTTGACATGGCCAATCACGAGCACTAAATGTTCCTCCAGCTATTTTAAGTTTTTCTTTATTTCTTTAGGGAACACTTTGTAATTGAATCTATATAAGTACTCTGTGTAACATGATAAAGTGATACCCAAATATTTCATGCATTTGTAGTTATTTAGAATGGAATTTTCTTTCTAGTACTGTCTCTTGGGTTATTATTATTATTATTATCATATAGAAATGCTATTGATTTTTGAGGGCTTACATTGTAGCCTACCACTTCACTAAAGCTTTGAACTTTCCCACCTAGTAACTGCTGATTCCCTAGGATTTTCTAAGTAAATAATTACATCAGGGGCAAACAGAAGTTTTTTATTTCCTCTGTGCTTCTCTTTAGGCCTTTTCTTTCTGTCTCCTGTCTGACTGCCATTATTAGGATTTGTAGAACTATGTCAAATAACATATAAGATCACATTCATAAAGTACTCTGCAAGCCTTCAAGCAATAAATAAATGATATTTATTATTATTAATAGTAGACATCCATTTGCTTAACTCTGATATTTGTTAGGAAAGGTTCTAGTGTGTTCCCACTGTGGACTACGCTTGCTATTAGTTTTAGATATTTTATATAACATTAAAAAAGGTTTCTGCATGTCTGCATTTTATAGTTTTCCACATAAATAAGTGCTGTACTTTGTCAAAGGCCTTTTCTGCATCTACTGGTTTTGGAAGTTTTGTCTTTCATATTATGCAGTTTTCCTGTATTGAACTATATTTGTATCCCTAGTATAAACCCAAGTTGGTCATGATGAGTGATCTCTTGGATGCACTGCTGTAGTCTGTGAGAGGGTTTTATTTAAAATTTTTGAATCAATAATCATTAATGATATTTATATATAGTGTTTTCCTTTTGTGACTTATCCTCACCTGCCTTAGGCATTAGAACTATATTTGTCTAATAAAAGGAATGGTAGGATGCCTTCTCCATTTTTTGAGAATTTGTGTAGTACAAGTACTACTTATTCTTTTAAGAGTTTGATAGAATTCTCTTATGAACTGAACAGAACCAGGAGTTCCCTTTCCCCAACTTTGCTATTTCCTTTAGAGATAATTATGTTTCTTTTTTTCTGAAATTTATTATTTGTGATCATTATTTGGTCTTCTATTTGTTTGGGTATTGTATATTTTTGAAGGTATTCTTCTAGTTCTTTTGTTCTCAGTTTTGTTAGCGTATAATTGTGCACAGTAGGTTGTGATCATTTTTTTCGTTTCTTCTGGTTTTATGATTTTGCCCTGTTCACTATCATGTTAATTTGATTTTCTACTGTTGTCTTTTTAATCAGGTTGAAGGTTACCAATTATTCTTTTCTAAAGAATAAGCCTTCAATTTAATTATTTCTAGTTTTTTTTCCCAATTTACCTACTTTTCACCTCTTTTGTGCTTATTTTAAATGTGTTTGTTTTCTACTTTTTAAAATGCACATTCAATACATTAATCCTTTTCTATTTTGTTAATTTATACTTTTAGGAACATCATTTTTTCCCTCAGAACTGTTGCCTGCTTCCCATTGATTTTATTATGTTGTCTCATAGTCTCGTTTTCTTTAACATAATTATCAGTTGTTTGTATGACTTAGTCTTTGACCCACTCATTAGATTAGGATTTTATTGTTAAGCATCCATTGGAGTCTGTATCTTTTATTTGTACTCTGTGAACTGAATACTGTTTTTGAGTTATGCTATGGAAACAATGTATTTTGTTATTTCTGCCTTCTCCCACTTATTTTCAGCATCTTTGTGCCCTAATATATGGTCAATTTTTTTAAAAAATGTTCATGTGATACTGAGAATAGGTGTATTTTTTAGCAGCCTTGTTTACAGGGCACTAAACTTTTAAGGTCCAGCTTCTCCAGCAATTTGCTCAATTCTCTATTTTCCTTTTCCTTTTCCTTTCTGCGAAGACTTAGCCTCAACCAGAGGAAAGACCATAGCAGTTATTTTCCCTTCAATGTTAACTACTGACTTGATTAGGGGACATCCTACATTTTCCTTTATCTTCTTCCTCCCACTCCCTTTTATGTGTCTTTCATTCTGAAGTTGAGTCCTGTACCCACCAAAAAAAAAAAAAAAAAAAAAAGCTTCTCCGAGAGGAGGAGTCTCATAAGGTTCAGTCCATTGGTATTTCAGGACTGCTTCTCTGCCATCTCTTTTATCTGATTTCTGCTTTCACCACTGCCAACTTCTATACTTAAGAAAGAAATCTCTTCATGACCCTTCTGCAGTTGCTGCTGATCCCACAGATGTCTTTTAACAGTTTCTTCTTCCTTTTTTCCTGGGATAATTTAGGTCATTACTTATGCCTTCCTTGGTAGTTCTATTTGTTTATTTATCTCATATTTCTGTTTTCTGGGGTGTTTGCAAAGCAAATAACGATAGCCAGCATTTATACAGCATAGAAGGTTTGCAAAATGCTTTGTAAATTTTCTCATATGCTGCTCAAAACAATCCTGGGATATAGGTACTATTATTAATCCCATTTTACAGAAATGAAAATAAAGCAAACAGAGTTTAAAGTGACTTGCTGAGAGTTACATACCTACAAAATGTCTGAGGCTAGATTTGAATTCAGCACTCTACCTGCCTTATGACCTAATCTGCTCAATTCTGGTTTTCTTTGGAGGAATGGTACAGAGGACTTTTTTTTTTTAAGTGAAATTTAGGTTAAGGTTTACAGGGTATGTCATGTTGAGTTGCATCTTGGGTGCTTTTGCTCTTCACAACATATCACTCCATTTTCTACTCTAGTTTATGGTAGGTGCAGAAGTTTTTTGTTACACGATTTTCCTTTTCTTTATATTTGAAGGTCTTTATTCTGGCTGTTCGCAATATTTGTTATTTATCAGTGGAATTGTTGAATTTAATCACTCTATGTCTTAGGAGTTTGCAGCATGGGGTTTTTCTGTCTTCTGGGTTCAGAAGTTCTGGACAGTTTCCTTGTATTATTTCTTGCATTATATTATTCAGATTTTTTTTTTTTTACCAGTCATGTCACCTGAGACCCCTATATTCTTTAAGTTGCCTCAGTACATCCTGTCTGATCTTTTTACTTGTAGAGAAATCATATTTTCTTTTAACGTTATTGCTTCTTCTCTTCTCCTAGACTGCTCTTCACTTTGTATCTTTATGCATTCCTAATCAGTTTTGTTTCTTAGGTGAGATATGTCATCATGGATTGCTGATTATTTATACTATATAGATGATAAATTCTGCTTTGACAGTATTATTTCTCTCTTAAACCATTCAGGATCATTTGGCTGTGGTCCCATGTTCGCTTAGGAATCCACAGGGCCCTCTGCATCATTATGTATTGATTTTTCTTATTATAATATTTATTCATAGAGGTCTGAACTCATTTAAGTAATCTGGAGGCCATATTCCCTTCTGTTATGAATATCTTCCCTAATGGTTTATCTGACTGGATTCAAGTTCTTTTACTGAGGTTTTTTCCTTCCTGAGGACTGGTAATTGTCTTTTTACTTCCTCTTAATATTCACATATCACTCATTTTCTGACAAGATCTTTGCACATCATCACCTAAAACTGAAGAACCTCGCTAGAAAGATTAATGGATATCTAACTCAAGGGCAAACAGTTAAGACACCTGTTGGAACAGGGAGACCAAGTCAGGGCAACTGGTGAAAAACAGATCTTTAGCAAGCCCAGCTGGCTGCTTTTGTGTATCTGTTAACCTAGAGAGCCCATTAGAGTAATGTTTATGTATTTATATGTAACCACAAGGATCTAACGCCTAAAGGAAACTAGACTGATTCGAAGTGCCCTTGTACCACTAGAATTTGAACAGTTTTTGGTTTTTAAATTTCTGTTAAAAACCACAACAAACCTCACGATTCAAAACCTTGAAATGATATTACCATGACCAAAATAAAATTAAAACAGCAATTCTTCCTAGTAGAAAGAACACTGGAACAGAATTTAAGGAGTCTGAGTATTAAATCTAGCTCTTCAACTAATTCTGTGACCTTAGAAAGATCTTTAAGTCTCAGACTTCCTAATCCAAAATGAGATTTTTTTTTTCCTTCTAGCTTTAAAATTCTTTCTAAATCAACTGAATTCCAACCCCTAAGAAACTCATTAATCTTTCCTCTCATGGAATTCTTTAAAGATTCAATTCAGCTCGAATGAACAAATATTTATTAAGCATCTACAACTTCCAAGGTATGATAGCAGGTACTAGGTTGTTCCTCTTCATTTGTTCGCTCACATCCAATTCTTTGTGACCCCATGAACCATAGCATGCCAAGTCCTTCTGTTCTCCACTAGCTCCCAAAGTCTATCCAAGGTTAAGTCCACTGCTTCCATGATACTATCTAGCTATCTCAACCTCTGCCGTCCCCTTCTCCTTTTGCCTTGAATCTTTATCAACATAAGGGTCTTTTCCAGTGAGTCCTATCATGTCAGCATGTGGCCAAGGTATTTCAACTTCAGGTTCAGTATTGTTGTCATTCCAATAAGAAGGCTGAATTAATTTAAGTATTTACTGATTTGATCTCCTTGCTCCACAAAGGACTCTCAAGTCTTCCCAAGCACCACAATTCAAAAGAGTTGATTCTGTGGTTCAGTTTCCCTTACAGCAAACACTCTTTTTCAACAGATACTAGAACAGAGGAAAAAAAACAACAACTCTGCCCTGGAGTTTATATTCTACTGGGGGATGTATGTAAACCAACAAGTAAAGCTAATTTGATTAGAAGAATACATAGAGACTAGAGGTATAAGGAAAGGTATATAGGAAGTAGCCTCTGGGCTAACCCTTGAAGGAAACCAAGTACTCAGAGATGGAAAGGAAGGAAGGAATACTTTCTAGGTGTGACACAGCCTGTCATCTGATTCTGTCTGAGGGGGCAGCGACTGCGGGAACATAGAGCAGAAGAGATGCTGTGAAGGTAGAATGAATAAGGCTTCACAACCGACTGAACATGAGGGAAGGGAAGAAGCAGGGCTGGCTCGGAGCCTCACAGGCCCAGCTCCCGGCATCACTCAGGCTTCCCAGTCCATCTTGCACCCAAGTGATCGACATGTCTGGAATATCCTCTCTTCACTTTAACCTCATTCCATGCTTCATTCTCCTTTAAAACACCATTTTAGTGCCATCCCCTGGTTATTAGCATTCTCTCTCAAAGTTACTTCGTATTACATTGTACATACCTTGGATTTACTTTTGTTTTGCCCAAATTAAACTTGAAAAATATACTTGAGTAATATTGTTTTGCTTTGTCCTTGAGGGCAGGATCCATTTCTTTTTGTCGTTGGAATCTCTGCATCTATCAGTGCCTTTCACCTAACAGGTGCTTAATAAGGATTTGTTGAATAGAAATGCTAAACTGGATAAGGCTTGGGAGAGGAGGGAATAATCTGTTCTATTTGGCACATGTAAAGTTGGAGATACTGATAGGACATAGATAGAAACGCCTAGAAAATAGTTGGAAAGGGTGAATTAAAATCTTGGAAAAGAAATGACACTTCTGGATATACAGACGTAGAAGTCGAGAAATAATGAATCTACAGAAGGTCATAATAAAACCAAGAGAAATGAGTAAAGACAGAAAATACAAGGTCAAAAAATTGGGAGGACAGGACACAGAAGGATGATGATGAGGCCAAGTAAAGTTAGAAAGGGTATAGTCATACTAGGAAGAAAACGAAAAAAGAGTAGTGTCTCAAGAAGCCAAGGGAGAAAAAATCTATAATTTTCTACTTAGGCACACGAACTGATGGAAATGGCAAGTACATTTTTACATAAATGAGAGGAAAAAACAATATACCCACCATTCTCTCACTCAACTTTTTTTAAGGAAGAATATTGTACAATATAAACCAATTAGTATTTAATCAGTATTACTTTTCTGAACCAAAAAAATTTTGAGAAAAAAGTTTAATTAAAACTAATATTCATGTAATTTTCCCTACTGAGACAACTGCTGAAGAGAAAAACCTGTAAAGTGAACACAGTGATTTTCTACAAATATAATCTTTCCTTTTAGTGGGGTAGTAATTATTGGGGGAGAGAGAGAAAGAGTAAGATACACTGCCACCAAGAAGAAAACTGGCTCTGTTTTTAGGATAGAGTTGTGGAAACCCAAAACTCCCACGACAATCAATGGAGTCTGAAGTTTTTAGGGAGATGAATCAGACAAGTATCACCACCTGGCTTTCAGTAGTGACCATGTTATTACTTCCTTAAGCTAAATGCAAATTTGAACATCCCATTTTTTTACAATAGGTATCCATATTCACAGCTTTCCAAAGTATGACTTAGCATGATTCTATTATACTTTAAAAATTCTATTCCTAAGAGATGAAAAAGCTCTGAAACTTTTTAATGTTAACATTAAAACTGTTTATTTCCTGATACCAACATCTGGCAAATCCAACCAAACTGAATCAGAAGAAGTCACTCATTCCAACCCCTAGAGTGTAGCTATAAACTTTTAAAAAACAAATAATGATGTAAATAGAACAGTGAGCCTTCAATGTTCTGAATGATTTCATAAGTGTTTCTATGTCATCCTTGTAGTAATGTGCCAAATGTTATTTAAAATACAAATTGAGAGAAAAGGATAAAATTACCTTTATAATGAAAAACAGGTAAAGATACACAGACAGCCTATAGAGAAAAGGGCATTCAATTGTGAATGAGATTTTAATTTATTTCAATCGATCAACAATTATTTATTAAGTCCTTACCATGTGCCAGGTATTCCATCGTATACCATTGGATATGAGTATGAAACATCCTTACTCTACCAGAAAGCAGCTGAAATTCCAAGCAGGGTGGCCACAAGTATATACAGAGCAGACGTTAAAGTAAAAACACTGATGTGTGCAAATCACTGAATGCAAGATAGAGAAGGGAGGGAGCCGCAGCTGAGTACATCTCTAAGGAAGAAGCCTTTAAGAGTCTAAGGTAATGAGAAAGCGCATTGAACGTATGGAGTGTCTTGTGCGAGAAATAGAAAGAAGGCCAGTTTGGCTGGATTGCAGAATGTAAAAGGAGTAAAGTCCAGCAAAACTGGAAGGATAGGTTGAGACCAGGCTGTGTAAGGCTTTATTTTTTTCTACCTTTTTATTAATGTTTATTTTTCCCTCTCAAACTAGTAATGACTGTTCCTTTTTTTATAATTCAATTTTTATTTTCTTTTCAGTCCTGAATTCTCTCCCTCCCCTATGCCCTACTAGTTGAAAGGGCAAGAAAGACAGAGTCCATTACAAGTATTTACAGTGATGAAAACAAATTCCTGCATAAGTCCTAACAACCCCCTTCTCCCAGTCCCACAAAAAAGAGAAGAAAATAGGCTTCAATCTGTACTCTGAGTTCAGCAGCTCTCTACCTGGTGAATAGCATGTTTGTCCTAAGTCCTTTGCAACTGTCGTTGGTCATGGGGGGAATCAGTTAGGAAGTCTTTTAGAGTTGGTTATCTTTACAAGGTTGTTGCTATTGTATAAATTGTTCTCCTGGTTCTGCTGATTTTGCTTATCAGTTCACACAAATTTTCCCAAGTTTTTCTGAAACTATCCCCTTCATCATTTCTTACAGCACAATATTTACATTCACAATATTCAGCAATTCCTGAAGTGATGAGCATCCCCTCAGTTTTCAGTTCCTTGTCACCATGAAAAGAGATACTATAAATATTTTTGTACATATACGTCCTTTTCCTCTTCTTCGATCTCCTTGGTGTACAGTATAGATCTCTATGGTATTTCTGGGTCAAAGGGTATGTATGCATAGCTGAACAGCTCTTTGGGTGCAGTTCCAAATTACTTTCCAGAATGGTTAGACTGCTTCACAGCTCCACCAACAATGTACCCGGTTTCCCACAGCCTTTCCCGCATTTATCATTTTCCATTTTTGTCATCTTAGTCAATGTGATGGTGTTGAAATGGTACCTCAGGGTTGTTTTAATGGGCATTTTTCTAATATTTAGTGATTTGGAGCTTTTTCCATATGGCTATTGACAGCTTAGATTTCTTCCTCTCAAAATACCCTATTCATATACTTGTACCACTAATGCATTAGGGAAAAGATTTTTTCCTTGTAAATCTGACATTACCTATATATTTAGAAACAAGGCTTTTGTAAGATAAATCTCATGCAAAAAATTTTTCTTGGTTTTCTGTTTCTATTTTGGCTGCACTTGTTTTTTTGCGAAAAAATTTCTTAATTTTATACAATCACAATTATCTATCTTACTTCCTGTGAACCCCTCTCTCTCTTATCAAGATTTTGACAGCTAATTTCTTCTATTTTCCACCAATTTGCTTATGACATCACTCTATGTTTAAACCATGTACTCATTTTGAGCTTATTTTGGTAATGATCTATACCTAGTTTCTTTTGAACTACTTTCTAGTTTTCCCAACAGTTTTTGTGAAATAGTGAATTCTTTCTCTAATACTTGGGATTCTTGGATTTATCAAACAACAGGTTACTGTGCTCATTTGCTTCTATATATCGTGTGCCATCTGTTCCACTGCTCAACCTCTCTATTTCCAACCCAGCACCAAATTATTTTAATGATTATCGTTTTGTTGTATAGTCAGAGTTGATACTTCTAAATCCATTTTTTTCACTGATTCCCTTGAGATTCTTGGTTTTTTATTCCTCTAGATAAATGTTGTGATTATTTTTTCTAGCTTCATCAAGTAATTCTTTGGTAGTCCGACTGGTATGGCAATGAATAAGTAAATGAATTTAGGTAGTATTGTCTTTTTTATTATACTGGCTGAGCATATCCATAAGCAATGAAATTTCTCCAGTTGTTTAGAAGCCTTTATTTGCATGAAGCTTTTTGTAACTGTCTTCGTATAATCTGTCTGTGTAGGATTTTAAAAGCTAAACAGAGGAGTTTACCTTTTATAGTAGAGGCACCGGAAAGCCATCTGATTTGACAGCATATAGCAATTACATAGTCAGATCTGCACCTAAGGAAAATTACTTTGGCAGCAGCAAGGAAGATGTACTGGACTGAGGAAATTCGAGTAACTGAGGAATTAGGAAGTTATAAAATTAGGAATTTTATTAGAAAGTTATAAAAGTGAGAGGTGATTAGGATGGAATAAACAAGGTAGCTGTGAGTGAAGAGAAAAAGTGAAGAGAAAAAGATTTGAGAGATGCTATAAAGGAAGAAAATGGCAAGATGTAGTAAATGACTACATGGGATGAGGGAAAGTTAAGGAGTCCAGGATAATGCCAAGGTTTAGAACTTAGGAGACTAAAAGGATGGTAGTGACTGTGACAGAAATACTCGCTTGGAAGCGAGCAGACTTTAGTGGAAAGAGTATGAGTTCAGCTTTGGATATGTTGAGTTGAAGATGTCTCCAAGACATCTAGTTTGAAAATGTCCAATAGGCAACCGGTGAATCAGGACTGAAGCTCAGGCTAAAGACTGGAGCTGGACATGTAGATGTAAGAGGGATCTAGATATAGAGATGATAGTTCAACTCATAGGGTTACTGTGGGTTGCTGAGACAGAACATAGGAGAAGTGAGTCTAGACAAAACTTAGATGGAATAGTACATAGGGTGGTGGTTCTGGAGTAAGGAAAATCTGAGATCAAACTCTCCTCTGAAACTTACTTGCTGTATGACACTGGGCAAATCACTTAACCCCTGTCTGCCTCAGTTTCTTCAACTATAAAACAGGGATAATAATAGCACCACTCTGGGTTGTTGTGAAGATCAAGTAAGATAATACCTGCAAAGTGCTTAGGACATTGATGTTCACATAGTAAATGTTTAATAAATGCTTATTTCCTTCCTCTGGGGAATATCCATGGTTAAGGAGCATGCTAGCAAAGGAGAGCTAGAAGGAGCAAAGAAAACAGAGAGAAAGCAAACCAGGGTAAAGAAGCTTAACAAAAACACAGAATATCTAGGAAGAGAGGGTGGTCAACAGTGTTGAATGCAGAAGAGAGACTGAGCGGGATGAGGATAAAAAAAGACTACAAGATGGAATAATTAAGAGACTGTTGGTGAAAGTTTTTCAAGGATGGGGAGACTTGGATCTGAAGGAAGTATAGGAGGCACCAAGAGTGGCCGATGATTGGTGATATAATCTGGAGGGATCACAGGCACCTTTAGAGGATATGGTCCTGGCAAAGAGAATAGCTGCCACTTTGTCAAAGCCTAGGGGAACAGAGTATCCATGAAGGGATTAAAACATGAAGAGAATAGGAAAAGCACAAGCTTTTGTGATGGGTTTTAAGATTTAGTCTTAAGGGTCTATTAAGTTTCTTTTAGGAAAATAATCTGGCATTTCATATTTGAAGAATCTAATAAACCTGATACAGCTGGAGATATATATATATATATACACATACATATGTATGTGTATATATATATATGTAAATATACATACATATGAAATTTGAGTATACAGCATAGTAAAACGAAACAGTATAAAAAAATTTAATATGCCTTCAAAAGGATACATTATGTAAACAACGCAAATTGCATTAATTTACTTTAATAATATTTTATTTTTCTCCAACTACATGTTAACACAATTTTTAACATATTTTTAAAGTTTTGAGTTCCAAATTCTATTCCTCCCTCCACTCCCTCCTCCCTGAGATGGTAAATGGTATTAACTTAAACGTCAAATGGTAGAATAAAAGAATCAGAAAAAATGTACCAGGTACATTTTGAACATACCTTTCATCAGAAGATTATAAATAGACTGACATTCATTCAGTAGGCCAAAGGATAAAAACACTTTCTGCTTTTAATGGATAAGTGATCACATGGGATAGGTACTCCCTCTTCTGGTGCAGACCACTATAAGATATCTTCTTATCCTAGGAATTTTTATGCTTCTTAATAGCATTAATATGTCTATTTCAAGGCAGCTATGTGACACAGTAGCTGGAGTGTTGGGTCTGGTGTTAGAGTTCAAATCCAGCCTCAGACACTTACTACTGTATGATTCTAGGCAAGTTGCTTAACTCTGTTTGCTCAGTTTCCTCATCTGTAAATTGAGCCAGAGAAGGAAATGGCAAACTACTTCAAGATCTTTGATGAAAAAAAAAAAAACTCCAAATGCAGTCACAAAGAGTTGGAATGAACATCATGCCTATTTGATAAGCAAATGAATTAAGAGAATCTGCTACTAATTCAAGATGAAATTAAGAATAAGTACAAGGTTCTGAAAACTGAAGTAAACAGGTCACATTTTTATTCATCTTTTACTCAAACTAAATTCCACTGCTCCACGTCCTTTGCTCCATCTTTCCATGAAAAAATGAATGAAAATGAATTTATTAGATGTCTACCATATGCCAGGCACTGTCCTTGGTGTTAAGGATACAAATACAAAAGTGAGATAGCCCCTGCTCTCAACTATTCTAATAAGAAATGACAGAAATAAAAAAGGGGTGCACAGAGAAGGGAGTTTTCGGTCTGAGAAGGCAAAGGGCTAGAGAGTGAATAAATAGGACAGTAAACTGTCAAGCCTTTTGCAGTAGTAATGATAGCACTGATTTGATCACTATTTCCAGAGAAAGAGCAAGAGATAAAAAGGGAGAATGGCAAGATGACAGGGCAGGCCTTTGTTTCCATGTAAGTGGCTAGATGGTAATTTGAAACACAGTCCTGGAACCAGCTAGATATAGTGAATTAGGTAATTTTTGTGGGCATTGTAACTTCTTTCCTAGTCTGATGGGCAATTGTTCTAAGTGAGAAGAAGGGGAGGAAATGGCAGAGCAGATGGCAAGATGCCCAAGTATTATACATTTATTGCTAAGAATTCAAACTTTCAATGTCCAAAATTTTCTGAAAACCATTTCATAGGAAAAATCTTCCCTTTCTTAAGGCAAAAATCTAGACCTGAAAGACCTCGGAGGTTATTTATTCTATCCCTTTATTTTCCAGATACGGAAAGTGAGATCTAGAGAGGTAAAGTTACCTGTCCAATGTCACACTGATAACAAGTGGCAGTCACAATTCAACCTCGGGTCCTATGACTCCAAATTCAGAACCATTTACACAGCACCACCCACAGTCTCTCTACTTAAGTACTCCTTATTTATTATACTACACTGTTTCCCTGTTATAATAATAACAATATAATACAGAGATTTTATAGATATCAAAGTATTTCTACATATAGTATTTAAGCTCATAACAGAAAGCTTCAGTGATCTACCCAAGGTCTATCTAATGAAAGAATGAGCTGCTCTCTTAATGTAGGTTTTCTTCCCACCAGACCACACATACCTAACAATATAAATCTAATCTTTTTAATCATTTGAATCAATGTCTAATTCCAAATTCATAATATAATTCAGTAATATGTTGTATCTGTACAAAGCTTCCCCTTCCCTACTCTTTCACACACATTATTTCATTTTATCCTCAACTCTGTGAAAAATAGCTGAGTACTATTAAACCCACTTTGTATATGAGGAAATTAAAGAAGTTCACTGACTTGTAAACAGAACTGGCAGAAGAATTCAGACTTGCCTATTTCCAGTTCATTTGTTCTTTCCAATAAAGGATACTGATCAAGGTTAGTAAGAATATATATATTTGAAATTAAAGAATAAATTCTCAATTTCTTCAACTCTTAAAAAGCAATGGAAACCAGCTATAAGTTCTAAACAGTCCAAAACACAAAAGGTAAACAACATACATAAAATAGTTGTGATAGTAACAACAGCTACTTGTTCTCACCTGAATTCATAAGTTTCCAAAGTTGATCTACTAGTGCTTCATTGCATAAGGGAGAATCCATGTTCTTGGTGAATGGTGGATTCCTAGTAAGCATGTTTAAAATCTTGTGCCTGAGTTAAAATAAAAACAAGCATTCTTTATAGAAGATAAACAACTCCTTCTAGATCTCCACAAAAGTCTTATTTGAATTGTGACATATAAATGGTATTAAGTTCCTAAAGGGAAATTGTAAATTATAGGATCTAGCAGATCATATAATGTTGGAAAGTTTCTCATATGGTCTGGATGACAGACTGCTTTTTCCAAGGATCAGTTTAGCTAAATGTGGAAAGGTTTACCACCAAAAGGTTGAATATTAGGTAATAAATTCTACGGTCATGGTAACCTATGAAACAAAGGAAAACATAAGATGGCCCTCAGTCTTATACCTTCTTCTACTTCTGCAGTGATGGTGGTAGTGACATAAAAAGAGAGCAGAGAGTGCTAACAGTAACAGTTTTTAGACCTTCATGAAAATTAAGTTAATTATTTATATTCCAAATGCATAATTACTGTTCAATTACCAACAAATTAACATACTAGTAAGAGTAAAGGAATCATATCAATATTTGCATTTTCGGTATAAAGGAAACCAGAAAACAAAAAGAACTTGCAAATGAATGATTCTTAGAACCTTTGAAAGGAAGGCTCAAAGGCTCTCTTGTAAAAGCAAATAAAGGTGTTGCTTTTCCTGTGTTCAAAGAAAACAAGAAACATTATTTCATGGGATCATTTGGTCAACTCATAGTGCAATGAGCATGATAAGCATCTGAGAAATAATCAGCATGAAAATGACAACTTCTGTACCATCTGTGTCAGAGAATGAAGAATCACGAAATCAGAAGTAATGAAACATAACACAGAACTCGGTAAGAAATTCCAAACCAATCTGACATTAACTTTAGTATCTGGAGACTACAGTGCAAAAGGTGAATATACAGAGTCTTGAAAAACAATACTTTAGAAAATGTGGTATAGAAATGAGAAACTAGAGAGGTCAAAGCCTTACAAGGAACAGAAGTTTCAAACCTGCATTTCATGAGTATTTTCTTTTTTTTTAACTTTTTTTTTTTTATTAATTTGTGTGTTTTCAGTTTTCAACAATCACTTCCATAAGTCTTAGATGTTCTCCTCCTCCCTTTTCACTCCCTCCCCAAGACGGTGTACAATCTTACATGGGTTGTACACATACATTCTTATTTAGCACATTTTCACATTAGTCATGTTGCACAGAAGAATTAAAATGAATGGGAGAAACCATGAGAAAAAAACAAAACAAAACAAAACACAAGAGAAAATATTCTGCTTCATTCTATGATCCAATTCCATAGTTTTTTCTCTGGATGTGGAAGGCATTTTTGCCTCAAGAGCCTACTGGGAATGTTTTAAGTCCTTGCATTGCTGCGAAGGGTGATAACCAAACTTTCAGGTTAACAAGGGCTAAGTCCACCAGAAAAATTCCTCTCACACTGTGGCTGTTGCTCCTTTCACTCAGTATCAATTCATATATGTCCTTCCAGGCCTCTCTGAAGTCTTCCTGTTCATCATTTCTTATAGCACAATAGTATTCCATTAAATTCATATACCACAACTTGTTCAGCCATTTCCCAATTGATATGCATCTCCTTGATTTCCAGTTCTTGGCCACCACAAAGAGAGCTGCTATAAATACTTTTGTACATGTGGGATCCTTTCCCATTTTTATGATCTCTTTGGGATAGAGTCCTAGAAATGATATTGCTGGGTCAAAGGGTATAGACATTTTTGTAGCCCTTTGGGCATAGTTCCAAATTGCTCTCCAGAATAGCTGGATCAGCTCACAGCTGAACTAACAATGAATTAGTGTTCCAACTCTAACACATCTTCTCCAGCATTTATCATCTCCCTGTTCTGTCATGTTAGCCAATCTGATAGGTGTGATGTGGTACCTCAGAGTTGTTTTGATTTGCATCTCTCTAATCAATAGTGATTTAGAGCATATTTTCATACAACTGTAGATAGTTTTAATTTCTTCCTCTGAGAACTGCCTGTTCATACCCTTTGACTATTTATCAATTCGAGAATGACCTGTATTCATGTACATTTGACTCAGTTCTCTATATATTTTAGATATGAGGCCTTTGTCACAGACACTAGTTGCAAAAATTCTTTCCCAGTTTTCTGCTTCCCTCCTAATCTTGGTTGCATTGGGTTTGTTTGTGCAAAAACTTTTCAATTTAATGTAATCAAAATTATCTCTTTTGCATTTCATAATGGTCTCTGTCTCATTTGGTTGTAAGTTTCTGCATTCTCCATAAATCTGACAAATACATTACTCCTTACTCCCCTAATTTATTTATAGTATCAATCTTTATACCTAGATCATGTATCCATTTCACAGTCTAGTGCAGAAAGGCAGAGATAGTCAATGCATCCTTCTCAGATCATAACGCAATAAAAATTATATGCAATACAAGGCCATGGAAAGATAGACCAAAAATTAACTGGAAATTAAATAATCTAATCCTAAAGAGTGAGTGAGTTAAACAACAAATCATAGAAACAATCAATAACTTATTCAAGAGAATGAGAATAATGAGGTAATCTGCCAAAACTTATGGGATACTGCAAAAACAGTTCCTAGTGGAAGTTTTATATCATTGACTGCCTACATGAATAAAATAGAGAAAGAGATCAATGAACTGGGCATGCAGCTGAAAACACTAGAAAAAGAACAAATTGAAAATCCCCAAGTAAATACCAAATTAGAAATACTGAAAACCAAAGGAGAGATTAATAAAATTGAAGTTAAGAAAACTATTGAACTAATAAATAAAACTAAGAGTTCATTTTATGAAAAAAAAATACAATTGATAAATCTTTGGTCAATTTGATTAAAAAAAGAAAGAAGAAAACCAAATTATCAATATCAAAAATGAAAAGGGTGAACACAACTCCAAGGAGGAGGAAATTAAAGCAATAATTAGAAGTTACTTTGCCCAACTGCATGCCCATAAACTTAACAATCTAAGTGAGATGGATGAATAGTTAAAAAAATATATAAACTGCCCAGATTAACAGAAAAGGAAGTTTTAAATAACCCCATCTCAAAAAAAAGAAATTGAACAAGCCATCAATGAACTCCCTAGGAAAAAATCTCCAGGGTCAGATGGATTTACAAGTGAATTCTGTCAAACATTTAAAGAACAATTAATTCCAACACTATGTAGACTATTTGGGAAAATTGGGGAAGAAGAGTCCTACCAAATTCTTTTTATGATACAAATATGGTTCTGATACCTAAATCAGGAAGAGTGAAAACAGAAAAAGAAAATTATAGACTAATTTCTCTAATGAACATAGATGCAAAAGTTTTAAATAAGATATTAGCAAAAATAATACAGCAATTTATCAAGAGAATAATACATTATGATCAGGTAGGATTCACACCAGGAATGCAGGGTTGGTTCAATATTGGGAAAACTATCAGCATTAATGATCATATCAACAACAAAAATAACATAAACCATATGATTATGTCAATAGGTGCAGAAAAAGCTTTTGACAAGATACAATACCCAATGAAAACACTGGAGAGCATAGGAATAAATGGAGCCTTCCATAACATAATAAGCAGTATCTACTTAACACTATCAGCAAACATTATATGTAATGGGGATAAGCTAGATGCACTTCCAATTAGATCAGGGGTGAAATAAGGATGTCCATTATCACCACTGTTATTCAGTATGGTACTAGAAATGTTAGCTTTACCAATAAGAGAAGAAAAAGAAATTAAAGGAATTAGAATAGGCAAAGAAGAAACTAAATTATTACTCTTTGCAGATGACATGATGATATACTTAGAGAATCCTAGAGAATCAAGTAAAAAAGTACCTGAAATAATAAACAACTTTGGCAAAGTTGCAGGTTACAAAAGTAAACCCACGTAAATTATCTGCATTTCTATATATTACTAACAAAGTCCAACAGCAAGAGATAAAAAGAGTAATCCCATTTAAAGCTACGGTAGACACTTAAAAATATCTGAGAGTCTACCTGCCAAAACAAACCCAGGAACTATATGAACACAATTACAAAACACTTTTCGCACAAATAAAGTCAGATCTAAGTAAGTGGAAAAACATCAGTTGCTCATGGGTAGGCCAAGCTAATGTAACAAAAATGACTACCTAAATTAATTTATTTATTCAGTGCCACACCCATCAAACTACCAGATAATTATTTTCCAGAGCTAGAAAAATAATGTCAAAACTCATTTGGAAGAACAAAAGGTCCAGAATATCAAGGGAACTTACGAAAAGAAATGCTAGGGAAGATGGCCTAGCCCTCAGATATTAAACTGTATCATAAAGCAGCAATCATCAAAACCACTTGGTTTTGGCTAAGAAATAGAGGGGTAGACCAGTGGAATAGGTTAGGTACTCAAGATACAGTAGTCCGTTAATATACAATCTACTGTTTGATAGACCCAAGGACCCCAGCTTTTGGGATAATAACTCACTGACAAAAACTGCTGGGAAAACTGGATAACAGTGTGACGGAAACTGGGCATAGATTAATGCCTGACACTGTACACATGAATAAAGTCCAAATGAGTATTTTCTTCAAAAAGAAAATTAGAAGAAACTGGACATGACAATCACTGAATAAGATTACATAAAACAGATTGATTATAATCTAATATTAAATGCCTGATGACAATAAAGTCAATTCTGAATCAGCTGTCTATAGTGTACTGCCAGACCACTAAATAATTAGGACAAAGATCAAAATCAATACTAAATGAAATTAAGAAATAAAAATAAGTTAAGGCACACAATTCAAACAGCTACAACTTAACCTATTTAAACAAAACTGACCCACAGGCAAGTAACAAGGTAGGAACTGTGGAAGAGGTGTGAGCCAAGATTGTGGAGCCAGACATGAGAGCAGAACAGAGCCACAGTGTTATCCCTGACCCAGACAGGGGATTGGAAACTCAGACTCAGTCCTGTGGGCACACAAGAGTTGAAGCACTATTGTTCTAACTCCAAAGAAGGGATCTTAGGCTGAGTGCAAGATGGAACCTTAGCACTGTCCCTCTGTTCCAGAGAGGCTGTATCATATCTAGTCTACAGGCATAGAGGTCTCTGCACTGCCCCTCTCACCCAGAAGGATTAAAGACTGGACACTCAGTCTACAAGTGAAGAACCTGAACTCTGAGATTGTCAGACTGCACTGTTGCTCTGAACCTACAGAGTTCCGATGCCTGTCTACTGGGGTTTCACCCAGAGCAAGTCTGCAGTTATGTTGTCTAGACCCTAACCAGAGTCTAGAACCTTGAAAGCTCAGGAGGGTAGCACTCATCCCATTACCCGAATCCATTCAGAGCCCTGAAAGTAAGAAGCTTTCTAGCCTAAATGGCCCTGTTACCCTTGAACAACATAAAATGCAATATCAAAAAGAAGGTAGTGACAGAAGACAGGACATGCCAAAACTATACAAAGATATGCATGACAGGCTCTTTAGAAGTGCACAGAGCCTGGCTCTAATACAAAGTCTTCATTTAGGGACAGTGAGAGGTTGAGTGGTTTGCCTTGGTCATATAGCCAGCAAGTATTAGAGGTAATACTTCCTGACTCCAAGGCTGGTACTTTATTATGCAACACTGCCTCTCACTTTGAAAATAACTGAGGTAGAAGGACATTATAGTCTGTTTAAGAAAAGAACAGTATGGGGTAGAGTCAAGATGGTGGAGAAGAAAGACACACATTTGCAGGCTCTCCCCACACAGCCCATAAAATACCTGTAGAGAGGGACTCTCAACAAATTTTGGAGCAGCAGAAGTGGAGAACAACAGAGTGGAGGAGATCTCCAGCCCAGGGTGACCTGAAGGGCCCATGGGAAACGTCGGTTGCATGGACGCAGAGTGGAGCCCAGTTCAGCCTTGGCCATGCAGTGCATTGCGGCTCTGAGAAGAGGACACCTTGGGGGCGGGAACTCTAGTTGCAGCAGAAGCAGGTTCACAGATCTCTCAACCCACAGGTGCCAAAGATCAGTGACGGGGTTTTTTCAGCTGCTGGGAAGAGAGAAGAGCCTTCCCAGAGCTCCGGCCTCAGGCAGCAGCTGCAGAGGCATCAGGCAGGTGGCAGCAGTTCCCACAGTAGCCCCTACAGCAGCCCGAATTCATTGCTGAATCGAAAAACCCCTGGGGGCACTGAGCAGCTGAATATTACCTCAGCCCTGTGTAGAGGCCCTGAGGGAGCTGATCTTTATCTCACACTGAATGGCTGTGGAACTGGAGACCAGGTGGCTGTGGAGAGGTAACTGCTAAGATTCTGGGCACAAAAATCTCTTCCTGGTCCCAGACCAGTGTACACACTTGATTGAGCCACCTTCAAGGAACTGAGATCTTACAGATTCCCAGAGTATACCCTATTCTTGACAAAGGACCCAAAAGTCAAGTAACTGGTTGGGAAAATGCCCCCCAAAAATAAGACTACAGAAGGTTACTTTCTTGGTGAACAGATATCTTCTCCTATCCTTTCTGATGAGGAAGAACAATGCTTACCATCAGGGAAAGACGCAGAAGTCAAGGCTTCTGTATCCCAAATATCCAAAATAAATATTCAATGGTCTCAGGCCATGGAAGAGCTCAAAAAGGATTTTGAAAATCAAGTAAGAGAGGTGGAGGAAAAATTGGGAAGAAAAATGAGAGAGATGCAAGAAAAGCATGAAAAGCAGGTCAACACCTTGCTAAAGGAGACCCAAAAAAATGCTGAAGAAAATAACACCCTGAAAAATAGGCTAACTCAATTGGCAAAAGAGGGTCAAAAAGCCAATGAGGAGAAGAATGCTTTAAAAAGCTGAATTAGCCAAATGGAAAAGGAGGTCCAAAAGCTCACTGAAGAAAATAGTTCTTTCAAAATTAGAATAGAACAGATGGAGGCGAATGACTTTATAAGAAACCAAGAAATCACAAAACAAAACCAAAAGAATGGAAAAATGGAAGATAATGTGAAATATCTCACTGGAAAAACAACTGAACTGGAAAATAGATCCAGGAGAGACAATTTAAAAATTATGGGACTACCTGAAAGCCATGATCAAAAAAAGAGCCTAGACATCATCTGTCATGAAATTATCAAGGAAAACTGCCCTGATATTCTAGAACCAGGGGGCAAAATAAATATTGAAAGAATCCACAGTTCACCTCCTGAAAGAGATCCAAAAAAAGAAACTCCTAGGAACATTGTGGCCAAATTCCAGAGTTCCCTGGTCAAGGAGAAAATATTGCATGCAGCTAGAAAGAAATAATTCAAGTATTGTGGAAATACAATCAGGATAACACAAGATCTAGCAGCTTCTACATTAAGGGATCGAAGGGCATGGAATAGGATATTCCAGAAGTCAAAGGAACTAGGACTAAAACCAAGAATCACCTACCCAGCAAAACTGAGTATAATACTTCAGGGGAAAAAATGGTCTTTCAATGAAATAGAGGACTTTCAAGCATTCTTGATGAAAAGATCAGAGCTGAAAATGACTTTCAAAGAATCAAAAGAAGCATGAAAAGGTAAACAGCAAAGAGAAATCATAAGGGACTTACTAAAGTTGAACTGTTTTACATTCCTACATGGAAAGACAATATTTGCAACTTTTTTCAGTATGTGGGTAGTTGGTGGGATTATACACACACACACACACACACACACACACACACACACACACACACACACACACACACCACAGGGTGAACTGAATGGGATGGGATCATATCTTATAAAAAAATGAAATTAAGGGGTAAGAGAGAAATATATTGGGAAGAGAAAGGGAGAAATGGAATGGGGTAAATTCTCTCATAAAAGAGGCAAGTAAAAGACTTTTCAGTGGAGGGACAAAAGGAGGAGGTGAGAGAAAAAACATGAAGCTTACTTTCATCACATTCAACTAATGGAAGGAATAAAATGCACACTCATTTTGGTATGAAAACCTATCTTACAATACAGGAAAGTGGGGGAGAAGGGGATAAGCAGGGTGAGGGGGATGATGGAAGGGAGGGCAGTGGGAGGAGGGAGCAATTAGAAGTCAACACTCTTGGGGAGGGACAGGATCAAAAGAGAGAATAGAATAAATGGGGGGCAGGATAGGATGGAGGGAAACAGTTAGTCTTACACAACATGACTATTATGGAAGTCATTTGCAAAACTACACAGATATGGCCTATATTGAACTGCTTGCCTTCCCCAAAGGGGATGTGTGGGGAGGGAGGGAGGAAGAGAAGTTGGAACTCAAAGTTTTAGGAACAACTGTTGAGTATTGTTCTGGCATACAACTAGGAAATAAGAAACACAGGTAATGGGGTATAGAAAGTTACTTTGCCCTACAGGACCAAAGAGAAGATGGGGATAAGGGAAGGGAGGGATGTAAGAAGGGAGGACAGATTGGTGATAGGGGTAATTAGAATGCTCAGTGTTTTGGGGTGAAGGGAGAGGAGAAATGGAGAGAAAATTTGGAACCCAAAATTTTATGGAAATAAATGTTGAAAACTTAAATAAATTTAAATAAAAAAAATTAAAATTAAAATTAAAAAAAGAAAAGAACAGTAATACCATATTACAAGTTCTTTGTAATATAGCAAGTAAAATTTTCTAGCAAATCGATTTCACTGCAAAAGAAGCTATATCTCAATCTATAAAGTAATGAACTACTTTATAGAGGTTTCCAGTATATAAGCAAATGATTTTTTAGGAATTATATGCTCAAATACATACCAAAAAAATGGACAAATATGTAATTCATATAATAATTCCTTACTTTCCAAAATCATAAAATGGCTTGTTTTAAAATTATCTAAAATTATTCTAATCCATTTAAGACATTATAAATACAAAATGTCACAAGTAACAAATGTAAACTAACCTTACATAGGGTACAGGATCATTCTGAATCATGTTAAGCAACCACTGTAATTCTTCATAACTTCTATCCACTGTTAACAAAAAAATGACAATCATTAACAGCAAGTTATGATTTAATGAACAAATTCCTGCTAAGGTCTATCTTAAAATTATTTCCTTTCTTAATTGGAGAAATAAACTCTCTTTCCTCTGAAATTCATAACATTTTGTACATTTCTTTTCACACTTCAAATGTAGCCTGAATTACATTAATCTTTGTACTTGTCTGTTTCCCACTAATGGAGATTTTTGTTAAAGGATTTGTTAGAGGATTAAGTTTGCACACTAATAACTGTTACACAAACATGACTAGCAAAGTGAAAGATGTTCCTTTTGGTATCAACTCCCTCATTCTTGCCCAGCATCTAAGGAAAAAAAAGGCCATAGATAAATATTTGCTAAGAGTAAAATGTAAATAGAAGAAGAATATTAGTGGAGGATCTCAGTGAGAAGTCTTTTGTATTTCATAATGCCTTCAACAAGTCTATCAGATTTTGTAAGTTGTTTTTCATAAAACCACAGAATCTACTGGATGGAAGGAACTTCCAGTGGCCACCTCCTCCAAAACTGAGTAAGAATCTCCTCAATACATCCACAATAAGTGGCTGTCCCACCTCTGTCTAAACATCCTCCATGGTGAAAAGACTAACTACCACCCCAGGCTGCCTAATCCAATTCTAGAGAGTTCTTAGTATTAAAAAAAAAAAAAAAAACTTCCCCCTGAAAACAAGCCAGAATCATAAACCTTCTACTTCTTCCCTCTGAGGCCAAAAAGAACAAGTCTTTTCTGGTCTCTTTCACATAAAAACTCTCCAAATACTAGTATGTCTTCAATCCCCTCTTCCCAATGCCTTCAGTCATCCAGGAGAATGTAAGCTCCTTGACAGCTTTTGGTTTTTGTGCCCCCAGAACCTAGCAGAGTGCCTCACATACAACAGGCTACTCCATAAATGCTTCTTTAATTGACTATGCCATGAACCTACCATACAATATTCAACTCTAACCAATCTCCAGTTTATTTTCTAAAATGAGGTTTTAAATTGACACACCACTTCCATCACATAAGTAAGAAATACAATGGGACTGCCATTTCCCTGGACACATGCCTTTCTGGATGGAACTTAAGGTTGACCCAGATTTTATTGACTTCCATATCAACTGTTGACTCATGTTGAGCTTTTGGTTACTTTGCCTCAGTCTTTTTCAAAAACTCAGTTATTTTCAGATGAATTGCTATGCTGTCATGCCTCTTTCTCTTATACTTGTGAAACTGACTTTCTGAACCCAAATGTAAGACATATTATTTCCTATGAAATTTAGCCTAATCTGATTTAGCCCAATGTCCTACCCTATCAGTACATTTTGGGCTCCCAACTCTGTCCTTTGATGTGCTAACAATTCCCTTAACCTTGCATCATTTGCAAATTTGATAACTAGGCCATTCATATCCCCATCCAAGTAACCGATAAAAAAATGTTAAACACAGATATCTAATACACTCTGGTACCTCTATATTAGTTAATAAAGGATGCCTTTAAAAAATGTGCCTCAACTGTACCTTAAATACTCATTCTCAGTTTCATTCCTCAAATCAACAGGACTATAGTAACCTTTATTTTAATTTTCAGTTGGGCTTTTTCCTTTTCTAACCCTGGAAATTATTTAATTCTTCTACTATACCATCATCAAATCATACTGACAGTAAAGGAACTCAGTAAGTTCACATTATTGTAATTATTCACCTTCTGTTTCTGTTTATTTTTTCAGCAATAACTTCTGCCCTGTTACTCTTTGGAAGTCATTTTTTCCTTTTCAGAACTGTGTTTCTTCTTTGGTAAGGCAATATGATGGAATGGAAAAAATATTGGATTTGGAGTAGTAAGTCTTGGGTTCAAAGCCTGACTCTGTCTTGTAACACCTGGATGGCCTCGGGCAAGTTACTTACCCACTCTGGTCTTTACTCCCTCACCTGTTAAGTGAAGAGGTTGTAAATGCCTTCTCTATTCCCTTCCAGCTCTCAAATTTATGATCCTATATTCTGAACTCTGGCATTTATTCCTCTCCTTATTTTTGCTCATTGAAGTGCTAATGTTTAACTAACAAATTAATAATTTTAGTCAATTCATTAATCACATGCAGGTGACAAATTCCATCTCAGTTTTACTGTTTTTTCAAGTTTTCAACTATTCTGCTATCTCCCGTTAAGGAAGTATTAACCATGTAAGCACTTATCACATTTATTATATTACTATCCTTCTCAATGGGTATGGCAGGGTCCGAAGGAAGGAGACAATTGAGAACTCAGATTTTTTTAAATGAATATTAAAATAAAGTACATATTTTTTAAAAAGCAAACAAAGGAAAAACAAATAGTTTTCATAATACTATAAGACTTTGCTTCCCAAACCAGTAACATTTGGGCAAAGAGATAATGAACATTGAAGTTGAACTTCAAACATCTATTTTTGCTTCAAAACAATAATTGGTGGTAGTGTAAGGAGATCTGTATAGTTTGTTAATTTACACTTATCCTTCATGACCTTTTCAACAAACAGCTCACATCCACCTAATTCTATTTTTTTGCTTTCCCATGTCCCTCCCTAATTATTCTAGCCCAGTACTACAGATTTAATTAATACAAACAGCTCCATGTTGAAATGTCTAGTATATGATATTTTCAGGAAACATTAAGTTTAAATAAGTTCTACAACTAAATTGCGAAGACATCCTTCTCTTGGGTCAATCAGATAAACATTAAGTAACAATCTTCTATTGAAAAGTGTGTGCCTAATACAAAGACTGATTAAAAAAAAAACCACCACCACCACCATCATTTCACACAATGTCCCTTCCTTTCTACTTTAAATCAGTAGCAAAAGCTACTAATTGGATTAGCTAATTGGATTTATAGAAGTATCACATATAAATCCTAACTCTACTTACTATCTCTATAAGACATTAAACAAGTTACTTAACTTCTCTTGGCCTAATCTTCCTCATTTATAAGACAAATAAACTGGATTGGTATATAATCACAATCATTTCCAGCTCTGAATCAACTAATAATTCCAAAACTTCAAAAATGACACCATCTTGCTCTTTTCTCATTTGAAAACATTAGACTTTATCCAAAATGCTATATTAATCAACAAGCATTTACACAGCACTTACTTTTATTACAAAAATGATTTTTTGGAAACTTTCACAGTATCCCTTAAAAATAATTTTATATATCTTTAAAAATATCTTTTTTTTAATAGGGCTATAATCAATGGTAGAGTCTATATTAATCAAATAATAGTCTATATAATATTAGTGGAACGATTTAACATAAGTTCTGTCAGAAAAGGATGAAACAATTTTGTAATTGGAAAGTGATCCTGTAAAGACCTGTGTCTTGGGGCTAGCTCCTCACTGTCTTATATACCATTAGCGTGGGTGACTCCCAAGTGTCTGCTTATAGGCTTCTCTTCTCATTCCATATACGTTTTCTCCTGGTAATCAGGAACATTCACTTCTTAAGTGATGCAGGATATTAGGTAAAGTTACTACACACTTAGTCATCTTTGATTCTCCCTGTCCCTTCCCTTTATTTTCCATATCCACTCAGTAACCTGGTTATGTCAGTTTTCCTTTTGGAATCTCTCATGTCTTTCTTCTCCTTTATATTTCCACTGCAACTACCCAGATTTCAAGTCCTTATTACCTAGAAAACTGTTAGAACCTAACAGGACTTCCTACCTCTAGGCTCACCAATCCATCCTTTATACTATGACTCAGATCAGCTTCCAAATAGAATTCTTTGATCAATCACTTCATCAAGAATCTTCACTGTCTACCAAGTATTATATAAACTTATTCTCACACTTAAGACCTCCACAGTCTGTCTAATCTAGCTTTCCAGCTTTATTACAATAGCTCCCCTTCTATTTTGAATGGATCATATATGTTATAATTAGTTACTGTCCTGTGGGCTCATCCTCTCCTCTTAAGTGTCTGCTCTACCCTAAGAATGGGATGGATCTCATCTACTGGATCTGGTTTGGTTGAAAATCCTTAATTCATTAATGACCCAATTCAGGGTTTTCTCATGAAACCTTACCAAACCTTTAAAGCTGGAATAGTTTTCTCTTCATTTCTACAAAAGTCCTTTGCTTTGCACATTCAACTTTCTATTAGGCACTAGGTGGCACAGAAGATAGAGCACTAGGCAGCACAGTAGATAGAGCACTAGGCCTGGAGTCAGGAAGACCTGAGTTCAAATTCAGTCTCTAACACTTGCTAGCTGTGTAAGCTTGGGTGTCACAACTCCTTTTTGCCTCAGTTTCCTCAATTGTAAAACGGAGATAATAAAAGCACCTATCTCCCAGTGTTGTTGCAAGAATCAAATGAGATAATTATAAAGTGCTTAACATGGTGCTTAGCACATGATAAGTGCATTAGAGTTCACTTTGACTACTCAGTGTATCCAACTAAGTAGTCAAATAGGTATCTATTATTTTATGAAAGGAAAATAACTTTTTAAAAATGGGAAGCTAGGACAAATGGAATTTTAAAAGGTCCTTTAGTATATTTTGAAATGTCTTTTCTATTCTAACAAAATGATCATTTCTTTGTGAAATGGTCCTTCCAGTTAATGGGCTATCTGTATAAATAGTGTCAGGTAACTAACAGGGAAACACTGTTGCTTCATAAAAAGAAGTCTGTTTCACTTCTTAAAGCTGCTCGTGTTTGAAATATAATATTTTAGGGTACTTCTGACATCTGCCCCGTAGTGTCATCTGTTCCAGCCAAACTTAAATGTCTTTGATACTAATGCATTTAGCTTATTCTTAAAACTTTACATGGTAACTAGATATTACTTTGGGGACCAAAGACAAGTCTGGCCTTTGATACAGTACATCTTTTATGAGTTTGAACAAGTGCTTCCAGTTGCCTAGACTTGTGGCAAATGTAATAGCTAACAGGAAGGTTTGTTTGGCAAAACAGGTACCTCAAATTACAAGAGTTCAAGGTCTCAAATTTTATGTGTTCAGAACTGCCTAGGTCATTTTTTCCTCTCAAGATATCAGAATCAAAGAATATTAAATAGACTTCAATGATTCTTGGCAAAAGTTAAGAAGCGGCAATGACATAGCCACCCTGTACCCACAAGCTTACTTTTTATTCTCATAATAACACTAATGAAAATAGTTCACTTAGTAAACTCATACTTTAAAAGTTTATAACACCCTAAGTGTTTTATGGCTTCTAGCTTGGACTTCCTTTAGATGAAATAAATCTTCCTATAATGAATTAGATTTATTTTATTTCTAGCATCTCAGAAGATGGCATAAGAGATAGTCTGATAATTTAGCAAAGAAATAAGCCTCTTTTTTAATAAGTTTGTTTTCTGGAGAAAAAAGATTAATATTCCATGTATACAATGAAGAAGTTGGTATATATACTCTTTCACAGACTACAGAACTTTTGAAAGAACATAATTAAGAATCAGACCAATTAGATCAATACATTACTCTCTTGGAAAGCATAAAGCTATCTATAATCTTAATTCTTTCTTTTTGGTAATGATTATAAAGATCTACGATTCAAATAAAATTTAATCTTAGGAAAAAATGTTACCATAAAGAATTTCAACAGCTTTCTGAAATATATTTTAATATAAAAAGAATTATTAAATAACTATCTTGTCAACTGAAAGAAAGATCTTGTAATATCAGAAGAGATGACAAATATGCTATTTTCTTTCTTGAATGTAATAAACATAAAGTAAAAAAAAACAAAAACAAATATTACCTTTGGTGTAATCAACAACTGCTTCCAAAGCTGCTATCCGGATGTCTACAAAGTGACCATACTCAGCATAAGACTTAAAGAGAGCAGGATCACTTGGCACATGCCCATTCTTCTGTAGTACCCGAATGGCTCTCAGACAGCTAAGAGGAAAAGAAATTAGCAATCTTCAAAAAATCCTAAGCAAGGTAAAAATTATGCCAAGCATAATTCAGTTGATATTTTAAATTTATACTGTCATAGGAAATACCCATGCTATAAAGTATACTTCAATTACCCTAAAACTACAAAAGTTGTCTAGAAGTTCCTATCTTTAAAAGCAAAGAAGCCCTACAATATGATTGCAAATCACGTTTCAAAACTCAAATATATGGTTTAAACTTATATTTAAAGTAATATATCCTAATTAAATTATCAAGACAGCAAGTAAATAAAATAAAATTTCTTTAGAAATTTTAGAAAAATTTGATTTAACTAAATAAATTAAATAAAATAAAATCTGATTTAACTAAATATTTTGTCCCAATATTATTTATAGTTAAATCTTTTCTTTAGATTTAAAAACACACATGTAAATTTATAATTTCAGACAGCATAAAATAGTATAAGCTCTCTAAACATTTCAAATTATAAGCCTTGTAATATGTTCATATGTATTATATACAATCTTATGACAGGTATGTTAAGACATGCACTTTAATTTTACACCAGAATTCATCCACAATATGTTGTCTTATGTAAAGCTTCAGTTAAAATATTGTCTCTAGATAATTTTTTTCAAAGCTTACTTTTCCACATTGCTTTAAATGTCTTTTCTTGTGAAATAAAATACATCAAGAATAAAACAGATGACATTTCCAGCAGCATAAAGGAATCTGCATAATAAGAACTTAATAGTACCTGACTGTTATGGTGTGCCTATAACTGGGCAGAAGCTTTTCCATATTTAGGAACCTGGTGATTTCTTCAAGAATAAGTCGGACGTCCGGATTTAAGTTATCTAATGTTCGAACTTCATTATTTACACTGACTGCAGGAGTTACTGAGTTGGCAAGTGCATCAATCATTTCTGCCCGATAATAATTATCTGAAAACTAAGCAAAAAAAAAAAAAAGAGAATGAGGAAGAAGGGAAAGAAAGGAAGGACAGAAATAAACAATTAAATAGTACCTACCACATGTGCTAAGCTCTTTACAGATATGATCTCATTTACTCTTCACAGCAACCCTGAGAATACTGTTATCTCCACTTTACTGATGAAAAAACTAAGTCAATAATTAAATGACTTACCCGGGGTCACAAAGCAGGTATATGAATTTGAACTCTGGTCTTCCTACTTCCAGAACCAGCACTTTATCCACTACCCCACTTAGCTCCCTCTAAATAAATAAATTGGCAAAACTATTTTTCCAGTCAAAAAATTAAGTGAAATATATTTAAGAGTATTTGGTACATAAAAATCCTCATAAAAAAAATTTCCCCTACAATTAAGTGTCCTGGAATTTTATTCCTCAGTGACCTATCTCAAAAGATCATTATTGAAAAACATTTATTCAATGCTTAGGCTTATAACAATTAATCCTGAACTTGTACAACTACCCTTCTTTCATGGGAATAAGTTAAAATCCAGTAAAAATAAAATGATTTATTGTTTTCATTCATTATTCATCAACCTAGGCATCCATAAATTGTTTTCAATTGTCTTCCAGTCGTGTTTGATTCTTTGTGACCTATTTGAAGTTTTCTTGGCAAAGACACCGGAGTAATTTGTCATTTCCTTCTCAAGCTCATTTTACAGATGAGGAGAGAAAAGCAAAAGGGTGAAATGACTTGTCCAGGGTCACACAGCAAATAAGCATCTGAATATATGAACCCAGAAAAATGAATTTTCCTGACTCCAGGCCCCGCACTCTATCTACACCACCACCTAGCTGCCTTCCAATAAATATTTAATGCCTGTTATATACAAGGCACTATAGTTAAAAAGAGGAAAAATAATAGCCCTCTCCCTTAAGAAGCTTGCAATATAGTAGGGTGGATTTGGCATTCACAGATACAAATTTTTAAAAAACAGAATATAATAATAAACAAAGAAGAAAGCCACAAAAATCAGTTACCAGTTAAAGTGTCTCATTTATCAAAGGGAAGATTCAATTTGCCTAACTTCATTTTAAGTTATTTTGTTAAATTCACAGTATAATTTTTTTTAAAAAGAAAGCTGAGTTAAAATTTCAGAAACGATACCTAAAAGTTGTAAGTACACTCAACAACACGGATCAGTCAAAAAAAATTTTTTAAAGGGAAATAGGAATAATAATAAAGAAAAAAGCCAGTAAATGCCACTTACCCCTTAAGTCCCAACTAAGAGACCCTAAGATCTAGATAATATAAACTCAAAATATTAGGTCATAAAAGTAGCATAGGCAGTGTTAGAACTCTCCAAAAAAGGTCAAAAATAGAAGAACAGTCAAATCTGTCATTTCTAATCATTTGTGACTCTACTAAACTATCCTTTATATCAACCTCTCACTCTCCTCTGGCTATTTCCCTCAAGACTAAGCCTAAAACGTAGCAACAAACACAGACACACACATACACAGACACACACACAGACACACAGACACACAGACACACACACACACAGACACACACACACACACACACACACACACTTCTTTTGCCTCCACTACCCAGTGCAGCCATCTTACTTTCTGAGTGCTAACTTTCTAAAAAGGTCAGTTGATATTTGGGGCCTCCACTTCTTCACCACACTCGTCAGTGTCTTACAATCTGGCTTTCACAGTCACCATTCCTCTCCAAGATCACTAATGATGTCATCACCATGTCCAACTGCCTTTTGGGGGAAGAACGGGGACTATGTTCATCTTCCTTGATCTTTCTGTAGCATATGACCCTGTGCTTTCCTCCTTTCTCTTGGGCTTCCATAACACTGCAGTTAGGGTTCTCCTGCCTTTTTTTATCTTTTCTTTGCTCATTCTTCCTCTTTTTGTCACTCAGGATCATATGATCACAAAATTAGAGCTAAAAGGAACCTCAGCCCAATACTCTTATTGAACCAGCAAAGAAAGTGAAGTCCATGTAGGCAGTAAGTAAGAATTCCAGTAAAGCTGGAATTCAAACTCAAATCTTCTGAATCCAAATCCAGCACTTTTTTCACTTCTTCAAGCTGCTTGGCCTAACATGTATCCCCAAAATGATTGGTCCTTAGTCCTCTCACTTAGTAATTTCACCTCCTACCAAGACTTCAATTCTCATTTCTATATAGAAAATTACCTCCCTATCAGCTCCCTATCTCTCTCCAGACCTCTGGTGCAGTTATCTCCAATTGCCTGATGGACAACAAAACTGACACTTTAAAAAACTGATGATAAAGTCATCTTCTCCCTCAGTTTTGTTTCCCCAACCTTTCTATTTCTTTTGAGGGTACCAGTGTTTACCCAATCATCCAGCTTCAAGTTGTTTCTCACTCTTTCATCTCTCACATACAGTTGCCAACTTCCAGTGTTTCCACATTAACAATAACTCCTCAATCTGTCACTTTATTATCAAAAATATTTCAGGCCCTATGGGTACCCAATTACCACCCTACTTTAAGCCCTTTATCTCTTTTACTCCTGATAACTGTAGTCATCTCCAATTTGGTTTTATCTGCTTCAGTCTATTTTATTTTCAGCAGATCCTTTTCACCATTATTCGAGTAATCTTGATGCAGTACTGCGATCACATCAATCTTCTACTCAAAAACCTCTGGGGGTCTCTATTCTCATTAAAAAAAAACCTAGACTCCTGATCCTTGAATAAGACTTTCCATAAGCTAGCACATTCTCTCTCCCTCTGTCTCTTCCTGTCAGTGTGGACTACTTAGTGATGTCCTATCTTTTCTAGCCTCTGTGCTTCTGCTAGTATAAATTTCATGCATAGAAAGGTCTCTCTCAACGTGAGCTGAACTCTTCTTCTCTTCAAGATGCAATTCAGCTATTGATTCTTGAACAAAGAATTACCTAGACAGATATTCCTCATGCTCTGTAATTCTTTCATGGACGTGAGAATCACACAATTTCAGAGACAAAAAGAATCATCTAGTCCAACTGAAACCAGAAGAATCCCTATTACCAGTAGTCAACTAGCTTTTGCTTCAAGACTTCCAGTGAGGAGAAACTCACTGCCTCCTGAGGTAATGCAGTCTACTTTTGAATCATCTTAATTGTTAGGAACTGTTTCCTGATAACAAGGCTAAACTTGCCCCTTGGCAAGTTCTACTTATAGTTCCTGGGTCAGCCTCGAAAAGTCAAGCATTTAATACTTTCCTCATGACAGATTTTTCACTTGGGTGATCTGGTTACAATCAAACTATCCAAAGAACTGAACCTTATGGTTAATTGCTTTAGATTCAATATCAAAAGAATCCTAGTTTTGCAAGCTTTGTCAAAATAACAGTACACCTTGATTACTAATCAAAACCCCTTTCACTCTTTTTCACTGGTTTGTGAGACAATATTAACGTTGCTGTCACCTGGGTTTCTTAAAAAAACCTCCAAAAAAACCACAGAATTCTTTAAAACATCACCCTTTTTTAAGATGAGGAATGAAGGTAACTTGCATTCAAAATCTGGGTGAAATCAAAAGAAATATTGACACAAAAAATTCTAACTCTAAAGTTCTCAGACTTTATCAATTACTTATACTAATAAACTTTATTACACAAGATTAGTTTATATCTACTTGTATCAAAGACCATGTACTTAGAAATGATTTCTTAAATGAAGTCAGTTAAATTATTTAAAAATAATATATCACAGGGAATCTTTATGAGTGATATCTTACCTTATTTTTCCTGTTATCATTATATTTGATTAGGTCTAAGATAAATGTTAAAACTTCTTTGGGACATAGATTATGAACATCTCTCAACAGTGCCATAGCAACTGGCATAGTCTGTAGGAAAAGAAACAAATAATATTCTCATCACTATAATTCATCACGGATTTAAACAAAAACACATATTTGTTCTGATGCTGACACAAAGAATACCCATCCTGAGGTATTTTGATATGTGAGAAAAGGAAACTACAGAAAGCTACATGAACAAATCTTTGACTTCCTGGCTTCTCTTTCATGATGATTGTTCCTAGTCCTCCTTTAACAGAAATATCTGTCCTTTCCTCACAACGATACAATAACCAGAATTTAAGTTTTTACTTTTCATATTGTACAACTACAATGAGTGAAATATATTCCTTAAACAATGGTTTTTCCCCTTTCTGATCAAGATTTGAAGTATTAAATAGTTTTCAATCCTAACGAAATATATTATTCTTGCAATATCAATTGAAAGAGACAAGGGACAAGGCTTTCATTTAATTTTATGAGATACCATGTCATATTTATCTGTATCCTCCACAAAGTCTTTAAAATGGTCAGCACTCAATAGAAAGTTGTCAAATTAGAAAGCATTTATTTTCCAAGAGGGGAAAAAACCTACCATTCATTAAAAAAGAACCAAATTGCATTAGAAGCATTATAAAAATAAGCCAGACAGAGCAGAGTATCAAAATGAAGATTAAAAATTTTATAGGCAAAATTCTAAAGTTTTACTTCCCTTCTCCTACCTACTTTGACTACAGTGATCAATGAAACAAAAAAATAAAATGGCCTTTGATTTTATGAACTGTTATAGCAGTTCCTTCATAAAATGCTACATAATGGCATGCAGGTAAACCAAGGCTTTCATATTCTACGCATCAGTAAAGCACAAGCCCCTGAACAGTGGTATTCAAAGTAGGAGTTGTGACTTCTGACTAACATGGTGCTGTGTGTTAGGACCTAGAGGAAGCCAGATCTCCCACAAATACCCTAGAAAAACTCCAATTCACCAGAAAGAACAGTGATAGAGGGGCTAGAAAAATGTCTGTTGCAAGTTCCATAACAGACTGAATTAGGCTTCTTTTGTACTGATCAAAAGCTTGGCCAGAAGGTAGCGCTCAAAAAATATTTTCACAGTATAATTTCCTACATGAACTCAGCTCAAGTACCACCTTCTATATAAGGTGATTTACAATCCTCTCAGTTATTCTCCCCACAAGTCAGAGATTACTATTGACTTTTTGTATGATTTACTTTGTATGTATTTTGTATTTATATATCTGTGTACATGCTGTCTGTAGTCCCCTCCAAGCATAACAAGAGCTCCTTAGGAATTATTTTATTTCCCCAGTACCTGGAAAACAAAAGGGACTTAATAAATGCTTGCTGAATTGATCATCTCTAGGGCAGATTACATATCAACCAAAGATAGTACTCATTTAAATGATCAGAGAATATATTTAGAAGAGGAGGTGGCATAAAGATGAAGATTATGGTACATTATATTAAATACATCATTAGAATAGCCCATAATCTAAAATGAGTTATAAAGATATCAGTTTAAAACATTATCAAAAGAAAATTACAAAATACCTTTTGTAAAAAGTAGCTTTGGAAACTCATGAAGTTGTTTGTTTTCACAATGTTTGGACAAGTCTTACAACAAAACATCCTTGTGAAGAGTGACTTCATGGCAGGAGGTCCTGTCCACGTACTCACCATGGAATTTGCAATCTGCATAATTAGGAACAAAAGTGTACTGTTAGCAGCGTTGCAAATATATTTGGAGCTAAATTAAAGACTCCTTTTTCAAAGTGGAAATGCTATCAATGCATCAATTTGTAAATATCAATTTTTACCATGATGTCAAATAAAACTACATGGCTAGAGACTGCAGAAATAATTTCTCTTATGCTCAATAATTACTTCTATTTATCAATTCTTGTTATTAACTACAGTATTTTTCTATTGTTCTAAAAGTTTCTACTACAAATATCTGTAACTCTTATGTTCTAAACATACCAGCAACATCCTTTGTACATGTAGAAGGGTTTGACTCAGCAAGAGGTCGGTGAAAAGGCGATAGTAGCAGGAAGCATCTGAGTGATGCGCACATGGAGCACCATAAGGCTAAAAAGGCAGCCAGACTGTAGAGAATCTTAAATGCTAGGCTAAAAAAATCTATACTCTATTCAAGTGACTAGTTAAGATTTTTGAGGATAATGGGAGTCTTGGAAAGAGAGGAGTATATCAAGATTAACCTGTCAGTGATGATTATGAAGGATTAGAGAGACAAGAAAACCACCACAATAGTTCAGGTGAAGAGTTGTAAGGGTCTAGACCAGGACAGTATCCCTGGAAATAGGAAGGAAGGCAAAGACTCAAGAGATATCTTGTACAAAGTATTAATTGATTGGATATGAGGGGAATGGGGATCAAAGATAATGAACAGGTTCCTAGCAAGGGTACGTAGGAAAACAGTAGTGCCATTAGTTAAAACTAAGTAAGAAAGATCAACAAAGTCTGCACAGAAAATAAGGAATTTGGTTTAGAACACATTGTATCTGAGGCACAGCAGGATAACCCAATGTATCCAATAGATATTTGAAAATGAAAAGGAGAGCTCAAGAGCAGGGCATAGTATTCTAAATATGAATGATGACAGATTTTAACCCTCTAATGTGAAATTATGGATCTGGAAAAGCTAAGAAGATTCCCCACCCAAGGCACATTTACCGCTCTACATCAAAAAGAAAAAAAGTGTTTCAGGTCTATAAAACATATAATATGTGGAAAAATCTCTTCTTGTTTCAGTCTGACATTTCAATTCTGATAACTGCAAAAGCTTTCTCTGGTATTCTTTTCTCAAACTAAAATAATGATGCCATTTTCAAATCAGTAATATTAAAAGTACTTGGCAAAAGTTTTTGAAATAATGTATAAGGAGAATTTTAAAATTATGATAAAAAAATGAAAATAAGTCACAATTTTTTTTTATTTCTATGTTATAAAGTCTCACCTTTGCAAGACAAAAGCAAGCCAGCATTCTTACTCGGTAGAAACATTGTTCTTGCTCTAATATATCTGTCAGTGCAAGTCTGGATGCTGGAGTAGGAAACTTTTCCAAAGCTAAAATGGATTCCTCCTGTGCGACTACATCTCTTTCATACCGAAGCTGATACTGCCACATGAAATCAGACTGCTCAAACTCGACCTTCCTCAATACTGACATATCTGGATCTATTCTTATCCACAGCAAAGGAGAATCAGCACTAAACAAAAAGATAGAAACACATTTTTTAAAAGTTACAATCTGATAAAGTTAGGAAAATTAAAATGAGACATTAACAAATGAGAATTCCCTTTTAACAATGGTATTTTAGATAAATTCAGAATTCTGAGTTTGCCATACAGATACACTTTAAACATATCCCACATCAAAGGTATTGGAAGCAAAATGAAACATCTTATCACATATACAAAAGGGTCCTTCCACCTCCAAGTCCCTTCATTTCTTTACTGATTCAGCAAAGAGACAAATTGTCATGAACAGTTTCATGTTGTGTACAAAAAAGACTGAGCCCATACTCTTCACAAAGTCAGGTAACTGGATGTGGCTGGCAACTATTGCCATCTTTCTGGATATAAACCAGTAGCTAAGAAATGAAAATGTCTATTTTTTTAAATAACTGTTTTAGCTGTCACAAAAATCACACAGACAGTACCTTTACTCAAATCAAAGTGATAATGTGGCATCAAAATTATTTTTAGCTTATAACTTTAAGTATGCAACCACAGGTGCTTTCTAAAATGAAGGAAAGAGGCCTAATCAGACAAAGAAAAAAGAAGCAGAATCAATATAAAACAATAAATAGAAGTTAAAACAGTTTCTGTCACAATTCTGATCATTACATGCTTAGGTCCACAGACAAAACAAACATGAAAGACATATATCTTTTGTGTCAAATTATTAACTTACTCCATTGCAGAAAGATCCATGTCAACTTCTTCACCATTCATCAATGGAATTTTTTTCTTTTTATTCCTATGTTGGAAAAAGAAGAAAAGTTAAAGGTTAAGGTGCTGAACTACTTCTGAACAACTATTCAAGAGTCGTTTTGTATCTATACAACTTGAACTTCTGTTGGAACCCTTGGTCGACAAAGCTGGTGGAATAACAGTATGTTCTAGATAGCAAGCTTCCACAGAGCAGGCACCATACATTTATTACTCATTATGCATAACGCCAACAAGTTATCTCCTGAAGGTAGACATTAAAATGATTTTTGACAGTGACAACGGAGATAATAGCTTGAAAGAAATGTGGTAAACTCAAATGCAGAAGAATCTACCTGAAAAAAAAATCTGTTCTAATACAGGCTCAGTTCAGTTAGGAGATATTAATAATTCTGACTTCTTATATGGCCTGTATATTTCTCATCTTAAAACTCATGAAAATATTAACTGACAAAAGGACTGTAAGAAGTAGGAAAGATGTGTAATTTTATTTTTCTCTCCCCTGAAATCCAAACCTCCAAATAAATTACTAATAATGTAAGTATGACCCTGGCTAAAGGCAAGACCTTTTAGCTATAAACTTTATAATCTTTGCCAATTTCTCAATCTAAGCAAGCAGAGCTGGAACAAAAATGCGACACAAATGTCAATATGCAAATGAATGCATTTTAAAAGAAGTGGAAATCAAAGATTAAAACATTTAAAATACAAAGAGGTAAGACTTTTTTCAGTCCAGAACCTGACTACTTACATGATCTAGGGCAAGTCTCACTTTCCCTGGGTCTAAGTTACCTCCACTGTAAAGTGAAGGCAGCTGGACTAAGTGACCGTGGTGGTCCTTTCCAGGTGTAAAGTGATGACCCTATGATCCTAAGTAGGAACTAAGTCATGTGTTTGAGAATTTTCAGGCATTAAGTCAATGGCTGCAGGACTATAGGGACAGACAGAAGGGTCATATGGGAAAAACTGAGGGCTTTTAGAATGATTATTTTTATTGACATTTTATGTTTTCACATTGCTTAACTTCTCCTTCCTAATAAGCTCTCTCTTTTAATAAAGATTTTAAAAAAGAAAAAGGAATTAGGTCAGCAAAACCAAACAATACATTACCTGCTTCTGACAAGAATATGCAGGAAAAGAATGCTGCCCAACTGAATTATTACGGAGGGTAGCCCCCATCTCTGCAATCAAGGCTCGAGGGCCGCGCTTGGTTATTGTACTTGCACTGCGTTTACTTTCACTTTATTATTCTTTTCATTTACATTATTATAATTATTGCTTATATATTTTCTTCTTGGTTTGCAGAAACTTTCCATAACCCATAGCTATAAAGACATATCTTATATACTATCCACAAGTCTAGGTCTTATTCTATTTTTCTAGCCTTATCTCAATTCTCTTCTTACTGTAATTTTAATACACTTTTCCTAGTCGGTCCGTTGCATAAAATAACAGAAGTCAGTCATATCTGTCTTCGATCTGAAATTATTTAAATTTCTGTGATCAAAAACACCTCTTTCCCATTTTCTTATTCCACATAAATGTTAACTACTTTTTTAATAAACACGATCATATTCTGAAAGTAGAACACAAAAAAGAAGTCTAATAATGTTACGTTTAAATAAAATGTAGCCTATAAGTTTGTTTCCTTTGTTAAAAAATACAATCCAAGTAAAAGTGTTTAAACTCTTCATTTTAAGTTCTGAAATTAAATATAGATGTTGGCAATGTATGTGTTAATACGTACCTTCTGCTTTTAGAATGGCAGGGTATATCATGTTTAAGACTGTTTTCTTCAATTTGCAATGTGTGATTAAATGATCCATCTAGCTCTTGCACTGTCACTTTAAGAGGGCCCTTTAAAAAGAAAACAAATTGTTCAATGACAGCTCTGCTAAACAAAAACAAAAATGAACAAAACATGTCTTAATATTTATTAAGACTATAATTTTTTTTAAATATTCAGTCTCTGACTTCATCAGAGTAAGGTCCTTCCACTTTGCCTGGGGCACTTACAGATCAAGTGACATGCCCAGGATCACACAGCTACTATATATTAAGACGTAAAAGAAAATGTAATTTATGTCTAGAGATCTATAAAGGCTTTTAAAAAAAAAAAAATCTTACCACATATTTCTGGGTTCCAGGAGAGGTATAATCTTGCTTTATTTCTAATTCAAGAACATTTCGTTTTCTGTTGAATGCAAAACTTCCATAAAATTTTACCACCCCACTCTGGTCTCTGAAAATTATATAGGAAAACTTCAAGGGAAAATGACCATAAACTGAACAAAAATAAATATTTACCCTTCTGCTATCAGGACTCCAATCTATCCTTTAGAGTCATAACATACTTTATTGTATATCAGGTGGCAAAATATTCTAAAGTTTTCCCAAAAATGTTTCCTCAGGCTAACAAAGGATTCTCAAAGAGAATTCTCAAAGAAATTTGCATTTTGGGAGAAACAAAATTATACTGCTAGACTACTAATATGAAATAATAATACTAAAAAATACAATCTTCCAACATGCCATCCAAGTCATACCTAAAGTCTATTAGTGATAGAATGATTTACTAGAAACTATATCTGAAAATGTACCAAACCACAACCCTTTCCAAGTTATCCTAGAGATCCCTCTAGTGGAATTTCTCTCCCACACCCACTTCAATTCTTTTAAACTATTTTTTAACTGATTAAGCAGTACTGCTTCCCTATTCCAGATGTAAAATTTAAATGATTAGATGCTAAGGTACTCTATGAAAAAAAATTAATTACAGTTCATGATTGAGTAATATTGCTTAGTATTTAATCATTTCAGAACCTTCTTCCTAAGTAATGTCAAAGATTTTCCCCACACATTTTTAAGAACCCATAACTGTTGAAAAGGATACACCCATTGCTTTATTAATGGCTGGATGTCTTTGCCAGAGACATTGGAGATGGATTTTAAAAACCCAGATGTGGAAACCAACATTTGACTCCACATGTGTGACTGGAACTTCTGGGATGAAGCTGTACTGGCCAAACTCAGCAGTTTGTTAAAAACCTATAAAATAAAAGTATTAATCAGAAGATTTAAATGGCACAAAATGAACTTTTTAAATCCTATACCCACTTCATCACATATCATCTCAGTACTTCAAGGGCCCATACATTTCACTGGAGTAGGTACACATTGTCCCCACTAACACAGATCTCAGCTCATCTATAACTTGGTAAATGGTTTACAAGAGTAGCCTTAACTCAAAAATTCATCTTCCTTTGGCCAAACTGGTTCTGAGATTATCTACAACAAAGAGGAGAGGTCCCTGGACCTGTCCATTATGGACCCAACACTGGAAGCCTTTCCAGGGCTTCCCCCCAGTTTGCATTCTACTGGTACATCCTGCAAGAACTAGGGTGACATCTCCTCCCTAAGGAGGCAGCAAAGCAAGACAGCTTCACTACAAAGTAAGAGCGCTTTATTGCTTCTTTACATAATTCTTTTCAAAATAATACACCTATATACCATCATGAATGAAGCATGTAATATATGTTTAAGTATTGACACATATACACATGTGTATATGTATATAAGAGATGTCAAAATGTATAAAACCTAAATCTATTTCACAGAATATTAGAATAGAGGTGAAATCACTTAGAGTTGAAACAACACGAGTCTGAAAAAACTCCCAAACATTAGCATTATTTATATTTTATAAAAATTAAGTTTGTTGAGAAGATAATGATTACTATGGGCAAATCTATTCCTATCTCTGGGCCTCAGTTTTCCCCTATATCATATGGATGGGTGAGCTCACAATTTAAATGTCTCTAAAGCTTTTTCCAGTCCTAGCAATGAATAATTTAAAGAGTTTGTTTCTTATACTGCGAGCAAAATGTCTGTATAAACTGACCATTCTTTAAGACAAAGTTGAAAACACTCATTAGGATTCATGGCCATACCAAATTAAGAGTCTTTCATCATGGCCAATCCTTCAATTATTATTTCCATTCTTTATACTCCAAAGGCAAACAAAGGTCAAGGAAAACACATCAAAGTAAAGAAAAAAGGATACAGAGGTACAAAAAATCAGAAGTCATTGGAGATGATTATGTAATTTACATAATATCATATGGTGATATATAATAGCTCAAATTTATAAGATACTTTATAGTTTTAACGTGCTTAACTTACACAACAATCCTATCAAAATAAACAAACAATATTATTCCCATTTTACACATAAGGAAACTGAGGCTCCTGGAAATTTAATGACTTCTCTAAGGTCACCTAGGTGTAGAAACTAAGCTTCAAACCCAGGGGTGCTTAGCCCAACTCTTTTGCTCTTTCTACACTATCAGAATGTTTAAGAGTAAGATAACTAAGAACTCTGTAATCATGTACCAGAGAATAGTGCTGGACTGACAGCTCAAACTTCAGTCCAAGATCTGTCACTACCTTGCTGTGTGACCTTGGGCAAATCACTTAAATCACATGTGTCAGTTTCCTCTTCTGAATGATGAAGTATTTAGGAAAGATTAACGTTCTTTCCTGCTCTGAAATTCCATGATTCTGACTGTATTTGCATGAAATATTGACTAAAACATGAGGCAAGCTTTAGCAAAAGGTTCCCCTCTCCTTCCCAAACTGTTTTTCAAACAACAGTTACTGATGGCACTGAAAACCTATCAGAACATTAACTCGTTACTGACATTATCAACATTCCATGGAATGCCTCAAAACTGTTTAGAGAATAAAATGATGCATTTTTACTGCTGAGAGCATTTTAACACGTATTTTCATTTTATTTTCACAACAATCTTATGTTGAGTAAAAGCAGATTGTTGCAAAGAGTAGATTTCTGCCAGTGACGTGCAAAGCCTAAGAATGTGGTGGATTCTGAATCATTGGAGGTCATCGAGTAAAAGGCAAATATCATTTATGATGGATACCGCAGAACGTATTCCTACTTAGAAAACCTAGTCTATACAATGATTTAACATCTACATTTAGAAATCCTTTCCTATTGTGAGTCTACGATAGGATGGTTATCTTCATTTTACACATGAGGAAATTGAAGCTACCAAGTCACTTTGCTAATATTACTAATGACAGATTTGAGACTGGAAAGTAAGTTATTGTGACTGCTACCTCACAGTGCAAAGAAGATTTTTTTCCCAAAAAAGAAATTTTTATATAGATCAATTCATCAAATATGTAAATGCATTATTTACCTGAAGCATGAACTCCATACTTATCCTATTTTCAATCAACCTCATTACAAGGTGAGCTTTACACTGGAACATAGTATAATATTCCCAGGAAAGAGTATGTGGGTGCTTTATTGAAAAATGTAGATGTGAAGCTGGACTACAAATAAATAACAGAGTTTTACATGTTAAAAGGGTTAAAAATCATACAATACATTACAATAACAAGTTGACAACTACATAGGAAGGGCTATGTCGAAAAAAGAATATAATTTCATTTGGATAACAGAGTAGGTAAGCAACTATATGGTATTAGCAGAATCCATTTTATTTATCTATTACAGTGATGGCTGTCTTAAGTAGCAAGGACCCAGAAAAACAAGGTACGCTGCATTAACAACGTAGGTGATTCTGACAGAAAAACAATTTTCTTTCTGATCTTGTAATTCTAAGTTGGCACAAGTAGTATCTCTGATATCACTAAAAACTCACACTAACATAACTATGACCAGAGCCACTCATTCACCAACTTTTTTAAATAAAATCCTTGGCAATCATATGTTTCAATAACTCAGTTAAAGTTTTAAACTCGGATTAGATAATAGATAATATATAATATAATACAGATAGCAGATAATAGAATCTATACTAAAATCAGAAAATGGTAAAAAAAAAAAATAGCTTCTATACTTCCTTTTGGGTTTGGGTTTTTTTTGTTTTTTTTTTTTTTTGAGGCAATTGGTATTAAGTGACTTGGCGAAGGTTACACAGGTTAGTTAGTGTCAAATGTCTGAGGCCAGATTTGAACTCTGGTCTTCCTGACTCCAGGGCTGGTGCTCTATCTACTATACCATCTAACTGTCCCCAGAGGCTATATTTTTCAAAGAAATATTAACACTCATTTAAAAAGAAAAAACATTTTATTTTCTCCTTTTTCACTTAAAATAGTATTTTACAATCATATTAATAAATAGCAAAAAAACAAGGACTAATGAGTTAAGTAATAATAGAAAATAAAGTATTACTCTTGTGTTTGAGGATCATTATTACATGTTACTACTCTGCCTTGGGATTCAATTCTCATCACACATACAGAACACACTAATGATCCAATAAAACATAGCTATCCTTCTCTAAATAAACATACTTATCCTTCTCTTTTCCTCCACCAAATATTGGATGTAGTAAAACTCCACCAGTTTTCAATTCATATGCCACTATTTGGTCCAACTCCTAAAACAGTATAAAATAAAAACAGATCATGATGAATAATTTGTTTTTATATAAAATATCAGACCTGTGTAATGATTTTTAATTTCCTGGAATCATAATATAAATTTCTGAAAACAAGTATTTCATAAAAATGTTACTCTCCAAAGAAAACAAAAACAAAGAAAATACAGGCAGCAAGACATTAGAGGCAAAAAGGATTTTTTTTTCCAGTTTGTGTTTTTAGGATTGACAGTAGCCTGCAAAATTTTCTCTTGGCCCTCACCACCCACTATGACTGTTTAAGTAAACATTTTCTCCTTCTTTGCCATATCTTCTGGAGGAGGAATTTTAGAGCAGTCAGAAAGAAGAGGAAGGGGTTGTCTATCTCCTCTATTAGACTGGGAACTCCTTGAGAATTGTGTATTTTTTTTTACCTTATTTTTGTATCCCCAGTGCTTCACGCGGTGCCTGGCACAAATTAAGCATTTAATAAATGCCAGTTAATTCATCATATTAACAACTACTCCAATTCAATAATAAGAAAAATGCAAATTTAAATAATTTTGAGGTTTCACCTCATACCCTTCAAAGCAGCAAAGTTGATTAAAGCCAGAAATATTCAGTCTTACAAATTAACAGGTAACCCAGGCATACTAATACGTTCCTGGTGGATATGTGAAATGACACAACTGTTCTAGAAACAATTTGGAATTAAGCAAAAAAATCACTAAGCTACTATTCACATGCAGTGACCCTAATACTAGCCAGAAGTCTTAAAGAGGTTTAAGAAAGAAAGGTCTTATATGCTAAACATTCAACTTGGGAATGGTTAAATAAGCTAGAATATGAATACAGTGGAATATTCTATTCACAATAAGAAAGAATTCAAAGAAATGTTAGATTTGAATGAATTGATACAGAGTAAAAGTAAGCAGAACCAAGAGAGAAACAGCACTAAAAAGCAGGTTAACTCTGCTTAACTGTACTGACCAATCCTGGTCCCAGAGCAGAACACTTGATATGCCTTCTTGCTCTAAAAGGGATGGGAAATTCTGGGTGTAGAATGTGCTATGTGCTGTGTAACATGCAGTTACAATATCAATTTTGCTTATTTTTTTACTTTGTTACAAGGAAATGTTGGAGGGTGACGGATATGTAGATATTTTTTTCATACATATATATGAAATGGCTGTAGCACAAAGTCAAGAGGCAACAATAAAGCTTAAAATATTTTTAATAACTCTTGAGTCCTACTTCACAGTGACATAGGAAATGTCTGAGAAACATTTTAATGAAGAAATCCTTACAACTATGCTACACCATCAACAACGCTCTAAAAAATGAAAAGCAAAGGACTTCAATCCTAAATGCTGGAATTTATTTAGTTTCTGTGGCATTTGATCTTAGGTCTGATTACCTGCTGCCAAGAAACATAGAAGGAAATATACTAATCTCACATAAAATTAATGCTAACGTTCCAGGTACCAGATCGAGAATCATATAAATAATCCTAGATACTATCTCTCAAACAAAATATGCCATAATCTGAAATTTTACAGAGAAGGGCCACCAAAATTATCAGGCAGAGAGTGTAAATTACTATAAATGACCAAAAAGTAAAAATAAAAAATCTGAGGCTTTTCAACATGGAAATGAGAAGGCTGAGAAGGAACACAACAGATATCACATATGTAAAGTATCCATGGACTTATTTCTTCAGCAAATTCTAAAATACTGGAATAATGGAGCAGCATCTGCTATTTAAGACCAATAAGAAGTATCACTTCCCAGAATAATAATTAACCTTATCTAGCTCCATATCCCCAGTACTGTCAGTAAAGAGAAATTAACTCATTTGTCCAAACAAATGTCTGGACAAATTTATGAATGACAGAACCATTACTGGCTATTAAGACATGCTAAAACAGATCTAACTTCCAAGGCTGATTTTGGTGAGGCCAGACGCTTCCACAGAATGTCCCAGGGGTTTGACAAAGCTTAGCAGTATTTGTGTTGCTATGAATTAAAATTTGAAAGTAACCAAGAAGCACTTTATGAACAGTTTCTAAGTTACAAAAATAAAGGTTACTTTACTGCTTGGTTACCTGTTAATTTGCAGAGGTTCAAATGGATAATTTGCAAGTGTTAGGCACAGGTAAAAACCTAATAAATAAAGAAGATAATTATGATGTGATTACCTCTTTGATCCAGTGGCGGTACTCATTAACACCAAAGGTTTTTTTCATCCAAAGTCCATAGATATAGCCTGAAATTCCTTTCAGTACCCACTCATCAGACCTGCATAGAAGTAAAAATATTAACAATTCTCTTTACCATACAAGTTATATAACTTCAATGTAGAATAACAGTTTTGTAGCTGAAAGGGACTTCCTCAATTACAGATGAAAAAGAATAAATGCCTTGCCCAAGGTTAAACAGTCAATGAGAGCAGAGCAGGACAAGGACTGAAGTTACATTCTTCTTCCCAGTCCAGGTCCATATCTATTATGCCATACTGTTTGAAGGAAGAGGAACCTAATTCATTCCATCATACACAGAAATCAAGAATCTCCTTGGGCCAGACACAAAGTATAACAAGGAAAAATTAAACAGTGCTTACTCTCAAGAAATTGACATTTTACAGTGGAAAACAACGTGTCTACTGAGAACTAAATACAAAATATATCCAAAGTAGATACAAAGTAGTTTCTGAGAAGGTGAAAAGGTGTGTTTGAAAAGGATCCTAGCAACTTGGAGGTTGAGGGATCAGAATGCCCAGAACAGGACCGCTGTCAGAACTGGCACTTCAACTAAGATTTGAAGTCAGCTACAGATTCCTGGAGACAGAAATTAGAAGGCATGTATATTCCAGGCATGGGGAACAGGTTGGGCAAAAGTAGAGAGAGGAGAGATGAAATGACACAGGTAGAGTACGAAACTGTCTAATGTAAATAAATTATCACTACTTTTTTATGAAACTAACCTAGAAAAAAGGACATGTACTAAGAAGTCACCATCATTATTTAGGAAATATCAGATAATCTAAAGCCAGTCTAATTCTTCTCTGTAATCAAGTAAGAATCACCGTATACAAGGGAAAAGCAATATATGTAAAGTATCTTGGATTTGAGTAACTTTTTTTGTTTCACCACTTAATAATTGAGGAAATCCCTTTCAGCTATAATTAATAAGCAAAAAAAGACAGAGTCTATAGAACTTATACAAATACACAAGGTCCTGAAAGGGCACAGACATTAATAGTTACTAGTGACTAGGCATAAACATGAGAAGACATCTCAATGGGGCAGCAGAGTCCTGCACCTAGAATCACTGTCTGAATAAGAATTGAATCAAAGATTTGGACTTATACATCCAGTTTCTACATGGCCCAAGCTGGTTAGAGCTGCTTAACCCTTTGAAAACCGGAAAACTCACTCATGTCAGTTCAACAGAGAATAGGATGATTTCACTGGTATAGGGAATTCCTGGTAAGGATATATCTTACACCCAATGCAGGCTGGCACCTTCTCTGCAACTACAAGTTCTCTGAGTTGCCTGGATCACTAAGAGGTGAAGTGATTTGCTGAGGGTCACAACTATACACACATATGCACGCATGCATGCACGCACGCACACAGAGTTATACATATATATATGAGGACTTGAATCTGGCCCAGAGTTCTCTATCCATTATGTGATACTACCTTTCTGTGAACTCAATACATAAAAGAAATGGTCTTTCATAAAACGGGTCAATCTACCAAAATCAGTACCAGCAAAGAACTGATTTAAAGTATCTATAAATAAAGGTTAAAAGAATTGGGAATGTTTCGAAAGAAAAAATGATTTCCTATTTCAAAAATATCTGAAGTTATTGCAAACACTCAACTCTTCATGACCCATCACTAAGCTAGAAAAAAAATGGGTTTAATAAAGGAAGAACTCTTGGCTTATGAATTGATTTAACACAAAAGTTGACTATATTAAGAAGAATGAAGTTCCATCCACCAATTTATTCAACAAAAATTTGACTGTTGTGTGTAAAGAAAGCACTGTTAGATATTACAGGAAAAAACAAAGATGAGGAAGGCCTGATAGTACAGTTTTGCATTACTTTACAATCTTGCAGAATGCATTATACACACACACAAAAGAAGATTAACCAGCAGAAGTAGTATAAGCAAAGTCCTATAAGTTTTGGAGGAGTGCTAGAACTGGTCTAGTTGAGGGTGAAGAGTTCATAAGACTTAGAACTGTAAGAGACCTTAAAGGTCATCTAGCTCTGACTCCTTTGTTTTTATGGAAACAGACCCCCAAAAGGCACTTAGCCTTATCCAAGGTGACAAAGAGTAGATGGAAGAGTTAGAACTTGAGCCAAGATCCTCTGTCTTCAAACTCAGTACCTTTTCCCTGGCCACAGTGCACAGTCTGAAAGATGGGCAAGATTTCAATAGGCAAATACATATGGGAGGTAGAACATCAGCAAAGGTGGCAAGGGGGGAAATGTGATGGGGGGAGGGGCGGAGATTGGAGTTCAGTTTGGCTAGAATGAAAGGTGTGTGTAGGAGTTGCAGTAAGTAAGATTCAAGAGGCTGTAAGCAGGGCCAAAGTGAGAAGTCATACTAAGGAGTCTGGATATTACTGGGTAGCAATGAGGGGTCACTGAAAGATTTTGAAAGGAAAATAAGATAGTGAGATCTATGTTTTTAGTGTACCAATTTGATAGTAGTGTAGTGTGCCAAGGAATCAAAGACAAGGAAAAGAAAGGATAGAAATGGAAGAATTTTGAGAAACCTGAAAAAGAGGACCTGGCAACTAAATTCAACCAATTCACAATTACTAAATTATATGCAAGGCAATATGTTAACCACCAGGATATGAAGACAAAAATGAAACAGACCTTGCCGTTAAGAGAGGGGATGCAATATGCACAAAGATAAGTAATACAAAGCAATCTGAGGAAGGAAAAAGCACTACTAACTAAGGAAGGTTTCTTAGGAAAGGTGACACCTGGACCAATCCTTGAAGGAAAAGATTTCTGACAGGCAAAGATAAAAATGGCTTGCTTTCCAGGCATTGGGAGGGGAGAAGAAGAAGAGGGGCCAAAAGCTTGTATAAACAAAGTGAGACAGGAGGCAGCATGTCAAATTTGGTGAACAAGTAGTCCAGTTTCACTGGAACATAGTATGAATGGGAATATTGTGACATAAAGCTGGAAAGGCAGGATGGAGCTAGATTACATAAGACCTTAAATGTCAGGCTAAAGAAATATGTATTTTATTCTAGAGGCAAAAGGAGACCACTGGAGATTACTAAGCAGGAGAATGTTATAATCTTCCATATCTTAAAAGGTTATTTTGAGAGTTATATAGATGTGTCAAACAAGTAGAGGCAGGAAAGATAATCAGAAGGACAGTATAATATTTCAGGTAATAGACGACGAGGCCCTGTACAAGGGTAGTAGTTAAGTGAGTGAAAGATAGTGGATACAAGAGATGTGGAAAGAAAATAGAGAAGAGTTGGCAATGGATTGCTTTCAAGGTATAAGGGAAGAAAATCTAGGGTAACTCTAAGTTTTGAACTAAAATAACTAAGACAGTGGTAACTGCAGGAGAGGGAAATTTGTAGATGGTATGGGTTTGTGGGAAGGAGGTAGAGGGATAACCATTATTATGGACACAGTGAGTGGAGATGAAGATGTCACATCACAGTAGAGATGTCCAGCAAACAGTGGATGTTGTGAAAATGTAGATTAGGGCTGGATAAGTACATTGGGAAGTTATCTGCATAGCAAAAATTAAACATAGAGAAGCTGATGAGATCACCAAATGAAAAGAGGATTCAATACAGAGGCTTTGGGGGTGGGAGGGGGGTTGGTTAAGAACGTGGGAAATGGATGATGAACTTGCAAAATAGACCAAGAAGTACCAAAAAGATTAGTAGGAAGAGAATTAGAAGTAACCACTGTAAAGAAAGTCAAGAAAAGAAACTGTATCCAGGAAAACAGAGTGACCAACTGCAAAAAGGTCAAGGAACATGAAGACAGAGAAAAGGCTACAGAACCTAATACTTAACATGACAAGTGAATTTATGTAAAGATTTATATGAACTGGTGCAAAATAAAGTAAACAAAACAATATACACAATGTCTGCAACACAAATAGGGAGAACAATTACAAGAAAAATAACTCAACAAACATTTATCAATCATCTAGTATGTGCCAGGCACTAGGGATTCAAATAGAAAGCAAGCAAAGCCTACTCTCAAAGAGATTACTTTGAATTGAGAAAGACAACACATACATACAGAAGTATGTAGAACCAGGGGAAGGGACTTCACCTGTGATTCCATTGGAATTGAAAACTCCATGGTTAGGAAATCTCTTTACCAGCGCAGACTGGTTTCTTTCGCAGCAATTTATCGTATTAGAGAACTGCCTAAAACACTGAAGAGTTAAGTGAGTTGCCCAGGGTCAAACAGTTGATATGCGTGAGAAGCAGAACTTGGTATAGATCTTTTCTGCTTCAAAGCCTGCTCTCTGCATGCTGCTTCTCCATAAATACATAAAGAAAATAAACAGAAAAGGTAGCTAAAATCTAGATAATTAAGTGAGATGGCATGAGTATTTGGAGGTAGGATCAGGAAAGACTTAATGTAGAAGGTAACACTTGAAAGAAGAGATTGATTTTATGTGGAATGAATACATTTCAAAGGTAGGGGAAATAGCCAGTGCAAAGGTAAGGACCGAAGAAATGGAACAGCACACGTGAGGGACAAAGTAGGTCAGCTTTACAGAATTGTGGAATTCAGGAAAAGAAATAATGCTTAATGAGGCTGGAAAGAAGGTATCTTAGGGTCAGACTGTGAAGGTCTTTAAAAACCATAAGTTTATATTTTATCCTAAAAGTAACAGAGACACACTGGAGTTTACTGAGCAGGGAAAACACGTTTGGATCTGTGCTTTAGGAAAATCACTTTGGAAGCTTTGTAGAGGTTGGACTGAGGTAGGAAGAGACTTGAGACTAGAAAAAGTTAAGAGTTCACTGGAAAAAAAAGAGACACTAAATGAATAAATGGATGAAAGGGCATTTATTTAAGTGCTTGCTATATGCCAGGCACTGTGCTAAACACTAAGGATGCAAATACCAAAGACAGTCTCTGAACTTAAGGAGTTTTCATTTTCGTAAATGAAAACAACACATACCAGAAAGTGATCCTCTAGAAGTACAGGGATGGTGAGCAGAGACGCTGGCAACTGACTGATATGACTATTTGCATATTTGAGGTGATGGGGGGAGGGGAAGCCAGAGGTACCGCAGAGTGGCACAGCACAAAAATGGTCGGAGAGGATGACTGGTGGGGGTAAGTATGAAGAACTTACACCAACAGGAGTTCAGGGTTCTCCAGTAACTGGGATTTCATTGGTAACTGGAGAGCCCACTCAGAGGCAAGAAGTTGGCAAAAGGATGACTGGTAAGCAACAGTATAGTTAGTCTGGGTCAGAGGCTGGTAACAGAAAGCTCTCACCAATGAAAGCATAGAGCCTTACAGTGGAAGCTAGAGAGACAGGCAGGGAGCTTGGTCTGAAGATGGCCAAAGAGTAAAAGAGTGATGTCCAGTTATGGAGAAGTCTCACCAATGGGAGCACAGGAGCCATAGCATTGAGCCAGGGAGAAATCATTTGAATGCTGTGAAATTATTACAACCAAGCATAATTCAAAAGAAGTAATATGGAAATGTACCTCTCTCCCTTCATTGAAGGGGTATGGGATAATGAGTGAAAAGATTTCATATAATGTGGGACCTGACTGATATGTGGATCAGTTTTGCAGAACAATTCATTTAATTTCTTTATTCTTTGCTGTAAGGCATGGCTCTCTAGGATGGGAATAGTACTTATTTGGAAACAAAAGTCGTAATTCTAGGAGTTGGAAAATGAAAAGACAAGGAGCCAAGTAGACTAATCACTTGTTCAGAGGCAGCATGGTGTAGTGGACTGAACACTGCCCTTCGAATCAGAAGACCCAGCTCTGAATTCTAGTTCTACCACTTATCTACAACCCCCACCTGCAAAATGAAGATAACAAGACTTCAGAGTTGTTTGTGAGGAAGACAGAATGGGACTGTATTTGTATTTAGCACAGAAAACTCCCTCTACTGATGCAGGTAGCACCTTCTTTTAACATAGTCTTAGAGGGCTGCCTAGAATAGAGTTAACCTTATGAATTGTTCTTCAGTGCAGCCAGGACCATAACAGAATGAAATTGTGAAATGTTTACTAAAATACATGAAAACACAAAACAATATAGTTTTCTAAGTCAATAAACAGCCCAGAGAGATCCATATCTCAGTTTGACATTATTGGCCTTGAGAAATGAAAGGTTAAGTAACTTGACCACAGTCACAGAGCCAGTATACATCAGAGGCAAGATATGAACTCAGGTCTTCCTGGTTACAGGTCAACCTATCCACTATGTTAAAATGCCTCTTCCTTTGTGAGGCAAGTATGCTATTATGTTCAGGCTTTTTTCAGTCACACCATACTCTCTGTGTCTCCATTTAAGGTTTTCTTGACAAAGACAGTAGAATGGTTTGCCATTTCCTTATCCAGATCATTTTACAGTTGGGGAAACTAAGGCAGAGTTGTGTCCAGGGTCATGTAGCAATTAAGTATCTGAGACCACATTTGAACTCAGGAAGAGTATTCCTGACTCCAGGGCTAGCACTCTATCCACTACATCCACCTAGCTCCCTCACCTAGCAAAGCTCACTTTAGAGTTTACAAGGTTTTCCCTCATAATAATTTCAACAACCCTGTGACATAAGTAGTGCAAATATTTATTCCTATTTTACAGATAAAAAAATAACTAAGGCTCAGCAATACCACAGTCTATGGCTACAATGTATTAGAACTCGGATTCAAATCCACATCCTCTGGCTCCGAGTGCAATGTTCATTCTAAAACACCACACTGTTTCATTACAACAAAAACTAATACTAATACATGGAACAAATATAGAAAATGGTCACATCTAATAAAATTATCTCACAATGGTAAAGATCATTAAGACTTACAAATCACTTTCTATGATTTTAAAGCTGAAATCCTCCAAGTCAGAAGGCAAAGCGTACTGAAGTAAAAAACATATCTACAATCCTTGGAGAATGAGCCATTCAGAGTTTACTCCATAAAAACAATTCATTTTAAACATTGCAGGAAAATGTTTCCAAACATTCATAAACAGAATATATTCAGTACATTTAATATCTTCTTGAAGATTCAGAACCATCCTCAAGAACATTATCTTAATGTACAGTAATATTTTCGGGGCCTATCGTGGGCGGATGTTGACAGAGCTCTGGACAGATGAGATCTTACCGTATTTTTAAATATCTAGGAGATGCCATCTACAAACATTTTTAGAAACTTATACTAGACTATTTAATTACTTTTTCACCAAGGGGGTTCACTACTGATAACATACAGTAGTGTATGTGTATATATACATAGATATATATATAATATATACATACATATGTATATACCATTTTAACAGCTGTATTTAAAGAAATGACAGTTTTGATAATTTCCTTTTGCTCTCCAAATACACTTTAAAATATATAACAGGTTAAATGTTAAAAGTATGTAAGATAAAACAGCAATTGTGAACTTGTGAACTTTTAAAATTAGATTATTTACATATATTATATCTAGCCAACTATAGGGATTCTACTAATAGATAATTCTACTACTAATAATAGCTAGCATTTATATTGCACTTTAAGATTTACAAAATGATTTACAAATATTTCTCATTTTATCGTCACAACAAGAAAGTGAATTGGTGTTATTATTATTTTGATTTTACAGATGAGGAAACTGAGGAAGACCGAAGTTAAATGACTTGCCAAGCTATTAAGTGTCTAAAACTGGATTTGAATTCAGGTTATCCTGGCTTGAGGTCGAGCTCTCTGCTGCATGTTATGCTCAATGACCTACTAAAATGAGAGAACTAGTTCTATCCTCCCTGTTCTATGGCTTCCTGGGTTCCCTTCCCATCTTTATCTCTGGTATTCATGACTCTTTCAGTCAGTTAATAAATATTCATCAAGCACTTACTATGTTCCAGGCACTATGCTAACAAACCGGGATAAAAGAAAAGCAAATAAAAACGAAACCCTCTGACTCTACGTTTTTTTTGGGCCCGCTCCATCACCGCCATTTTGTTTGTCTGAATTTGCAGCACTCAGCAAAGGCCCACACTAGCCCCCACGGAGCAGCTCAAATGCTTGCTGACTGGCTGACACATGGATACCTCTTCCTGGCTAACTCCACACTGCATTTTCCTTCTTAAAGCCTCAGTTCCTCGTTCATATCATGGGGCCTGAGTGACATTAAAAAGGAGAGTGTATGTGTATCTATACATAGATATATATATGTAATATATACATACATATGTATATACCATTTGACTGCACACCCTTCTCAGGTCTATCAAAACTATACGTGCCCATCTCTTCACTCGACTTCTCCAGGCTATGCATCATCAGACTGGCTTCTAGCCTGCTTCAAGCTCACCTGCACATGCTTTCCTCATAAAGCAGAATTACTATTCGAAATCTTATCGTTTTCCCTGTTATTGAAAACAACTGTCTAACTTTTAAAATCTCATTAAATGTCATTCACTAGCCTTCCCACATTTATAACTTATTTCAAATGGCCAAGTTGATTTCATAAAGCATTTTTAATTTTATAAGAAGAAATATTTCAAGCCATAATTTATTTTTTTTAATGAATTCCACCGAAGGTGTTACTTTGTATTTCAAAAATAATAAAAGAAATATTTATATATTAGATAACATATAAATAAATAAACATTCTTTGAAGGTACTTACCAGGACATTCTGGATATGAAACATCCAAAAAATTGCTGAGCTAACGACTGTGCTAAACACCTTCTCGTTAGAGGTGTCTCATCTATAATCATAGCACTATGCAAAAGGTTTGTGCTGGATAAAAAAACAGAGAAAAAAATTAGTAATTATAAGAGCCAAAAACAGGCAATTTTATTTAAGCAATCAAAGTGAAGTAGAAATCATGCTTTGGAAAAAAAACTGAACTTGGGTTTGGATGCAAAGAATAACAGAAAGGCCCTAAAGATTTCTCTTCCCTTCAAACATTGTGCTCAAATTTACGAAAATATCTTCTTGTAATTGGGAATTAGTCTCCAAATCATCTTTTACTGGTTTCCAATTCAAATAAACAGGCTTATTTTCAGCCTTCTAATCCCCAAGTTAAAATGCACAAACTGAGAAAATCCTTTCTTAATATTATATTCATGTTTTCTCCAGAATGATTTCTGGTATAGAAAACTCCCAGTCTGGAAACCTACTCCACTGATGCAGATCATTAAGTTATCAGTAACATAATCTTATGAAATAACTTGAGACACTGAGCAGTTAACTACCAGCATGAGGGAGACGAAGGTCTCCTGGTTTCCAAATTCAATCTTCTATATACTACACCAAGTTACCACTATTCTTAATCATTTTTATTAAGGTGGCTTAATTGAAAATTAGTCAACTTTTCCAAAAGAAGACATACATCACTTTTGCCTTTAGAGGTAGGCTTCTTTAGGTTTTCTTTCAATTTTTAAAAACTTAGAATAGTCTTTCTGAAAAGCAAATAATATTCAAATGACAAAGGGGCTAAAAGGGAGGGGAGAGATTAAGATTTTATGGGTTTGTGTGTGTGTGTGTGTGTGTGTGTGTGTGTGTGTGTGTGTGTGTATGTGTGTGTGTGTGTATATATATATATATATATATATATATTACTGAAGATACATAAAAATTTCCACATTGGAAGAGAAAATAAATTTGGAAATTCAGACTGATCACAACAATTTTATAATTAAGGCATTCCAACTTCTACCCAGATACTAACCTAAAAATGCTCATGGAAGCATAAGCAGCTACTTCAACATAGGCTTCATCTATGAACACAGTCTTGAAACAGGAATATGGGTAACGACATGTAAGAATCTCTTCATAAAATTCAAAGACTTCATGAAGATAAGATGTGGTGTGTTTGAGTAGTGGAAGAAGCTGAGGTAGGCAAAAATGAGTAACCTAAAAAAAAAGAGGAACAAAAAAAATTTAATTATGCAATAGAAAACAGCCTTTCTCCCTTTTAAAAGAATATTTCCCTTAAATAATTAACTTCAAGTTCTCAATTTAATGGGAATATTTTCACCGAATTTTTCAAGTCAAAGTATCATGATATTGAAGGGGAATGATTTATTCACTGATTAAGCTCAAAAAAATTTATTTCACCTGAAAATGCATTTAATTTGGTTGGACATTTATTCGATTAAAATAAAAATGTATGATATGCTAAACTGTACAATGCTGGCAAATTAATCTTCCCAAAATGCCACCAACATCACATCATTATTCTGGGGAAAACCTTTTTAATGGCTCTTCCCCATTGTCCACAGAATAATGTCCAGATTCCTTTCCCATCAATCAATATCCTCCAAAATCTGGGCCCTCTAGCAAAGCTGGTCTACTCTCTGTGTACCCAGCCAAGTCTAAGCTTTTCCACCATTACTGCTCTGTGCTGCCTTTGCTCCTTCACACCCTCTGTCCCAAGTTCTTTTTCCTAATTGTCTGTACCAGTTATAGGATTATAGTGACAGTATGTTGTCTCTTTACATACATACACACATACACACATATGCAAACACACACACTATCTGCTCTTAGAGTAGGGGTTGAATGAAGAGGGGAATCACACTGGCTAATCTGAAATTGAGGAAAATTACTTTGGCAGCAATACATATGATGAAATCTACTACTCATCCACTCGCAGGATTTGGGACCCAGCTAGCTGGGTAACTCAACTCCTCCTCTCCTGTCTGCCTCCCCCTTCCCTTTTTTCTCCTCTCCAAAGGAAGGTAAATTTGAATGGCCAAAAGATGCCCAGTTGACTTGGGTTTTACTGGCTCCTTTCCTGTCCTGTTCTGAAACCTGAAACCTACTGCATTCTGAAACTGGGACTCCAAAGGCCCCTGCCTAAGGCCTCCTAGCTTTGGAGCGATTATCAAGAGTAACTGTTGCTGTTTCCCTCCCAGCCTGATGTCTTTCTTTTTCTTGACCTCATTAAAGGGGCCGTGCCCTGGCTACCTCTTAAACAGGCCTATTCAATGAATGGGGATTGCCTCACCCTAAGTGTGTACCTGCAAAGACCTTGGCCTAAAGGGCCCAAGGCCTTCCACTGCATCCTGGGTCACCCTCAGTCATCCTGAGGAATATCAGGTCACTGGATTCAGATGGCTCAGGAGGAGAAGTGAGGCTGGTGACCTGCACAGCCCTCCCTCACTCAAAACAAAGTCAAGTGCAAGTCATGTCATCATTTCCCTGATGGCATGGTCTTCTTTGGGAACGAAGGACGAACACAGTATGATGAAATACAAAGACATTTGAGGCAAGGAGAACAATTAGAAAACTAATGTGGACTTGAACTTCTGGGAGCCAAGATGGTGGAGTAAACTGTAAGTGCACTCACCCTCCCCTTGTTGACGTTGAAAAGCCCACAGAATATTTCCCCAGGAAAAATCCTAGAATAGTGGAGCCAGAGAAGAGTACAGCAGTCTTTCAGCTCGAGAGGCTAGGGAGATTGATGAGAAGAGTTCCTCTTGCTATGGCTGAAGGGGACCAGTGCAGGAGCAAAGGTGTCCTAGCAAGCCCACCTCAGCAGACCAGCAGGAGATCCTGAGCCCCAGGAGGGTAGAGCCAGTAAGCACCAACACCAGGACCCTAGGTATGCCTTGGCACAGCCAGGGCAATTGGGCAGACATACAGATGTGGAGCCTGCCAGTGCTCTAGCTCAGTCCTAGGGGATGAGGAGTCCTCCAGTTGGCCAGACCATCCCTCCGCCACACCTCAACCATAAACTTCAGTATGACCCCAGTGAAACTCAGAAAGACTTCACTTGGCCTCAGTCTTAGGACACATCAGTCACCTCAGCACCAGGTAAGCTGCAGCATTATATAGCTTCTAGCTAAAAAGAGGCCATAACAAACAAAGCCAGTAACCAGGCCTCAAGCTCCCAGAACAAGAAACATGGGTCAGAGCCCCTGTGCCCCAAAAGCAGAGATCCACTTAAAAAGCCAGGAAAAAGGCAATTAGCATGAGCTAGAAGCAGATCAGAAAGGTAAAGACTATAGAATCTTACTACAGATACAGGGAAGATCAAGATACAAATTCAGAAGAGGACAGCACTGACAATATTCCCACATGTGAAACCTAAAAAGGGAATATGAACTGGTGTCAAACCCAAAAAACATTCTTGGAAGAGCTCAAGAAGGATTTTAAAAGCTAAATTAGAGAGATAGAAGAAAAAATAACAAATGATTTCAAAAATACAATTGACAAAATGAAAAAAAAGAATTCACTGAAAAGAACACTTCCTTAAAAAGTAAAATTGGTCAAATGGATAAGATATAAAACCTAACCAGAAAAACTGGATAAATGAAAAAGGAAGTACAAAAGTTTTATTACTGAATAAAATAATTTGTTAAAAATTTTAATTGATAAACCTTTGGTAAATTTAATTAAAAACAAGAAAGAAAACCAAATTATTAATTACCAATAAAATAAAAAGGGTGAACTCACCTCCAATAAAGAGGAAATTAAAACTATAATTAGAAATTACTTTGCCCAACTGTATGCCCATAAATTTGACAATCTTAGTGAAATGGATGAATATTTACAAAAATATAAATTTCCCAGATTAACACAAGAGGAAGTAAAATACTTAAATAAACATCTTTCAGAAAAAGAATGAACAAGCCATCAATGAGCTCCCTAAGAAAAAATCTCAGGGCCAGGTGGATTTACAAGTGAATTCTATCAAACATTTAAAGAACATTTATTCCAACACTACATAGACTTCTTGGTAAAACTGGCAAAATTTCAGTATACCGGTATACCAAAACAGAGAAAGAAAATTATAAACTGATTTCCCTAATAAATATAGATCAAAAATTATAAATAATATATTAGCAAAAGATTACAGCAAGTTATCACAAGAATAACACACTTTGATCAGGTAGAATTTATACCAGGAATGAAAGACTGGTTCAATATTAGGAAAACTATCAGCATAACTGATCATAACAACAAAACTAACAGAAACCATACGACTACCTCAATAGATGCAGAAAAAGCTTTGGACAAAATACAACACCCAGTCCTATTGAAAACACTAGAGAGTATAGGAATAAATGGAGGCTTCCTCAAAATAACAAATAGTATCTACCTAAAACCATCAGCAAGCATTATATGTAATGAGGATAAGCTAGACACATTTCCAGTAAGTTCAGGGGTGAAACAAAGACATCCAATATCACCACTATTATTCAATACGATACTAGAAATGTTAGCTTTAGCAATAAGAGAAGAAAAAGAAATTGAAGGAATTAGAATAGGCAAAGAAGAAACTAAGTTATCACTCTTTGCTTCAGGATACAAAATAAACCCATATAAATCATCTGCATTTCTATATATTACTAACAAAACCCAACAGCAAGAGATAGAGAAATTCCATTTAAAGCTACTGTAGACACTATAAAATATTTGGGAGTCTAACTGCCAAAACAAACCCGGAGACTATATGAACACAATTACAAAACACTTTTCGCACAAATAAAGTCAGATCTAAATAATTGGAAAAACATCAGTTGCTCGTGGGTAGGTTGGGCTAATATAATAAAAATGACAATACTAATTACATGAATTTACTTATTCAGTGCCAAATCAAATTACCAAAAATTATTTTATAGAGCTACAAAAAACAATATCAAAATTCATTTGGAAGAACAAAAGGTCCAGAATATCAAGAGAATTAATGAAAAGAAATGCTAGGGAAGGTGGCCTAGCCATACCAGATCTCAAATTGTATTATAAAGTAGCAATCATCAAAACCACTTGGTACTGGCTAAGAAATAGAGGGGTAGATCAGTGGAATATGTTAGGTACAAAAGACACAGTAGTCAATGATTATAGCATTCTACTATTTGATAAACCCAGGGACCCCAGCTGCTGAGATAAGAGCTCACTGCCTGACAAAAACTGGAAAATAGTGTGGAGGAAACCAGGCATAAACCAATGCTTAACATCATGTACCAGAATGAAGTTCAAATGGGTACATGATCTGGATATAAAGGCTGATACTATAAACAAATTAGGGGAGCAAGGAATAGTTTATTTGTCACGTTTATGGGCAATGGAGAAATTTATGACCAAACAATTGATGGAGAACATTATGAAATGCAAAATGGATAATTTTGATTACATTAAACTGAAAAGTTTTTGCATAAACAAACCCAATGCAACCAAGATTAGGAGGGAAGCAGAAAACTGGGAATTTTTCCAACTAGTGGCTGTGATAAAGACCTTATTTCTAAAATATACAGAGAACTGAGTCAAATTTACAAGAGTACAAGTCATTTCCCAATTGATAAATGGTTAGAGGATATGAACAGGCAGTTTTCAGATGAAGAAATTAAAGCTATCTAGAGTCATATGAAAGAATGCTCTAAATCACTATTGACAGAGAGATACAAATCAAAACAACTCTGAGGTGCCACCTCACACTCATTAGATTGGATAATCTGACAGAAAAGAAAAATGACAAATACTAGAGAAGATATGGGAAAATTGGGACCTTAATAGAGTTGTCAATTGATCCAAGCATTCTGGAAGTCAATTTGGAACTGTGACCAAAAGACAATTAAACTGTGCATATGCCTTGACCCAGCAACGCTGCTTCTAGAGCTATATCCCAAAGAGATCATAAAAATGAGAAAATGACCCACATGTACAAAAATATTTACAGCAGCTCTTTTTGTGGTGGCCAAGAGCTGGAAATTGAGGGGACGCCCATTAATTGGGGAATGGATGAACAAGTTGTATATGAATGTAATGGAATACTATTGTACTCCAAATGACAAACAGCTGGACTTTAGAAAAACTCGGAAAGACTTAGATGAACTGATGCTGAGTGAAATGAGCAGAACAAGGAAAACATTATACTTAGTAACAACCACAGTGTGCGAGAACTGTTTCTGATAGACTAAGCCCTTCACAGCAATGCAAGGACCTAAAATATTTCCAAAGAACTCCATGCAAAATGCCATCCACATCCAGAGAAAAAACTATAGAGCTGGAATGCAGAAAGAAGCAGACTATTTTCTCTTTTATTATGTTTTATTTTGGTTTTTCTCATAGCTTCTCTCTTTAGTTTTAATTCTTCTATGCAACATGACTAATGTGAAAACATGTTTAATAAGAATATCTGTGTAGAACCCATATAAGACTGCATGCTGTCTCAGGGAGGGAAGGGGTAAAGAGGGGAAGAAAATTTAAAACTCATAGAAGTGATTGTTGAGAACAAATTAATTACTTAAAATTTCTTTTAAAAAAGAAAACTATTGCAATGATCTATATGAGAGGCGATCAGGGCTGAATTAAGGTTGCAGTTGTGCGAGTGGAGAAAAAGGGTCAAATACAAAAGATTTTTTAATGAAGTTAGAAAATGCAGACTTGGCAACTAATTGGTATGTGGGAAGAGAGAAAGTGAGGAACCTAGGATAACGGGAAGTTACCAATCTGGAAGACTAGAAGGATGATCGCATATTTGACAGAAAGAGAAATTTATTAAAGGAGAGTTTCAGGGATAAAAGAATGAGTTCATTTCTGGACTTTTAAAGATGCTTTCACAACATCCACTTTGAAATGACCAACTGTCAACTGGTGAGGAGGGACTGAAAATCAGAGCAAAGACTAAGACGAAGACCTTGATACAGAAATCAAGGAGAGACCTGAATATATAGATCACATAATTTAAAGCAAAGGATCTAATGATCTTTTGATAACCTAACGAGGTTACCAAGTGAGATTATGGGTGGAGAAGAGAGACAATTTAGAAGGATAATGACCCAATAAAAGAGACTGAAAATAAGCAAAGGAGGCAGGCAGGAGTCAAATCAGTGTCATAAAAACCCAGAGAGAACAAAGAAAATAGGAATGCAGGTCAACAGTATTAAATGCGACAGATAAGTTGAGAACGATGAGGACTGAGAAAAGACCATTAGATCTGGCATCTGATCTGATCTCCAGCAATTTTAGAGAGAATAGTTTGGGTTGAGCAATGAGGACAGAAGCCAAACTACAAAAAACTAATTGGGAGTGAGAGGAAAGGAAGTTTAGGCAATGAATGTTGACAGTCTTTTAAAGAATTGTGGCACAGAAAGAAAAGAAAGCTATAGATCTATATCTTGAGGGGATGGTCATTCTTTTTAAACAAGAGAAATATTGGCATGTATCGTGAAGACAAAATTCTAACCCCATCATCCTCAGGTTCAATGTTGAGATGAAAAGAGGCACTTATGAGTTATTAAACAAAGGAGGTTTATTTTGCCCAAGCACAGCAAAGATATATAGCCAGGATACAGTGGCACTTAGCTTCTCTGGCATGGTCCCCCTTATCTCCATCCAGAAACATTTCTGGTCAGTACATCTCAAGCACCCACCAAGTCTGAGAGGCACTGAGTACAGGAGACTGGGACCTTTTATGCCCCTCAGGTCAGGAAGTTGCATCAAGGAATCTGAGGTCAATGAGATCACACATGGGGAGGAAGTGAAAGAAGTCGTGGAACTCAGGGATGCTGCACCAAGAAAACACTAGTCCTATCACAGCACGTTTGAAGGAAATAGAGAAAGAACCAAATCATAGGGAGACGTTGAAGTTGGAAGGTAGGGGTAGATAACTGAAAATTTCACCTTCTGGAGACCAGAGGAGATAAGATCAGGTACCATCAAGAGGGGCTGTCCTTGGCAGGGAAAAGGATCACCTCTTTGTCAGAGAATGAGGAGCAAAGGAGGAGAGCGGAAAGATGATGTCAAGGGATTTTGAGAAGAAGAAAATGGGTGAATTGGAAGCTCAGATCAAATGCCTTCAATTTTCACAGTAGAAAGACAATGTCTTCAGCTGAGAAAGTATGTATATATGGGGGGAGGGGTGAAAAAGAAACCATGGGAGGTTTAAAAAGGAAAGAAAAGATTTAGAATAGCTTCTGTAGAGAGCAAGATAGAGAATCAATTAGGGAGGAATGAAGGGATTATCTTGCTATAGTGAAATCCCATTAACACTGGAAAATGTGAATCTATAATGCACCCAGTCAGCATGATTGTGAGACTTCCTCCAGCTGCATTAAGCCACTTGTGAATATGAACAGAAGAGGCAGATGTCAAGAGTAGTCTAGAGCCAAAGTTCTGCAAGAGAAAGGTGGATATAAGACAAGGAAAGAAGGGATTCAGGAGCATGAGATAGTCTAGAGTTTAAAAAGATAACTACCAGGTTAAGTATGGAGAAGAAAAAAAAATCAAGTCAGAGCAGAGGAAATGGCCTCAGAAAATACTAAGGGGTGGAGAAAACTGAGCTTGAAGAAGTCAAACAGGTTTTAGGAAGAAGCAGAGAAGCTATGGAGAGGTGGAATGATAGGGAAGTTATGGTCAGAAAGGGAAATGTCAATGTTTCTAATTAGGGAAATGATACTACATGACTAGAACGATGTTATTGGAAGGAGAAACATAAAAATCAAAAGTGAATGCTGCAAAATTATAATAACCAGGGTTGACCCCAAAGAAAAGATATAAGATATTTCTCCCCTGTTTGTTTGATGTGTATAGGGTAGAGGTGGGAGTGGGGAGAGGCCCAAAGAATGCTGCATATAAGGCTAGACTTTTTGATGTTAGCTCTGTGGAACTTTTTTTCTCTCTTCCCCTGTTTTGTTCCATATTATAAGAGACAGCTTACTGGAAGGGAATAGGAAAATAAATACAGTGAGAAAGTTACATAAGAAAAGTGAAGGTATCAATATAAATTTATATTCAAACTACAATAAACATAGCTACTAAGTATAAGAGCCAGGATCAAATGCAGATTTTCTGAATCTAATTTCTAACTCTAAATCTAATTTCTCCCCAGATGAACCAAAATTCAAAGAAACTTGATATTCATTAATATTCCATCATCTACAAAAAATATTAGTTACAGTATACTAAAAAGAGATAAAGATATAATTACCTCATGCATGTAAGGATCCACAAGGATTTCAAAAGGTCCAATGGCCAAAGAAATATTTGATGCTGCTGTTGGAATAGGAAGCATGTAATGGAAGGTCTTCTTTCGCATATCATGGGTATAAATAGTTTCTACTAAATCTCCATTAGAAACTGCAACCATAGCAGCATCCACTGTATATTCTAATTTCCATGTACATAGTTCAGAGTATGAATCAACACAAGGAAACCAAAATCTGAAAAAAATAAAAAAAAATTATGTGTGTGTATGTGTACGTATGAGTGTACAGGTGTGTATGCACAGAAAATGTACTCCGATAACTAGGCTTTTGATTATAGCTTTTATTATGAATGTTATTTCTTCAATTTCAGGCAGTATACACTAATAGGTATTTCACTTAATTTGGCCAAGAAATACTTTAACACTTACTTTGTTCAATTTCACCTAATTCCAATAAAGGGAATTTGTTTCTACAGTTTTATTAATTTTGTTATAAAAACAATATAGTAAGAGGTACTTGGGCACATCAATAACTCAATTGACCCTAAAGAGATTTAAACTGTTCATATTTCCAAGCAATCAAAATTTATACTGGAAACAACTTAACTAGTATTCATCTACTTTCACTCTCTATAAAAGAAATGAGCTTATAGAGCAACACAGTGATCAACTATGATTCCAGATGACCAGTGATTAAAGGATGCTATCTTACCTCCTGACAGAGGTGATGGACTAACTATGATGAATGAGATATACATTTTTGAATGTGGCCAATACAATAATTTGTTCTGCTTGACTATGCCTATTTGTTACAAGGGTTGGTTTGTTTGTTTTGAGGAGGAAGGGGATACAAGGGATAGAAAAAAAATATTTTTTCATTTAAAAAAATAAAATTTAATTATAAAGATGTTTAAAAATGAAAAGGTTTACTAGTGGGATTTTTTTTCTTGCTAAAAATCTGCTTAGTTATTACCACAACAGCCTTTTAGGGTGGATTAATATTACTTCTATTCACAAAATTAAGAAACTACAAGTCAATCCTCATAATTCACAGATTCTATTCACCAGCTCACTAAAACCTGTAACCTCAAAATCAAGACTTACAGCACTTTTGCAGATAAGGTGAAGCTCTGCCTTCTCGTTTCACTGTAATCATGTGACCTTTTCATATTTTTCACACTTCTGTGCTTTTTCTTGGTCATTTTGTGGTTAAAAATGGCCCCTATAGATAGTGAAGTGCTATCTAGCCTTATAAAGAAAATGTATATGTTAGATAAATACTTGTTTGAGATAAGCTTCATTCGGCCAGGAATTGTTATGCTGTTAGCCATCAATTCAATGTTAATGAATCAACAATATGGAATATCAAGAAAAAGGATGGAGAAATTCACCCATCTATACATGAAGCTGCTCTGGAAACTGCTAAAGTAAATGTGACTCTCAGGAAACTGATGCTGTATTTTCCCAAGGAACAATGCGGTGCAGTAATCATTAATTCAGTGTTCATCGTAACTTTAAAGAACCTATCAAGAATGCTAAGAATTGTATGTACTTGACAAAATATTAAATGCCCTGCCTAAGAATCAAAGTAACTCAAAGGAAAGGATAATCATAAACTGCTTACTGACTTTCTACTAGGATTCTAGTTAAGTAACATATATAAATATTAATACTCTTACCTTGTAGAATTCTGATATCCACAAGAGAAAACATGGGCACCTCTCTCGGCCATGCTTCCTTCTACGTTTGGTACCACAAAATGAAGGCCTCCTTTTGGTTGATCCAAAGAAAAATTAATATGTACTTTCAGAACTTTTAACTCTAAAGCAAAAAAAAAAAAGATCAAATCAGAATACATGTTAATGTACACATCACTTTCATATTATTATTTTTATTTATAACATACCTGGGAGTAAAGACTTTTACATTCCAAGTCTGACCCTCTCAGGTGAAAGAAAAACAAAGCCTCATTTTTCATTCATTTTTCAGGCCAAAACTGTATTAACAGCACTTTCAAAAGCTAATTCACTAGTAAACCCAATGATACATTGTAGCTTCAAAAAATAAATACTTTCCTCCTTTTCCTCACTGATTTTCAAACATTTATTAGGCACAAGCTTAAGGCCAGGCTTAAACATAGGCTTTTTCCCCTATCTCTAAGGACATCTCTCTATTCACACTACATCACACTGCTTCTCAATTTAAGGGTAATCATTATAACTGTTCTGATTTCTTTTAATATATAAAGATGTTAAAGACATAGATAAATAGAGCCAAAAGACCTGGGTTTTAGAATTGGTTCTTCTACTAAGTACCTGTGTGCCCTTAAGCAAGCCACAACTTCATTAGGCCTCATCTGAAAAGCTAGTGAATTACTCTAGAGCCTATACATAGTAGGCAATTGGCAATTTATATGATGAATTTATCACATTAGAAAGCTCTTAAACTAATGGAACACTAATGCATCGTTGGTGGAGTCATGAACTGATCCAGCCATTTTGGAGAGCATTTGGAACTTTGCCCAAGAGGCTATAAAACTGTGCCTACCTTTCGATTCAGCAATACCACTACTAGGTCTATATTCCAAAGAGATCATAAAAAAATGGAGAAGAAGCCACTATACAAAAATATTAATAGCAGCTCCTTTTGTGGTGGCAAAGATGGCTCAACAGAGATGGCTGATGTGGCATATGAATGTAATGGAATACTACTGTGCTCTAAGAAATGATGAGCAGGCTGATCTCTGGAAAGACTTACATGAACTGAGGTTGTGTGAAGACAGCAGAACCAGGAGCAGCAACATTGTACAACGATCAACTTTGATAGACTTAGCTCTTCTAAACAATAGAGTGATCTAAGCCAGTTCCAAAAAGGCTCAGGAATGAAAATGCCATCCACATCCAGAGAAAGAACCATGGAATCTGAATGCAGATTGAAGCATAGTATTTTCTCTCTTTTTTTTCTTTTTTCACAATATGACTAATGTGGGAAATACATTTAATATGACTGTACATGTATAGCCTATATCAGACTGCTTGCCATCTTGGGGAAGGGGAGGGAGGGAAGGAGAAAAAAATTGGAACTGAAAATCTTATAAAAGTGAGTGTTGAAACTATCTTTTCATGTAATTGAAAAAAAATAAAATACTATTAAGTGGGGAGGAGGGAAGAGAAGGGGGAAGGCTGTCATGTTACAGCAACCTAAAGGAGAAATAATGTGGTATCAGTGTGAGTAAAAACAAGGTGTGTCAGATGTAAAAAAATAGTACTGACTTTGTGAAATCTGAAATACTGTGGAATTAAGAGTCAAAGACATCCTTGGAGAGCCACAAAAGGAATCATTAAATAAACACATCAATGAATTATTAATTTTTAATGAAATTTAATTAATAAAGGTCAAACTGTCAATTAAAAAATAAAATAAAACTCAATGTCATTTAATCACGAATTGACGTAATCTTCATACTTTACCATCAACATGTTTCCAAAGCTCTGATGGAACTTTAATGCAAAGTTCTCCATTTCCAGCATCAGGGTCAACCGCACTAACTGCAGCAGCATAAGCATTGGAAAAATAGTTGAGATTTCTTCTGCAAGGTAAAAAGGCAAACTCTAAGTCAAATAATGAAAACCATACTAAAGAATGTCCTTAGCCACTGACAGTCCTGCTCGTAAGTGTTTACTTTTTGCATTCTGCTTCTGATCTGGGTCTGTGATTTTATTTACGTGAGGAGCTCCCAGGGAGAAATTCTCTACCAATGAACATGAACCAAGAATGAAGAAGCATTTATTCAGCACTGTGCTAAGTGCGGAGGATGCAAAGGGTCCATCTGTATAGGGGTAAAGAGCTGAAAAGGAAAAAGAATGACTGAATAAATGATGGTATGCAATGACATACTATTGTATTGTATGATCTGATGAAGGGAAAGGTTTCAGAGAAAGGTGAAAACCCTTATACGAACTGACGCAAAGTAAAATGAGCTGAACAAACACGATTTTTATACAATAACAACACTGTACAGACAACTCTAAAGACTTGAGTCTCACCAGCGCAATGACCAAGCACAATTTCAGAGGACTGATGAGGATAGACGCCTCATCTTTCTTAGAGGTGATGGTCTCCAGAAGAAAAATGAGACATAAATAGTTTTAAACAAGGTCCATCTGGGGATTTGTTTTGCTCTATTATACATATTTATTACAAGGGTTTTGTTTTTCTTTTTTTTCAATGGGAGACAGGATGGGAACAGAAAAAATAAAATTTTTAAAAGAATGGGAAAAATAATAAAATTTTAAAAGATTTTTTTAAACATAAAAAAGAACAAGCAAAAAAATCTGACTCTAGAAGGTCTGAGGATTAACTCAGTGATTTTCATGGACTCTAACATCTTATGGTTTCCCCTCTCCATTGACTTTATGGTGAAAAACTCCAGGGCTACTTGTAATTCAGGAGACTAGCCAAGATGGTGGAGGAGGATGAAACAGTACTTCATCAAAAATCTAATAGAGTGCCAGAGTGAAAAGTGACTGGCAAATCTAAAGAAAAAAAGAAGTAGGTCATCTAACCAGCAAAAGATCACAAATTCAATGCATAGGCAAGTGATTACAGCAGAAACCATGGCATAAGAGTGGGTCAGGATTACAGAGCCAGACCCAGCAACAGAACAGGACCACCACACTATCACTCTAACCCAGGAAAAGAGCCCTTGGAGCCAGGCTCCTGGAGCAGAATAGGGCTGCTAACACTCTAGCCTCAACTTGGACTCAATCAGAGGACAGAACAAGCCCCAGTATAGTCCTGCTAACCCAAAGATAGGAAAACAAAGGTAAGCAGACAGTGAAATGGTTCTGAATCTGCACAACTTTCTAGTCAGCTGATAGGAGATGAGACAAGGAATTACGTGCTGGAATGCTACACAGAGGCAAATTTGTAGCTATGTTATCTGGAACCAAACCATGGTCTGGAACTTGAAAAACCTAAGGCAACTGGTATTCCTCTAATTATTAGTGATTTGGAGTGATAAGTGATGTGGAGCATTAGTGATTTTTTTTTTGGATGCTGGTACCTTGAATTTCTTCTTTTGCAAACTGCTCACATCCCTTGATCAGATTGTACCTCTGATTTAGTGATCAGATTTTACTTTGACTTAGTGAAAGTTCCCAGGCCTGAGCCTTCCTTTGTGATCCATGAAGAACAAAGCATTCAGTAACCAGAGAATGAAGGGGCAGGACCCCAAATAAGATAGGCCAGGCTCAAATAAGGCAAACAGACAGATGGGCATACATCTTGGCCTTAGAACAAAGTTCCAATACAGGAAGAAAGTCTGGAAGAACCAAGAAACAAACAAATAAAGAGATGTTTTGATGCTCAGAATATCCAAATGTAATAAGAGCTAAAGATCTTCCCTCCCACTCCCTCCCCATTAATAGGCCTCAGGTGGAAGCCATTAAGGGTAGCTTGATTAGGGGAGATTTGTTTTGTAGGAAGACCCATCCTGTTGTTAAATTCTAATGAGGCACTGAGTCACAAGGGCTGTGATGCCCTCTGGCTCTAAAAAGTGTATATATACTATGACATGATATTTTGCTTTAGGGGCTTACTCTTTAGAAGAAGGTTCATGTGCCAGATGAGACTCTGGGTAGCCTTTAAGGAGCCCCCCTGACTTTGAAAACCCAGATGTTGGTGCTTCTCTCTCTGGTAACTATGTATGAATGTAATAGCCAGACAGTTGGATCTGTCTGTTGATCTGTGATGTATGTATTGCTTATGGTCAGACAGTTAAAAGCCCTTTCTGTTGGGTCTTTATTTCTCTGCTTGTATTTTCACTGTTGGTATATGTGATTAAAGAAGACTGTTGACCTCTCAAAAGTTGCTTTCCTTTTAGAAAAGAAGATTGAAGAACCTGTGCTGGCAGGCCATCCTGGATGTGTCAGGGTGCCGATTGCCTCACCAATATGTAAACCCCAAAACAGATAATAACTCCAAAACATCTATAAACAGACTTGAAGAAAAATATAACTTAGCCACAAGACCAATCAGAACTTTTGTGGGAAATGAAGCCAAAGATTTTTTAAGTTTAAAATAATACAAATGAGAGATCTAGAGGAAAGAATTGGAAACAAAATTAAAGACAAAGAGGAAAAAAGAAAAGAGAGTAACAGCTTAGCAACAAAAGGTATCTAACTCAAGAAACAAACTCCATTAAATGGCTCAAACAGAAATGAACAACTCTAAGAAATACTATACACTCCGTGATACATTAAAACAAAGGCAAAAGATTGGGGGAAGAAAAGAAAAGAAAATATAAGGTATCACAAAGCAAAAATAACCTCTTATAATCCCAGAATTATAAGTGTAATCAAATATAATTACATGTACATCTTCAATAAAATTAACCTGCCCCAAAACACTACTAATCATTAATCTAGATTCCAGGAGCTTGCTAAAATAAAACCAGTGTATTCAAGGTTACATGTGATATTTTCACAGTATAAATTCATTAAAGAAAATAACACCAAAACATTACCCATTAAACTTCTTAGACATTACTTGCTTATTTCTGTTGAAATTCTTCTAAACATCCAGAATCCAAAACTTCTCACTTTCCCTCAACCTATATATCCAACATGCATGATGGTATCATTTGGTCCACTTGCATAGCCATTACCCCAGGTCAAACTCTTGTCATTTCTCTTCTGTTATTGCTATAGCCTCACAACGGTCTCCCTAACTCAAACCTCTCCTCTCTCTAATCCAGACTCTACAGAGTTGCCAATGACATTCCTAACACACACAGGTCTGACTACGTCATTCTCCAGCTAACTCAACTCTAGTGACTCCCTACTGTTCACAGGATCAAATAAAAAATCTTCTGTTTGACATGTATCTTTCATGTCATCTTTCGTGTGGCATTTATTTTTCATGACCTGGTGCTAACCTTTCCAAGTTTATTATATATTACTCCTCTATACACAAACTACAGTTTACTCAAACTGACTTTCATGCTACTCCTCACACACAACATTCTAGTTCCTGTCTCTATGCTTTTGGACAAAACTGGTTCCCATGCCTGCAATGTCCTACCTTCTCACTTCTACATCTTAAAATCCCAAGTTTCCTTCAAAGCTAAGCTCAAGTGCCACCTCCTCCATCAGGTCTTTCCTAACTCCACCAGTTACTAAGGCCTCTCCTTCAAAGTCATATTATACATTCCTACATGTGTCCATGCTGTCTTCCACTACATTTTGGAAAATTAGAGTGAATATAGATTCATGGTAATGGGGAGCTGTTTTTTTTAATCTTTTCATCTACAGTGCCTAGCACCAACTTAGCACACAGCACACACTTAACAAATGCTTGTTGATTTGTTGAAAATGGCAGTCATAGGATTTAATGCCTGAAGGTAATATATAGACCAATCAGAAATTCTTTACCTCCAGGAAACTGACACCCAGAGAGGTAAAAGTAACTTGCTCAAGGTCATAAGCAGTAAATAGCCGAGCCAGAATTCTAACCAAGTTAAGAATATATATACTATGGTGAACACAAGTAGCAAAACACTCTTTGAACCACACGTGAAGAAAATGTTCTCAAGAAAGTGAGGTGCAAAAAGATAAATGGAAAAACATTACTCCTGTATACAGACAACTAATAAAGCAAAAACAACCCATTGAAAAAGTTAATATTATTAGACAATAACAAGCTTTTGCCATATCTAGATTTTAAAAAGGAATTACTTACTGCTTTGATTCATGATGACAAACTTCCAGTGTAGGGTCATTATAAATAAAAGCTGCCTCCAAATCATTGACCCTTACTCTGTATATTCTGCATTGTTTGCTGTTTAACTTAATTCTATTCAAGTTTGCAACTGTGGGAAATATTGTAAGTTCCACAAATCCCTGTAAAAATATAATAAAAATGATTCTGGTTCATTATATCAAAGATTCTTTTTAAAATAACATTAATCCACACATATGTCCACACACATATCAATGAATACATTTTGCAGAGGAAGGAAAGAAAGAAAAGAGAGAGGAAGGAAGGGAGAGAAGGAGAGAGAATGAGTGCTATTATTAGCATCATTGGATCAAATAAATTGAAGTCAATTCTATTCCTAAACTAGGAGTAAGGAACCACTAGCTCAAGAAAATTACTTCAGTCAATGAAAACAATGACATGATTATCAGATGACACAAAGTAGGAACACAAACTAGAATTTTGTAAAAGCACCAGGATCTAAAAGGATTTTGACAGAAGAGACTACTGATCTAAATCTAATCTATATGGATAAATATAAAGTCTTTTACAAGTGGTTAAAAAAAAAAATCAGTTTCACAAGTAAGATGGAGTAGGCTGGCAAGATAGCAGTGGATTTGAAAAAGATCTAAGGGTTTTAATGTGTTGCAAATTCAATATGAATTATCCATATAACAACCAAAAAATCTTAATACCATCTTAAGCTGTGCTAGGAGGGATACTCTCCAGGACTAGGAAAGTAATAGCCCTAATATACTCTAGCCCCATCAGTTCACAAATAAAGTAATATTTTTGTTTCTGGACAGCACATTTTAGGAAGGTTTGAGAGCATGCAGAAAAAAATAACCAGGTTAGTGAAAGATAGCAAGATTACACCTGATAAGGAACACTTAAAAGAAGAGGAGATGTTTTACACAGAGGGGCACACAGTAGCTGTTTTCATGTACCTGAAAGGCTGTTTCTTAGAAAAGAGTTTGTTCTACATGGCCAAACCCTGGAAACTAGGGACAACCAGTGGAAGATGGAGATAGGCAGGCTTACCTTATCTTTCTTGGGCCTATTCTCAATCCTCCACTAGAGATCTTAAAGCAAAGAACAGTAATCATTTCTTTAGGAATGTTGAGCTCATTTGTGATCAGATAGATATAGGTGGAACTGGATGACTTCTTCAAGTCTCTTCTAACTCAGATTTTTAAACATTAGCATAATAGTGCTGTGACCACAGTCATGAAAACTCAAAAAAATGTAAGCTTTGATGACCTTTAGGGGCACTACATTGAAATCATCTAAAAGGATTAAATTAAATTAAGTCTAAAAGACTTAACTTCAAAAGTGATAACTTAGAAACTTAGTAACATTTTTTATGTGGTTCAATGAAAAGTATTACTTTTTAACAACTAGGACTGTTGAAAAATGAAGACTGTCTGGAAGAAGAGTGAGCTTACCATCTCATAAATGGCTCAAGCAGGAGCTATATGACCATCTGCCAAGTAGAAAAAAATCTTATAAAGAGGCACAGGGGTATGAGGAGGAAAGGGTATAGAATGAAACTAGATTGAAGTTTGGGGTTCATTCTCATGCTAGTAGTCAATGATTACTTTAAAAGATGAAAAGTTTAGGGGTTTTTTTTTAATATAGAAACTGCTAATAGGGAATGATCAAACAATGGAATTTACATCATTAATTTAAGAGCTTCCAATCTCTAAATTTTTGGCCTACTGACAAATAACTTTAATAAGGAAAAGAACAAGTGAAGATATTAAGAGATAAAAGGCCTTTCCTTAAGTTGAAAGTATTGCTAGCAATTCATACACCAAGGATAGAGTTGGCTTCATTTCACTAACACTTTGTCAATCTAAAATATTTTTACCCAGCTATATTAATTAGTGAAGCAAGAAATTTGAAGGAAAACAGGCATAATAAGCCAAACTGGATATTAAAAGTCATGAAAATAGGTCAGACTTGCACTCAGAGAGTCTAGTTAACCTCATTTTCCCCAGTAGTTCTAATAAATTTGGTTAACTGGTTTTCCAGTTTACAGCAGATTTTAAATACCATCTTTGAAGAGCACAGAATCAATAATGGACAGCTAGGTAATACAGTGGATAGAGTGCCAGGACTGGAGTCAGGGAGACACATTCTGAGTTCAAATCTGGCCTCAGCTGTGTGACCCTGGGCAAGTCAGTTCACCCTGTTTGCCTCTGTTTCCTCATCTGTAAAATGAGCTGGGGAAGGAGATGGCAAGCCACTCCAGTACTTTCGCTAAGAAAACCCCAAATGGGGTCACAAAGAATCAGACATGTCTGACACAAGTGAACAACAACAGCCTCAGTTATAGTAAGAGGAACACACTTACCACAACAGACTTTCTCTGGAAGTTTATGTTGTTGATGCAAACCACCTGGTGAGTTGTATAAAAAAAAAAGGAAAGAAATATAAAAACAGGTAGCACTGCTAGTTTCATGAAATTATTTTTAAATACCTCATAGTTCTTGCCAGATAACATAGGAAAACATTTAAAAAAAAAACACTGCTTTGTTCTCTTTATCTTTAAATTTGTATACCTCCAACTACTGAAATAAAGAATATCTGTTTAACTAAAACTACTTTCATGTTTCATTAAAAAGAAAGATAATATTGTCTTGGATATTATGTAAAAATTTACAGACACTCAAAATATGTTTGATGTTTTCTCAGACATTTTCTTATTTCTAATCTATTGTAGTACTTATTCTGGACTTTTTAAAGTTCTCCACCAGACCCCCTCCTAGGGAAACCATCTTAGGGAAATCCCGTCCTGCAAGATCCAATCAGCCTTGTTACTCAGATCATCTCATCAGTACCATCTGCTCCTCTGATTGGAGGGTGGAGCCATCAAACTTCATTTAAGGAGAGGAAACAAGACAGACTCCTCACTTTCCACTCTGCTGCCCTCAGTTTGGACTTCTCTACAATACTCCCATACCAGGTACCTTCTCTTCCCCTTTTCCACTTTTCTCTCTGGCTTCTTTTAAGTCCCAACTAAAATCTAATCTTTTCCTGGAAGCCTTCCCTGCTAATTATTTCCTATTTATCCTGTGTATATATAGCTTGCTTTACAAACTTTTTTTTTGCATGTTGTCTCCATTAGATTGTAAACTCCCTGATGGTACTCTTCAAAAATGAAGGACAACAATCAAACTCCCTGAGGACAGGCACTGTCTTTCTTTTTCGTATTTGTATCTCCAGCACTTAATACAGAGCCAGGAACGTAAAAGGTACTTAATAAATATTTGTTGACTGTTAACTGTGTTCAACCTTTGAACATTACTTTGACCAGACCAATGTGTTACAATGGAAAGAGGTTTGACTTTTGAGTCAGAGGGCATGGTTTTTTTAAAAAATTGACTTAATGATAAATTTAATTCTGGCCATAAAGGACTGAGAACACAGACAGATGGGGATACTGTTTAACCTCTTTAACCTCAAAGGTAGGAAGGAGACTGTGACCTTCAGGGAGAGTGGAGGAGCTAGGTCTATGACTCTCACCAATGCAAACTCCAGAGAGTTTCAGATTGTACTAATCACATCTCAGCTGATAATAACTTACATTTGTAGTGTGCCCTGAAGTTACAGAGCAGTCTCACCAACTTTATCTTTTGAGCCTTAAAACAACCCTGTGGGCCAAAAAGGCATACACTATACCCCTTTTACAGATGAGGAAAGGGGAACTCAGATTTAAGGGACTTATAAGCATAAAATTTGGTTTTGGACGTGGACTATGGAAATCATCTAGCACAATTCCTCCCTTTTACAAATGAAAAAACTGAGACCCAGAGAAATTAAGTAATTTGTCCATCACTATACACCTAGTAGAAGAACTAGGATTTGAACCCAGGTCTTGGGACTCCAGCGTCTTTCAATTCCACAGCCCTCTCTCATTGTTCAAGGCTACCTGGATAGTAAAGAGAGGAACTAGAACTCAAAATCATGCTGTTTCATTTATTTACACATTCATTCATCCAACGACCTATTCGTTTGTTCATTCACCCATCCACCTATCCACCTATTTTGTTCAATGTGCTACACACAAGAATCAGCTGCCTAGGAAGTAATGATTTCCCTCTCCTTTAAGAGAAATTTTCAAGCAGTGGTCAAGAAGAACACATGACAGGGGATGTTGTAAAGGGAATTCTTGACCAGGTTTGGGCTCAATGCCATTGCACATATCCAAATCCTTTGTGCTCTGTTTGCCTAAAATAAAAATGACTGACATTTCGTGCTTCAAAGTCTTTTTTTTTAGTGCCTTTATATGTATTATCTCATTTACATCTCACAACAACCTCCTGAGCTAGGTATTACAGGAATTATTACTAAAATGTGAGAGATGATATTTCTGACTCCAAGTCCCATAGTCTATCCAAAACATCTTTCTATGCTGGGTTTCTAGCTCTTGGTGGTCCCCCACACCCAAGGCAAAGAGAGAAATTGCTTCCTCACTGCTCACTAGGAATACTAATCCCCTGTGGGGCTTCCCCCCCCCCCCCCCCCAGAAACACTAGGATGTGTTGGGAGAGCTGCACCCAGAGGGATGGGAACAGGCACTGCAGGCACTCCAGAATCCTTCAGAAGCTCAGCACTGACTAGATTTCACCTGTTTAAACCCCACCTGTCATCTTTCTGGACCCAACTTCACCATAAAGTCTTTAATTCCTCTAGCCCCCTCTGATCTCTTCCCATTCCTGCAACCTATGATTACACACCATATTCTACTATTTCCTAATTGTCTGCCTAGCAAATACTCTTAAGTGTATTGACAGTTCTTAAACATAGCTATATGTCTCACAGCTCCCAGCACTAGGCTAGCAAACAGTGCAATAATGACAATAACTTGTGTTCAACTTCTGAACAACATTGTGACCAGATTTGAGGCAATGTGATACAGTGGAAAAGAGGGTTCGATCTGGAGTCAAGAGGGGGTAGGGTTTCGAATCCTAGCTCTTCTACCCATTATTATCTGGGAGACCTTGGACCCTCTCTGGGTCTCAGTTTCCTCACATTTAAAATGAGAAAGTTAAATCCCCGGATCTCTAAAATCCTCGCTAGTTTTCCTAGAGGAAATTGACCAACACTTTGCAAGTTTCTCCTAATAACAATGGTTAGCGATTGTTTACTTTGTATACATTCTCTATTAGCGTGGAGATGTCAACTCTCCCCCCTCCCTCCCCAGACATTCTTGGAAAGCAGATTCACCGACTTTACCCTGGAAGGAACCGTTAAGTCCAGCCCCCTCCCCTTTTACAGGAAGGGAAATTGATCCACAAGAGATTATATCAGTTTCCCAGGGCTGTTTTCATTGACTCAACATCCCCAGCGATGCGGCAAGGAGTGTATCCCTTCCCGGATAAACCAGCTGGACCCCAGCTCCCCCGGGTTCCAAAGCCTTCCAAGACCCTTGGGTTACACAGCCCCAGGCACAAAACGACAGCACGAGAAAACAAGAAGAGGGGATACTCATAGTTTATATGGTCTCGGGCTCTCGAATCCCTTGTCGCCTTTCTTCCTGTTCATCCTGCAGGGCTCTAAGCCAGTGGGTGGCATGAAGAACGGAGAAGGGACTCGCTCTGCCCCCTCCCTCTCAGCTTACTGGGCATTCCCCGGCTCCCCCAGCCCAACGACCCCGCCGAGGCGGCGGCGGCAGCGCCAGCTACGGCCTGACTCCCCCAGCCAAAAGTTCGGTCAACGTCAACAACACCATGCCCCGCTCGGACCCTCCCCGGCTCCGGCTGCCGCCCGTCTGTTCCGACCAGCTCCCGGCTTGGCTGATCGGGGAGGGCTCCGGCGCAGCCCCGCGCGCAGCCGTTCCTCCGGCGGCGGCAGCAGCAGGAGCAGCCGCCGGCGCCGAGCGAGCGCAGAGCCGGCTCGGGCAGCTCCCAAGAGCCTCAGCCGCGGACTGACGTAGGCCCCAGCGCCTTTATCTTCCGGCGCGGCGCCGGAAGTGGTGCGCGAGCGCGAGGTGACACCCGGAAGTTGCTGGTGGACGGTAGGCGAAAGGAAATCCGTTATTAAATGTATTTCCCACGTTCGAACTGGAGGGCTTCGGCCTTCGGGAGAGGCGGGTGGTCACCGAGAGTCAGGGAGGGGGAAGCGGGCGTTTAATAAGTGCTCGTGGACCCAAGGCCTAGAAGCCCCTCGCTTTGGACGCCGAGCTCCCCGAGGGCAGGTCCTGACACACAGTAGGTGCTTGCTGAATGCTGGTGGACTGACACGGGGGAAGCTGGGGAAGCCAAGAGGCCGGGAGGAGGAGGAGGAGGAGGAGGAGGAGGAGGGAGCGAGTGCCAGGCCTGCGGGACGGTGTGGGTGGGGTAGGAAGAGGTTTGCCTCGGGTTCCCCCATTGTAAACTGAGATAACGCCTAGCTCCCCAGGTTGTTGTGGGGATCCAGTGAGGTAATAACTAAAGCCCTTTGCACCGTTCCCGACCTAGAATAGGAGGCAAATAAGTGCTGGCTACCATCCCCGTGCTTAGCGCCTAGTTGGCACTTAGTGAAAGGTTAATTGATTGTCAAGCTGCCTTTGAAGTTGAGACCCCACCCCCCAACCCCAGCATTCATTTATTCAGCTAAAAAACAGTCAGTATTTAAGTGTTGAGAGACACATACTAAGGATATGTGTGCGAATATATACATATATACATGCTAGCTATTAATATTAACTTTATGTAGTTTTTTTTAAAAAACTCAACTAGACCATGGACCTCTGCTAGAGAGCAGCTTTAAAAGATCAGATATTTGGAACCGAAGATTAGTTTCTGCACCAATAACCTTCTTTGTGTCACAGACTCCTTTGGTAGTCCAGTGAACGCATGTTAACCTTCCCCAAATAATGCTTTTAGATGCATAAAATAAAATGCAAAGGAAATCGGTTACATCTAGATGGTTAGCCAGATATTTAAAAAACAAGTTCATGGACCCCAGGTTAAGAACCTCTCTAAATCATCTTCTTCATTTTAAAGATGTGGTGGAAACCGAGGCCGGGAGAAATGACTAACCCAAGATCAAACTCGAAGTTTGGTTTTCTGACACCTAACCCATCATTCAGTCACATTGCCTCTGAAATGCGACTACATCCACACAGTCCTATAGAATTACTAGAAAACTGATTGACATACATCTCACTGATGATATGTCGGTTGGCATAGAAAGGATCATATATTGTTTCCAATTAAAGTTCAATACAGTTTCAACATAACTGTGAAATGGGAAAATGCTGCTCCTTTTTATATGTAGTAGAGAATGGGTTAGAAAGAACACCATTAACTCCAATATGAAGAACAGATGTTCTGGAGCTTGAGGGCAACCAAACAGCTTCCTGAGCCAAAGTGTACTATTAATATTTTTGTGATGGAGGTGAGTGTGATATGAGAAAAAGATCACTAATTAGATTGGTAATAGAAAATTTGGGGCTTGTACAAAGGTAAGAACACTGATTCATTATTGGTGGAACTGTGAATGAGTACAGCTATAATAAAAAGCAGTTTGGAATTTTGCAAATAAAGTGACTAAAATGTCTGAATCTTTTGTCTCATAAGTGGATACTCCAAGTAGGTCATTGTCAAAAAGAAAGGCTGCATATACACCTAAATATTTATAAGAGTACTTTTTGTGGTGGCAAAGAACCGGAAACATAGTAGATGCCCACAGGCTAGGGAATAGCTAAACATATTGTGTACATGAATGTAATGGAATATTACTATTCTTGAGACTTTGCCTTCTGCCTTTGCATCTGTAGCCCCCTACTGTTGGTGAGTTCTTCTCAGAACCTTCTTTTTGAAAAAGGGCCCAAACCAGCCATCCTTCACTCTATGGACTTTGCCACTTTGGCCTTGAACCTTGAACCCCACCTCCCTTGTCAACTTCCTTTTATGTATTGTCTTCCTCTGTTAGAATGTAAGCTCTCTGAAGGCAAGTACAGTGCCCTTTGTGTCTGTATTCTCAGTTTAAAAGAGTACCTTTCACATAGTAAGTTCTTAAATACTTCTTGCCACGTAAAAAAATAAGTACAGAGAAGCACAGACACAGGGATTGGTGCCAAGTCAAGTAAGCAGACCAGGGAAGCTGGGGTTGTACTCCAGGCTCTTTAACTTTGGGACCTTGAGCAATTTTCTGTGAGCCTCAGTTTCCTCCTCTGGGAAATAGGTGGGTTGGACTCCATTATCTCTATTTTGTCTTGGATTTCAAGATACAAAAAGTCTCAAATTTTACTGATCCAAATGTAGCATTTATCATAGAACTTTAATAGTGAACAAAGGTACTGCAGAAGCATGACATGAGTAGCATAGATGCTAAATATGGAAAATGTCATTTTCTTTATGTTATTGCATATATAAAATAGCATGCAGTATTGCTAATAATATCCAGAATGGTAGGATATAGTGCTACACAAGTGTCTCAATAGTCCAAAATGAAAATAGGGTGTAGGGCCCTAAAATTAGATCATAAACAGAATGCCTAAACAACATATCCAAGAGAAAAATCAACAAAACAAGGCATCAAATACAAAAATTACAGCCAACAGCTAAAGTATATGATGTTTGGCTCTTAAGAGACAGGTCTTCTAGAATTATAAAATTTAACTCCATTCTGCATTGATGAACGAGCATACTTGGTGAGCAATGCACCGATTGTTTGCTTCTCTCCACACAGGTCTCTGAGGAAAGAAAAGAAATTAGCATGATACTTTATAAGCAGCTGACTATAAAATTTTCATCATTAACTGCTGATAGGATAAACTAAACAGTTGCCCTCCAGATTCCCGATCTCAGAGCATGTGATTCTGTTTTCCCCTAGCAAATCCACATTGACAGTAGTCCAATAACCTAGTGACAAATGTATCACTAATCACAAACTTCCCTCGAATTTTTATCAGGCAGTGTAAGATGGTGATTCGATATCCAACAAATATGTTTAACGTTTGCCTACTATGTACCAGACACTGAAAGATGTCCTTAATCAAATGATGATTAATACCGAAGTAGTATATAGTCTAGGAGATAAGGTATGTATATAAATATGTACATAAATAATTTCTCACAGAATGAGATAAGTGCGTAAAAAAGATATAAAACACTATAAAAAGTTCAGAGAAATAAATCCCTTCTATCTTGGAAGACAATCAGAGCAGAGTTCATGAAATGACTGATATTTGAATTGACCTCTGAAGGGCTACTGAGATTTCAACAGGTGGAGAAAGAATCATGGCAGGGGGAAAGGCCGTACCCCAAGTACAGTAAATGACAAAAGTAAATTTTAAAATATATGAATACAGGGAGTAATTCAGTGTAAATATAACTGATATGTTTGAAGTAGAAACCTCTGATCGTGACCATCCATAAGCTGCTGTATTAGATGTATTAAGCTACCCAAAACATGGTCAACTTTAAATATATGTAAACATCTCAATTTTAATAAATTACTTACTGGATATATGGAGCAATATCTTCTTCTGTCCATTTCTCCCTTAGAGTGAATAAGCTATTGAATCTTTCCTGATTTTCCTCAGGTAAATCATCTACCTTTAGTAAAAATATAGTCTCTGGCCGAGTGTATTTATCCATGAGTGCTAAACCCTATAGATAATAAAGGAAAAGAAATGAAAGGTTTGTTTTAATCTTAAACATAAGTAATTTTATATTTCATTTAAACTTAATTACTTAGGATATTATGTGCTACGAAATTATCACAAATTCCATGGAGTTTTAAAACAGCACCAATAATAAATAGAAATTTTTGCTTCTGTTCATCTTCCTCCTACAACCTGTCACTAGCAATGAATATGTGCCTTTACCCTCTTGTTGGATAACTAGAAAAATGTAGAAAAAGTTCTCCTAATGGGATTAACTTCAGCTGCACATATTCTTTATAAGTATTTTGTATGGTCATTTCCTTCTTTGCCTGTTGACTACAAAGGAACTCAGAGATAGACTATATTTGTACAACAATGGAGACAAAAATACAAAAATGTCAAGTTTTTTTTTAACCTGAAAAGTCCTAATATAGAAAAGTTTGCTTTCTCTCATTACTTATTCTCTCTAGAAATTCTGATTATGGCACTTAGTTTTGCATATGTAGTAGCTGTGTGTACAACAGGCAGCTTGGCTTAAAGGACACACAGTCCACCTAAGAGTCAGGACCACCAGAGCTCAAATTCTCATACTGGTTGTGTCACCCTGAGCAAATCACTTGACTCCTCAATGTCCAGGGTGATTCTTCAAGACTACAAGTCTACTATTATGTGAACTGGCCTTCCAGTAAAAGAAACAGTATTAAACAAGCTTAGGAAATAATGTAACTTGTGCTCACTCATATGCTTGTTTATTACCCATTCTAAAACTTTGCAGACTCAGTCTTGCTCCTGGATATGGTATTGTATCCTCTAAATTTTAGGAGGTGTTATACTAACTCAGAAATTCCTGCTTAATGTTATTCTCATCTCTGAACATTGCTCAAAACTACCGTAGTAACCTACACATTTCTTCTAGAGACAGTAGCATGCTTCATTTGAATTTAAGGTTCAGCAGTCAGACTAGTTATTTCTCATCCTGATCAAAGATAAGGCAACACTTGGGGCAGAGTAGAAAGAAGGTGGAAAGCCAGTACTTTCCTAAAGAGCTATTTTCTTACGCGACAGCACTACTGGCCATCCCTAAAAAACCAGAGTGACTAAAAAGCTGCTGACACAGACTTTTTCTCAAATAACTGTTTAACTAGTACAAGTGGTGTCCAGTCCCATCAGTTGCTTCAGCCAGTTGAATGGACAGCACAGGTAGTTTCATCTCAGTGAAGTTCATCGTGGCAAAACAATCTAACCCCTTTGAAGAAGGAGTATATGGAAGGCTATAGCCCTGAACTGAAATGAACAATGGCCCAAAATCCCCAAAAGCCTAATAACTTCATATGGATAAATGAGATATAGCTGTACTGTAGATAGAGATGTATTATAGATAAACGAATATAGAATATTATCTTGATGACTTGAAAGTTAGTGTAGCTTTTGAAAACTGATTACCTAAATCTACTCATTCCACTCAGATTTAGTGGGAAAAGGTTAGGTAGGAAAAGAAGCCAGAAGACCACAGCTGAAGGAAGAGGAATAATCTGAATATACAGAGGAAATCCAGGAGAACTTAGGTAGCAACAGGTGAAAGAAACTGATAAAATAGAGGAAGGAATTGGTTCGATCAGTCAAGTAGCACTTATTAAGTACTACTTCCAGTGCTAAGCAAGTAGACACAGTTCGTGCCCTTAAGGGGTATAATTCTAGTGAGGAAAGACAACACATAAAAGGGGGCAGAAAAGGGTTGATGAAGAGTGGTAACGACTGTTGAGACAAGTTCAAGGGACCCCTTTTTGAGTTGCCATATTTTCTGGAAACAGTGGACACGCATGCAGAAGACCCTGAATGTGTCAAGGACAAAGCGCCACTCTCCCACTCCCTGCCATGTAATTTGTGGTTTGCATCCCAAACTGGATTCCCTGTATGTCCTTGGGAGTCAAGACAGGAACCAGACAGTCTTCACTAGGCTTGTGCAGCTGGGACCCAGTGCAGATGAGACCATCATATCTTCATGGTCTAGCACTTCCAAGGGAAAAGAATTCTGCTTTTGCCATCACCTTGCCCCTCCCCTTTGGGAGGGGTTTTGTGCTTTTCCCCACCTTTCCCCTCCCATGCCATGCCCCTTTAGGTGGAGGTTCTGGTATCTCTTTCCTTTGTTCTGCTGTCATAAACACGCAAACTTCCGTATGAATTGTAAACTCTTTGGGTTCCACGTACATATTCATTTCTCTAAGTTTTGTGAAGTAGTGATTGCCTGTTGACAAGAGGAGCATGGTAAAAGAAGACCAGAGAGCTGACCTGAGAGGAAGGAGAGTGACCTGGGCACCCTCCTCAAATGGAGGTGCTAGGAGGAGCCATGCAATCAGAGGGACAGGCCAATGAGACAGAGAGTGTGCTTCTACTGTGTGAATTCCAGAAGATCTAGGGTGCATGGTAAGGCTTCAGCATGAAGAGCTAGGACAAGCTTAAGGAAGTCTAGGGTTCAGCCAGGAGAAGGATAAGTTGGGTATACCAGTCTAAACGCTAATGAGGTGAAAAGATACTAGTGATAAGAGCAGAAAATTAAAGGGCCACACCAGCAGTTAGCCAGAGCACTTATATAGGGAAGCTCTTGGCAGGGACAAAGAATCTGAACAAGCAGGAAGAAGAGCAACTACCTCATAAAGGTTGTAATGAGGATCAGATGAATTAAGGGATGCAAAGACTGCCTTAAACCTTACAGCTGCCATATAACTAGAAGCTCGACTAGCCTAGGCCTCAAGCACAGGTAAGTTACTTGACTGGGGCTGCAAGGCGAACATGCTATGTGAGGACAGCCTCTCCACTCTTTAGGTTATAAGACCAAAGTGTCCTTTTATAAAATGGAAGACAGGCTTCAATAGAAAAGCAGCTAAGAAACAGGATACCAAGAGGCAGAAGGAAATCCTGACCAGTGTCAAGAGGCTAAGGCTAAAAGGTAGAAGTGACACAGAAAACATATGTAAGGAGAAAGATCACCGAACATCAGGAGCTAAGCCAGAGAGACCATGTTCTCCTTGAGGAAAGGGGCAATTATTTCTCTGGCAAGAACTGATGAAGTGGATCCAGAGGGGCTGTGGGGGAAAGGTGAGACGCCTAGATGGCAAAGTGGAAAGAGCTCTGGCCTTTGTATCGGGAAGACCAGAATTCAAATCCCGTCTCAGATGTTGTCACACATTTGTTGTGTGACTGTGGACAAGTCACTTAACCTCTCTCAGCCTCAGTTTCCTTATCTGTAAAAATATTAGATGTCTCTAAGGTCTCTTCCAGCTCTAATTCTGTGATCACTAAAGGTTAGAAGAAAAGGCACCAGTAATAGTGGTTGGTGACTACTTGGTGAGGAATAGTGATAACATCAACTACTCATATGGGAGAATTCTGCTGTCTCCCTAGAGTATGCTTCTAGGCCATGACAGAGCCCAAGACCTGTCAAACCTGACAATTACTACCCACTTAAAATGACTCATATGGGAATGATGCTACTGGAAGAAATTTAGAAAGCACTGAATACTAAGGATTATAATGTCTTGGGGCAGAGATGATCTTTTCTTCACTGCTACCCAATGGAATGTAAGAGAGGTAGAAGAGAAAGGCAAATTTAATAACATGGAATCTGAAAATAGGATTTTAATTTCTTATTAATTTAGAGGTGGAAGGGGAACCCTAAATGTCTCTGGATATAGCTCAGAAAACCAAGACCCAGAGAGAGCTCAGTAAGTAATTTCCCAAGGTCACACAGGTATAGCAAACCTGGGATTTGAATCCAGGTCCTCTGACTCAGTTCTAATGTTCATTCCACTAAGCCTTTTTTTTTTCAGACTATGGCTCAAAATATAGGAACAGGGACTATTAAAAATGTATTTGCCTGGAGTCTGGCAAATTTAATCATAAGGGCTTTAAACTGAAAAGGAAGAAGGAAGAAGTATGCTTAGGCAGTTATCAACAGTAAATCAAAAGACCAACCCAGAAATTCATGAGACAGCATCCATTAAAAAGTCAATAAAGAACCCATGGCCTCAGTTTATCATACACAAACATAACAGGTATTATTATGTTGAATAAAAGAGTTCCTAGTTCCAAAAGAATTATTTGATGTCATGTCACAGGAATCACTGGGACTTAATGTAATAAACTATGGCTCTGAAAAGATAAACCTAATTCAAAAGGAACAGGATAGGTAAATGAAGGATTGGAGGGTTGAATACAATGGTCTTTTAAGAGGTATACACATGCTGAGGAAATCCAGGATCTGGAAGCATAATGGAGGTAATTAAGTGGAGAGCAAAAAATTCAGCTGTCTTAAGAGAAGCACAGTGACCATGACTAAAAGTAATCTGACTGTTTACTGTCCTGCTCAGAGCCCATCTCAGAATTGTATTCAGTTCTGGATGCCCCATTTGAAGAAAGTGATCAGGATGGACCTGCTCAAATCAGATCAGGATAGATCAGGCTCAAATAAAAGAACAAGGAATGTTTACCTTGAAGAAGAGAAGCCATAAGGGGGATAAAGTAGCTGTCTCCAAGTGAAGAAGCATTAGACTAGTTCTGCTTGTTGACAGAATAACATGAATAAAACTACTATGTTATAAAGGGGATTCTTGTTCAGGTATGACTTGAACCTAGAAGGGTCTTTAAAGGTAATCTAGTCCAACTGCTCATTTAACAGATGAGGAAAATGGGACCTAGAGAGATGACTTGCCCAAGGTCCCAAAGGCAGTGTCTAAGGATTCCTATCCAGGTGCTCTGTCTTCAAAATTTCCAATGAAACCATGAAATAATATTCATAGAGCACTTATCACTGAGCTTGGTATTGCTTGTTCTCTTCTCCCTTCCTCCTGTTACAAACAGCAGATATTTGAATATTCAAATATTCAATCAGCTGGTTACATATGATCTTGTTTTCCCTACAACCACCATTTTATAACATTTTTTTCTATCACAAAATCCAGTAAGTTCCAAACCAACAATTTACCAAAAAACCCTCCTTATTACAAATTATTTGTTTGTTGCTAATTGTTTGTATATATCACCTTAAAGGTTTCTTTGATAAAGGTTCTTAAAAATAGGAAACAGAATTTTTGCCCCCACAGAATTATTTTGTTTAATGACAAAAACCTCTCAAATTACTAAAATCTTTCACCATAAGAAATTATGAAAGAAATGGTTTCAGAGAAACCTAGGAAGACTTGTATGAACTAATTCAGGATGAAAGCAACACCAGTAGAATACTTTATAAAATTACATTACCCAAAAAAAAAAAAACTATTTTGAAAGTCTTAGTAAATATGATCAATTCAATGACTAACCAAATTTCAGATTCCTTAAGAAACTGTAAGGGTCAAAATCTCTTTCAATTATATATGAAATTCCAGAAGACTCATGATAAGATGGTACTCACCTTCTCACAGACAGTTGATTGACTCAAAGTGCAGAATAAGATGTGTGTACGCAAACATACGTATAGATTTTACTTAATTTTTTAAAAAAAATTTGTTTTATTTTCAGTTCCAAATTCTCTCTCCCCTTCTCCCCCTCCTCTCTGCCACTGCTCTTTGCCCATTCACTGAGAAGGCAAGAAAAACAAAACCCATCACAAATATGTATGTTCATGCAAAACAAATTTCCACATTAGTCATGTCCAAACAAAAAAATATATCTTTCATTCTTCACTCTGAGCCCATCAGTTCTCTACCTGGATGTGGAATAGAATGTTTTATTATGAGTCCTTTGGAATTATGGTTTAAAAACATATTTTGAATATAGCTAATGTGGAAATTTATTTGACTTGATTTTATGTACTTGCTAGCTGGGTTCTGTTTTTCTATTTTTTTTTTCCATTGGGGAAGGGAAAGATGAGAGAAGTGCTATCAGTAGAAAAGGGGGAGGAAGGGAAGGAAAAAGGGAAAAAAGGGTCAGTGAAATATTTTTTGAATGCACAAAAGAGAACAGAAGGAATGCCAGAAGGAAACAGAGAAGCAGGGCAGCTTTGAAAATTACATGTTTAATTTATTATATAATGAAAAGGGAAAGCAAGCTGTACATAAAAGGGAGTCACAGTTTCATGTAACAGCCTCTTTTTTTTGTTCTGTTTTGCATGTGGAAATGTTCATGACAGTTGGTATTTGTTAAATTCAAAATTCTTAAAATCAAATAAAATAATTAAATATATACAAAGTTATGAAAACCAAATTGCAAAATTACAAAATCAAATTACAAGTTATCAGTCTGTGACATTACCTTCAGCTGATCCATTCTAGTTGTCATTCCTTCAGGAACACTTTGTTGCCACACTTCCTGAAATTCGGAGAGATTAAATCTCACTGCATTCTGTAAGAGCATCTGTGCTGTTGCTCTGCATATTTTATCAGTATTTAATTCAAAATAAAATTCGCCTAAGGAAGAAAAACAGCTCACTTCAAACCTTATTCAAACTTATTATGTTTTCTTTCTATTCAAAATCCTTTCTCAAATCAGATTTAACTCCTTATCTCACTTTCCTTCCCTGCATTGATACTGTACAGAATTTATAAAATCTTATCAAATATCAAGGTTATTAACCTGAAGATAACAATTAAGGTAATCTTTCTTACCAAATCTTACCTTCATCCATATATTTCTTTCCATAACATTCAAGACAGTGTTCTATCATTTGCCTGAAAAAAATTAGAAATGTAATTTGAAAAGGTTATCATCACAATCTATGCATTATTTTGAGAGTTTTTATGAGTTTGGGTTTTCTAATAACAAATAATTTTGAATTCTGAATAATTTTTGAGGACATGAAAATTTTCAAGGCTACCATAAGAAATTATATATAACACTTCTTTATGCTATTCTGTCTACTATAAAGGAAATAGTTGGTACACATTATAGCAAAATTCCTGGTTGTTTAAGAAACTGCAAGATTCAAAATTCCTTTCAATTATACATAAAATTCAGTTTCCTAAAATTTGAATTACTTTATAGCTTGACTGGTTGCCAGTACTTATCAGGCTAGAAAAATAAAAATAGCTTTTCTTTTATGTTTCCATTTAGAAAGAAAGCGTGCAGACAACAGGCATTTAAAATACTCACTCTGGTTCCAATGGTCCAAGTTCCTGAAGACAAGCAGTTAAAGGAACTCTATTGAAAGGCCAGGATTCTGAATCCACAAGCTGTGTTATGTGATTTAGAAGTTTCATCTCATAATCAAATTCAAGACTCCTCCAGTAACCTATTAACATCATAAATGCATTTTACATCAAAAAGACTATTCCATGTAGTCATTTTAAGACCTGTACTCCATACATTAAGAAATTCATCACCTGATAGCCACCCTACTGGTGATAAGGTCCTCTATGGTTAGCTAAGATGGTCTTGGGAAAAGAGATAATGCAGGCTGTTTCTGGATCCATCAATAAAGCAGTTCCAGTGCTATATTGGGAGAGTGAGGTCACCTCTAGCCCAAAATGAGTCATTTGAAGAGGAGCTTAGTGAACAGGTTGAAATCTGCTTGGCTGGAGAAAGCACCCACATCAGCGAAGTATTATCCATCAGGTGCTAACAACTGTGTTAGGTAAGGTAAGTCATTTTTCCTATTTGATAAATGAGTGACTTCTAACAGAGAATATAACAGCTAAGGTCATACAACTAGTTCCTTATTGGCACAACTAAGATTAGAACTCTTATCTTCTGACACCTAGTTACATACAATTTAACCTAGACCAGAAGTAAGGAATACTTTTTCAATAGTCAACCAAAAATTATTCCATCAGGCTGTAAACTATTATGGGGAATAGAAATTTTATATATATATATATATATATATATATATATATATATATATATATATATATATATATGTATGTATCTTTTTTTTAAAGTTGCATTTTCTCCATAATATCTTTGTACAAAAGCAAACAAAAATATTTCCCTTCCCTTAATGATTCTGGCTCTTTCTAGGATTTTTGCCACTACTCAATTTGTTTGTTTTTTTTTTAAAGAACATATTTTGTTCTTTGCCATTGTTCGTCGTTTTCTTTTTTTAAGAATATATACATTAAATCATTTTCTGATAACTTAAATGTGAAAATGGAAAAATCTATTTCTTGAATAGGTTTAGGAGTGAGATAAATAATACTGTGACACTAATAGCTGCTATTTATATAGCATTTTAAGATTACAAGGAGCTTTACATGCATTCCCTCATTCCAAGTTAACAAAAATTAGGTAAATATTAGGTAAAGTACTGCTGGTATTGTTATCCTCATTTTACAGATAAAGGCTAAATGATTTGTTCATCATCACACAACCAATATCAGAAACGGGATTCAAACTTACCTACACCCGAATTTTAAGTCCACACTTCTCCCACTACATTGCATCTGCCTCTCAAATAAGTCTTTAAAAATAATTATTTCCTTCAGATTTAACCCACTTCAAAATCACACACTTATAACATGAAAAATCTAATAAATATAGCTGTTGACAAGTGATCTTTACGAAAAAAAATCAAATGATCACGAACTCATAGGATTTAGAAATGGAAAGAACTTTGCAATTTATCTTGTTGTAGAACACCACTCTGGTACTATTTACCCACCTCCTACTCATACTGGTGAGCCAGTTCCCCAGAGGGCATTTGACTACTATTCTGCCAAGGGTTCCAAGGATAACCCTGAAGGGTCAGGGTTTCTAATACTGTCACTCAAGAGCCCCCATTGTTGTGCTTATCAGCCAATATCCTCAAAGAAATTTACTTAGGTGTTATATTAAGACAGGAATGGTTCCAGTAAGCCATCTGCAAGTCCCACCTCAGCAAACCAGTGGGAAATCCTGAGCCCCAGTGTGGCGAAGCAGGCAGACTCCAAAACCAGGCTCCCCCCTTTACCCTTCCACAGGCCTCAGGATAGCCAGGGGAAAGGCAGACTCCAGATCCTGGAACCTTCACTTGCTTCAGCATAGCCTTGGGCAAACAGGTAGCCTCCAGTGGCAAGACCCCCAAGTGCTTCAGTGTAGCTCCAAGGAGACACAGAAACACCACACCAGCCTTGACACATGCTAGACACCAGCACTAGAACCCCAGCGACCTGTCTTCAGGTGGCACAGTCACATCCCCACCCCAGCCTCTCAGTGGTATACCAGACATGAGAGTCCCCCATGTACCTCAGGGCAGCATCAGTTTACAAAACCAGGTAAACAGGCCAGCAGCCCCCAGCACAAAAAGCGTGAGACAGTTCCCCAGAAGCAGGGCTCAAATTTAAGAAAAAGGAAAAAGGCCAAAAAAAGATGAGCAAAAAACAAGAAAAAAAGAATGTGACCATAGAAAGTTATTATGGTGACAGGGCAAATCAAGACACAAACTCAGAAGAGGATAACAATGTCAAAACGCATATGCTCAAAACCCCAAGCAAAAACAGGGAATGTTCTCAAGTCCAGGAAGAACCTATGGAAGAGTCCAAAAGAAGAGCTTAAAAATCATATGAGAGATAGAAAAAAAATTGGGAAAAGAAATGAGAGTGATGCAAAAGAGTTATGAAAAAAAGAGTCAAGAGCTTGGAAAAAGAAAACAACTTCTTAAAAAGTACAATTGGCCAAATGGAAAAGGAAGTACAGAAGCTAATTGAGGAAAACAAGTCCTTAAAAGTTACAACTGGGCAAGTGGAAGCTAATGACTCTGAGACATCAAGAATCAATCAAACAAATTCAAAAGAATGAAAAAATAGAAGAAAATATAAAATACCTAATTGGAAAAACAACTGACCTGTAAAATAGATCCAGGAGAGACAATTTCAGAATCATTAGGCTACTCAAAACTGTAGTCAGAAGGAGGACCTGGACAGTATCTTGCAAGAAATTATCAAGTAAACAGAGGAAAATAAGTATAGTATGGTCTTACATAGATGCATAGGAATGTATGTTTATATATGAGCATGATTATAGATAACTAAGTATACGTATACCGATATGTGTGTACAAATATATCTTTGTGCATATATGTATATATATATATATATTTTTATATGTGTGTTTGTATATATATGTGTGTAGGTATGTATATAGACAGAGATAGATAGATAGATAGATAGATAGATAGATAGATAGATAGATAGATAGATATAGACATATCCACACTTACTTATAGCCTTTTGGGGATAAGAAAGGGAGGAAGGGGGGAAAAAATAACAAAGTAAAAATTTACAGCACAGAACCAAAGAAAACTTACAAGGAAGCAAAGAAAAGATACAGCTCTGAACATAATGTGTAATACTTATAGGCTTTCTTGAAATGGAAATTTATTGTTGTATATTTTGAATATGCCCTTATGTTCTGCTGTGCACATGGCAATAGTTTTTTTCTTTTCTTATTTTGCATTTAAGTTTATATTTTTCTCCTCTTATGGTGTATTTAAGTTTTAGTAGTTAAGTTTAAAATAAATTACTTTTTAAGAAAGAGAGAAAAAGAAATTTTCAAGGAAAAGTGCCCTGATATCCTGGAATGAGAAGGCAAAATAAGCATTGAAAAAATCCACCAGTCACCTCAGGAAAGAGATCTCAAAATACAAACTCCAAGGAACATTATAGCTAAATTACAGAACTATCCAGTCAAGAAAAAAAAATACTACAAGTAGCCAGGAAAAAAAACGATTCAAATATCAGGGAGTCACATGACTTAGCAGTTGCAACATTAAAAGATCAGAGGTCATGGAACATGATCTTCAGAAAGGCAAAGGAGCCAGGACTACAATCAAGAATCATCTACGCAGCGAAATTATGCATAATACTTCAAGGGAAAAAATGGCTACTCAATGAAACAGAAGGATTTCAAGCTTTCATAAGGAGAAGATCACAACTGAAGAAAAATTCTGATCTCTAATATCAAGACCCAAGAGAAGCCTAAAAAGGGAAAAAAAGGAAAAGAAATACAAGGAATTCAATGGGAGCTGAACTGTTTACATTGCTACAGGAGATGATACTTGTAGTTCTTAAAAATTGCACCACTAATAGTACAGCTAGAGGATATACATAGAGGACATGGGTATAAGGTGAATTTGAGGAAATGACATAAAAAATAATTAAGGGATGAGAAAGGAGTGCACTGAGTGCATAGGAAATGGAGAGGTAGAATGAGGTAAATTATTTCACGTGAAGTGGCACAAAAACCTATTAGAGTAGAGGAAAAGATGGGAGGGTGGGCGATGAGCATCACTTGAATCTTACTCTCATCAGTATTGGCTCAAAGATGGAATAATATACACAATCAGTGGAATATAGAAATCTATGTTATCTGACAGGAAAGTAGGAGGGGAAGAGATTAAATAAAGGCAAGGGAGACTGACAGAAGAGAGAACAGACTGGGGGAGGCAGTAGACAGAAGTAAAGCATTATCAGTGAGGGAAAGGGTGAAAGGAGAGAAAGGACAAACAGGAAGAAACAGGATGGAGGGAAATACAGTTAATAATCATGACTGTGAATAGGATGAACTCTCTCATAAAATGGAAGTGGATAGCAGAGAACATCAAAAACCAGAATCCTACAATTTGTTGTTTACAAAAAACACTTTTGAAGCAGAGAGACACTCACAGAGTAAAGGTAAAAGGCTAGAGAAGAATCTATTATGCTTTAGCTGAAATGAAAAAAAAACAGGGGTAGCAATCCTGATCTCAGACAAAGCAAAAGCAAAAATAAACTTAATTAAAAGAGATAAGGAAGGAAGCCACATCTTGCTAAAAGGTACCATGGACAATGAAGTAATATCAGTACTAAACATATAAGCACCAAGTGATAGAGCATCTTAAACTCTTAAAGGAGAAGTTAAGTGAGTTATAGATTTGTGACCAAACAAGAGATAGCATTACAAAGTGTACAATAGACAATTTTGATTATATTAAATTAAAAAGTTTTTGCACCAACAAAACCAATGCAACCAAGATGAGAAGGGAAGCAGAAAGCTGGGAAACAAGCTTTACAGATAGTGCCTCTAATTAAAGCCTTTTTTCTCAAATATATAGAAAACTAGGTCACATTTGTAAGAAATACAAACCATTCCCCAATTCATAAATGTTCAAATGAACAGGCAGTTTTCAGATGAAGAAATTAAAGCTATCTATAGTCATATGAAGAAGTGCTCTAAATCACTTGATTCAAGAAATGCAAATTAAAACAACTCTGAGATACCAACTCACACCTACCAGATTGGCTAATATGACAGAAAAAAAAATGTTAAATGTTGGAGAGGATGTGGAAAGATTGGGACACTAAAGCACTGTTAGTGGAGTTGTGAACTGATCCAACTGTTTCAGAGAGCAATTTGGAACTATGCCAAAAGGGCAACCAAATTCTGTATACCTTTTGATCCAGCAATACCACTACTAGGTCTATATCCCAAAAGAAATCATAAACATGAGGAAAGGAACTCCTTGTGCAAAAATATTTATAGCAGCCCTTTTTGTGGTGGCAAAATATTATGAAAGTAATGAAATACTATTGTACAAGAAGAAATTATGAAGAGGCAGATTTCAGAAAAACCTAGAAAGACTTGTATGAACTGATGCAAAGTGAAATGAACAGAACCAGGAAAACATTGTACACAGTATCAGCAACGTTGTTGATGATCAACTATGAATGACTCAGCTCTTCTCAGAAACACAGTGATCCAAGGCTAGTACAAAGGACTCACAAAGAAAAATGCTATCTACATTCAGATAAAGAACTGATGGATTCTGAATGTACATCAAAGCATACCTTTTTCCACTTACTTTATTCCTTTTCATGTTTTTTTTTCCCTTTTTATCTGTTTCCTTCACAACTGTGACTAATGGAAATATGTTTTGCATGATAGCACATGTATAACCTATATCAAATTGCCTATCATTTTCAGAAAAGGGGAGGGGAGGAAGAAAAATTTGGAACTCAAAATCTTGTAAAAATGAATGCTAAGAATTGTCTTGACATGTAATTGGGAAAAAAAATACTATTTTAAAAAAGAATACTTAGTATAAAATATCCCCTCTCCATCCCCTTCCCCCCCCCCAAAAACCCTACAAAAACCTAAGGCATATTCTACAAGTATATATAGAGAACACAAAAACAGTACACTTAAACTTATAATATGATGGAAGTGAAGCACACATACAGAATATGTGTGGTCACAGGGTAAACTCACAATCCTTGGTTATTTTATGTGTTTTTCTTCCTTGTCCTTATCAAGTTTCCCCTAGGTATAGCTCTCTAATGGGCTCTAAGTATTAGTGCCATTTTAGAGTTCATAAATGTCACTTTCTTTCTTGGAATAAGGGGTCTTACTAAAGCTATCACTGTTCTTGGGCTTCTTGTTGCTAGCCACCACTACTCTACTGGCAAATGCTTACAGTTTCTAGTCACTCTGGAAACCTCTTTTGGTTCTGATAGATCTCCTGAAAACATGTGATGACCATGGGGAAGAGCCTTCCACTCTCTGCCAGGTATAGCTGGAATTTCTGCACCACTGGACTGGCATGTGCCTAGAATTGAGAATTCCAAACTGGCTTGCTATTTTTACATAGCACTGTAGGTACATCTGACCCTCTAAGTCAATCAAAAGAATCACATATTTCCTATGTGGCAGTATCTGTCTTCATCCACTTTGATCCTTTCAATTTGATTAAGGACTTCCTACCCACTCTACTTTGATGACTGAGTGATTGAGGTGGGGGTATCAAACCCCTCCCTAACAAAATTTAACCCTCTTATTTTAAGCATGAATAAACTGAAGTCCAGAAAGGTGACTTTCCCAAGGTCACCCAAGTAATAGGTCAGGATTCAAATGAAAATCCTCTAACTCCAGTTCAGGATTATTCCCACTAGGCCATAATGAGAATAGACAACAGATATAAAAGAGTTTTCAAAAGTTAAAAACACAATAAAACAAATATAATTTCTTAAAGTCATATATTTAAAGCTAGAAGAAATTTTAGAAGCCAAAGTTCAATTATCTCAATATACAAATAAAGAAACTGTTGCCTAGAGAGGTCAAGGGCTTAGCCCAGAATCACACAGCTAGTAAGTTATCTAAGAAAGGATTTGAATCTACGTCTTCTTGATTCCATGTCTAGCATTCTACCCACAATATCACACCTGTTCAAGAGATTATTTTAAGAAACAGTATAAACCTATCACTACTGTTGGAAAAACACAAATTACCTACCCTATCATTTCTATGAAAAAAATAGCATTTATCCTATGTGTCAGGAACTATGCAGGGCATTCTATAAATATCTCATTTGATCCTCATGAAAACCCAGGGAGGGAGGTGCTATTATTATCCCCATTTTATAGATGAAGAAAGGAAACTAGGACAAACCGAGATGAAGTGATTTGCCCAAGGCCACATCGACCTCTAGGTGGCATCATAGTATGCAGGGAGCTGGGTCTGGAGTCAGGAAGGCTTGATTTCAAAGCTGTGTGACCTTGGGCAAATCATTTAACTTCTGTTTGCCTCAGTTCCTTCAACTGTAAAATGGAGATAATAATTGAACCTACCTCTCAGGGTTGTTGTAAGGCTCAAATGATATAATAACTAAAGTATTTAGCACAGTGCCTGGCACATGGGAAGCACTAAATAAACGTTATTGTTGTTATCATATCATCATTAGTCCAAGGCCAAATCTGAATTCAGGTCTTTCCTGACTCTAGGCCCAGAACTATCCGATGCCACCTCGTTGCCTCAGAATAAATTTGTGATATTCAAACACAGAGTGTAGGGAAAGTAGAATACTATTGATCCCACCTTCTCTAACGTCCTTACATTCTTTCAGGCCCCAAATTTAAAAGGGTCTTATGTGAGTATATTTGCACTGCATTTTTAAAAACTGGACAGAAGCCTAGAAGGAATACCAATGTTCAACCTACTGGTACTGTGCAGCCCCTGGTTTAGACAAACTAAATGAGTTTAGACAAACTAATGTTTTTAAGGAACTAGCATTAGAAGAGGTTAAGGATTAAGAAGTTGTTTCTAATTAATTTTGATGTTGTGTCAGTTTTAATCAGGCTCCTTAGATTTGGCCTTCATAAGATTTTAAGCTCTTTCAGGAATCCCAAAGCAGAATGAAAGTCTAATTATCCAAGACAAGTCCTGTCCTCATAATCCATGGGTGTAGATTAACAGCAGTGGTAGAAGGCAGGCAGAAACCTACTCAAGTACAGTTCAAATTGTACTTCACAGGTACTAAACACTAGGTGGGGAAAAAGACCCAGAACTAACAGAGAAGAGGAAAAGTAAGGAGAAAACATGAGAACACATGTCAACATAAAGAGGCACTGTGGAAGAGGAAGAAGAGAAAGCCCACTGGAGATGTAAATCAGACCAGCTGGGGCAATCCTGGCTCTGCTGCATACTAGCTGAGTGACCTTGGGCAAGTCTATTCAGTTGGAAAAATATTTATTAAGCACTTCATATAGATGCTAATTACTAGGGATACAGATTCTTAAGTGACATTGTTCCCACTCTCAAGAAGCTTATATTTTTTAACAGGAGAATTTTAACAACCTCACTGGGTTTGTTTCCTTTGATGAAAAAAGGGGGTTGGATTAGATGATCTCAAGGGTTCCTTCTATTTCCATTTACACATTTTTCAATAATAATAATATTTACATAATAATTTGAGGTTTTTAAAGAACTTTACATATGCTATCTTATTTGACTCTCACAACAGTCCTAAGATTATGCCCATTTTACAGATGAGGAAACAGGCTAAGAATGGTTAAGTGACTTGTCCAGGTTTGAAATGATAAGTATCTAAGACAGTATTTGAACTCAGGTCTTCCTACTTTAAGTCCAGTACTCTTATCTATCCACTACCCAGAGCTGCTTTTTCTTTCAAACAAATACAGACACAAACACTGGCCCTAGTCATTTTTTACATAGACTATATGGCCACTAGAATCAATTTACTACATCCCTCCGAATTTTGGTTGCATTGGGTTTGGTTGTGCAAAAACTTTTTCAGTTTAATGTCATCAAAATTATCCATCTTGCACTTCATAATAGAATCAAGAATAAGAAGTCATAGGTTTGAGACTTAACCTTGACATTTATTAATCTTGTGACCATGAACAAGGTATTTAATCTCTCTGAGCCTCAGTTTTCCTATCAGTAAAATGAGGATACTACCTATCTCAGAGTTGTGAGGAAAGAATTTTGTAAACTGCAAATCCCTGCTTAAGTGTGTGCTATTAAAGGCAGGCTTTCTTTCAATGAATCAAAATGTCCAAAATGTATTAAATATTTTTCAGGAAGAAAACTATCCATTTCTCAAAGCAAGTGACTACGTAGTGCCAAAGAAGAAGTCTATCACATTACCCAGTTTTTTGGTACCTATTCATCAGTGGTAAAAAAAAAAAAAAAATTGCTTTAATCAATTATCTCTAAAGTACTTACTAAAGTGTGAGGGACTGTGCATAAGGACAAAAAAATGAAACATCCTTGCCCCAAGGAGCTTACATTCTAATGGGGAACCAACATGTGATGAGTATATACTCAATATATACAAAAATGAATAGAGCAGGGTGGGAGAGGTACCTTAAAGGTTGGAAAGACTAGAAAAGGCTTCATAAAGGTGACACTTAAAACCTGGTATTCCAAGGGACATTCAGGCAGGCATGCTAGTACAAGTGGAACAAAAGTGGACCAATATGGGAGGTATCTGTGATTTTATCCTTTTGCTGATGCAGGCTGAAGCTGTGTTCTGCCTTAACAAATGGTCTCTGAGAGTAGCTATAGACAAAATTGTCATCCTGTTGCTCTCAACCTGGTTCCAAATCTCTCCAGCTTAATTGGGTTGGCCTTTAGACCACAGAAAGTTCTTCACAGGGCTTATTGGGGGAGGGACAGTGGAATTAATTTTGGAACTCTGTATGACTACTAAATCATTTATTATTTATCTGTTCAATTAAACAGTGTTAAACCCTGTAAGCAGTCAAGGTCACAGAGTAGAGACTGAGCTTTATCCACCTAACATTCTGTGTATCAATCACTCAACAGGCACTTTTTAAGCACCTAAGTGAGAGGTACCATGGATAGATGAAGACAAAAGAAACAATTCCTGCTCTCAAGACTCCTCTTATGCATGAGAATAAATGGTATAATCAAAATACACAGACACCACCCCCCCATTCCCCAACCTTACCCCCCTCCACACACACACACACACACACACACACACACACACACACACACACCATTGGCACTGTCACCTTGAAATACAAAAATTGCATTTAACTAAGACCAAGTCCCAGGCTGTAATGCCTCTTCAGTTCCCTATTTCCTAATGCTACTAATGATAAAAACAATAAATAATGCTACCTCCAATTTCACAGGCATGGAGAACTTGTAAATGGGCCAGGATTTCCTCCTCACTTGCCTGAATTTGATCAAGCAAGTCTGCCATTGTATACTGAAAAGCAAAAATGGATAAGTGAGCTTCAGACATACCATCTAATGCTGCTTTACTTAATTGGACCAATAACACAGTCTTTGCTTTGTTGGTAATAAGTAAAAACTGCTTGATATACAACAAAATCACAAGGAAATGTCTGCTAACAAAAAATAATTCCAGTATGACTGTAGAGCTTTCAGTTTTGAATTGCATTTTTAAAAAGTATTCCTCACAAAACCATTTCATTCTAATTTAAATTTTGTTCCACATTTTCTTAAATCAATTTTGACACATTCATAAGATTGTTCATTTACATAATGCCTTTCCCCAAGAGAAACTTTAAAAAGCCCTCTAATTTTGTTTCTATTAAACTATCATTTCATTTATTGATGTGCAAAAATAAATTTCTTTTAATTTATAAAATGTCACCACTAACAATCTCCAATTCTCCAATTATGAAAACACATCAACTGAACAAACTAACTTCAGAAGTCTTACTTTTGAATGATTTGAATCCTTTTCCTTTTGAGCATCAGGCCCTTCATATGGATTTTCCATCAAAAGTTTCTTCAGTTTCTTTAATTTTGGCCTACATCTTCTTAATTCCCAATAACTGTTAGCAAAACCAAAGATCTACAATTTAAAAAGTATATATATAAACATTTGTATGCTGTTATATGAAAATCATCAAATAAAATCCAAACAGAAAAAAAATATCTATGAATAAACAAACACAACAGAATCAAGAAGAAATACACCTAACCTAGCCCTAATATGTGGGATGGAAAGATATTTTTATTAAGTTCCTTCTAACTGCTATGTATGACAGGACATCAAGTTACCATGGAGAGTCTTCAATTATGCTTGACCTTGATGGTTCCTTTAGCCTCCCTGAACCTCAGTTTCCTCATCTGTAAAATCCAGATCTATCTATGGTCCCACAGTCTTATACATCATATTTTGTTATTGTAGTTGTTAAAGACAGGAGGGGGAGCAGCTCTAAGAGAAAATGACTAATATGAAAACAAAAGACAACAATAAAACTGATTTTAGACAATGTAAATCAGATAAATAACTTCAAAAACATGACTTTTACATAAAAAAAGTATATCTAGGCTACAATCTTATTTCATAAAGAAGTGAATTATAAATGTTATAAGGAAAGATTCTAATAGACTTTTTATAGAAGCTAACAACAATTGAAATCAGATGTTTCAGTGCTATATCTTAAGAAGGAGGTTGGTGAAAGACCTGGAAAGACTTACATGAATGGATGCAAACTCAAGTGAACAGAACCGAGAGAACATTATACATAGTAACAGCAACACTGTTCAATGATCAGCTATGACTGACTTAGCTCTTCTCAGTAATACACTGATCTAAGACAATTCCAAAGGACCCACGATGGAAAATTCTATCCACATGCAGAGAAAGAACTGATAAGAGTCTGAATGCAGACTGAAGCATACTATTTTCACTTCATTTTTTCCTTTTGTTCTGTTTCTTCTTTCACAACATGACTAATATGGAAATAAATTTTACATGATTGCACAAACATAACCTATATCAAATTGTTTGCCATCTTTGAAAGAGGGAATGAAAGGGAAGGAGGGAGAAAATGTGGAACTCAAAATTTTATAAAAAATGAATGTTAAAAATTGTCTTTACTTGTAATTAAGAAAATAATAAAATACTATTTTTTGAAAAGGAGGCTAATGAACTGAGTCTGTCTGAAGAAGGGTGATCAGAAGTATGGGCTTTCAAGAAGCCATAAGGAATAACTGAAGGAACAAGGCAGGTGAGGATCCCAGTGAGAAATGGTAGCTTTCCCTTTTGGGTTTCTCTCTTCATCTTCCTAATGGCCAAGAAGCACCCCTTGGTTCTTCCACCTTTCTCCAGTGGCTGCTTGGAAGTCCAACTGGACAAAGGATAGAGTTTAATGCCTTTAGAAGGCAGAGCAGATAAAAGACTTGAGCTGTAGAGGGAGCTGGAATTGTAAAGGAGATTTAAAGGATGTAAGAATTATAAAGAAAACCAGAAGCTGATTATAGGGGAGGAAAATTTAGTAAGATTTGAATAAACAGAGGAAGACTACAGAAGATGATCAAGTGATTGAACATATGTAAAGTACACTGAAAACCTTAACAACATAAACGCTAGCTATTAAGAAAACTAAAAACCAAAGAGAAAGCTTATAAGACAGAGAGGGAGGGAAAGGAAGGGAACAAGCATTTATTATGTGCCTACTGTGTACCAGGTACTAACTGCTAAGTGCTTTACTAACATTATCTCATTTCATCCTCACCACAACCCTGGAAGGTAGGTACTATTATTATTCCTATTTTATAGCTGAGGAAACTTGAGACAGTCAGATGTTAAGTGGCTTAGAGTCACCCAGCTAGTATCTGTTTGAGGCTAGCTTTGAACTTTGAACTCGTCTTCTTAAGTCCAGGCCCAGCTCTCTGTCCACTGGCTCACTTTGCTGCCAGGGTGAGATGTTGCTCCTTTCCAGCTCTACATCTATAATCCTATGAGTTAAGAAGGTCCAAGAAGAATCATTCTCATTATGTTTCTCTAAGCCAAATGAGTGGCAATCATTATACACATTTTACAAAAAGAAACAAATCCCAAGCAAGTCATAATTCCCCATACTATACTCTTTCCCAGAGAAGCAACATGAATGATCTGAAAAGACCTATCCTTAAGAGAATTAAAATAAGAGTTGGAAGTCCTTCTATTCCAGTAATTTCATATAAATCATTAATACCTCCCCATTATCTTCTCTTCTTTCCAATCCATTAATATGTTTAAGGGAGTCAGTTCCCGATTTGCTGGCTTGTCTCAGTCTGAAATAACTAATGACTCCTGCAGGCCTCCAGGGATCTTGTTCAACCCAAATTATATTGAGTTTATTTATCTGTGTAATGCTGGATCTCCCCAATAGAATGTTCTGTGTGGCCAAGGTAGACAGGCTGGAGACATCTGCCTAATGGTGACATTGGATTTTTTGCTCCAAAGTAATTAAGGACTAGCCACACTTGGCTATAAAATTTAACCAACTAACTTGAGTTTAAAGCAAGGAAGCAATGATTTCTTTAAAAAGGCATAATTTTTATACTGCTCCACCCTCAAAAGCTTTTCCAAAATGCAGTGGCTATGGTGTGAAGGAGTCTCCCTTCAAAACATTTCCATAGAGAAATTAACTAAAATCAAGTCTGTTTTTCTGAATGAGTCACTTACAAGCTTTAGAGAAAAAAAGTCACTTTGTCTTTCTTCCCCTAATTTGAACTTCTTTAAAAAGTAGATACCCTTTCAAACAAGGAAATTTCAAAGAAACTAAGAATCTTCCTAACATCTTAATTCCTACACTTGGAAAGGAATGTAGATCAATCAATGAATCAATGTATTAAGTGCTTACAAAGTAGTTTGGTGGTACAGGGGATGAAGTGCCAGACTTGGAGTCAAACTCAATTCAAATCCAGACTCAGACACTGCCTAGCTAGTGTGACCCTGGGCAAGTCACTTACCCTCTATTTGCCTCCAATTCCTCATCCATAAAAAGGGGATAAAAATAGCACCTACCTCCCAGGGTAACTGTGAGGATCAAATGAGATAATAACTATGAAGTGCTTAGCATAGTGCTTGGTACACTATGTAAATATTAGTTGTTATTATCATCATTATTGCTGCTGTGTTCCAGGCACTATGCTAAGCACTGGGGATACAAAAAGAGGCAAAAGACAGACCTTGTCCTCATGGAACTTACAATCTAATAGGGGAGATAACATGTAAACAAATATAAACAAGGCAAGTTATATATAGGATAAACAGGAAATAATTAACAGAAGGAATACACTAGAATTAAGGTTTAGGAAAGGCATCCCATAAAAGATGGGATTTTAGTTGGATTTAAAGGAAGCCAGAGAAGTCAGTAGATAAAGTTAAGGAGGGGAAGGAAGCCTTCCAGGAAAGGGGGACAGACAGAGAAAATGCCTGGAGCTAAAAGATGGAGTGGAACAGTCAGAGGGCCAGTGTCCATGGATCAAAGACTGCAAGAAGACTGGAAAGGTAGGAGGGGGTTAGATTATAAAGGGCTTTAAATGCCAAGCAGAGTGGTTTGTATTTGCTCCTGGAGGTGATAGGGAGCCACTGTAATGTATTGAGTAGGGAAGTGACATGGCTGGACCCGAACTTTAGAAAAATCACTTTAGTGGCTGTATGGAGGATGGATTGGAGTGGGGAGAGACTTCAGGCAAGCAGATCCACTAGCATCCCTACTGCAAAAATCCAGGCCTGAGGTGATGGCACATGCACTAGGGAGATGGCAGTATCAGAGGAGAGAAAGGGGCATATGTGAGAGAGGTTACAAAGATGAAATCAACAGACCTTGGCAACACCTTGGATATGAGGAGGGGAAGGGGTAAAAGGCAGATAGTAATGAATCTAGGATGATTCCTGGAGCCTGAGAGACTGAAAGGGTGGCGCTGGCCTCTACAGTAATAGGGAAGGAGGGAGAGGGGAAGGGTTTAGGGCAAAAGATAATGAGTTCTGTTTTGGCCATATTGAATTGAATATGTCTACTGGAATCTAGTTTGAAATATCTGAAAGGCAGCCAGAGACACAACAGTGGAGGTCAGCAGAGAGACTGGGTAGACAAGATCAAGTTCAATCAACCTCATTTTTATAGACAAGAAGACTAACACTTGAAGAAGTTATTTGATTCATCCAAGATCACACAGCTAATAAACAGGAGAAACAGAATTCAATTCCTGTTGCTCTGACTCTATTCCAGTGTCTTTTTTTTCACCCTTGTATTGCCCCCAAGATCACATGAGTATAGAGTAAGTGTAAAATAATACAAATACCCTGTGTTTGCAGTTAGAAGAGATCTGGGCTTCAATTCCACTTCTGACACTTCCTAGTTGTGACTTTGGGCAAGTCACTTAAATTCTCTGAGCTTCAGTTTCCTCATTAGTAAAATTATTACCCATCTCATAGGGTTACTGTGAAGATCAAATGAGATGGGTATAAAGCACTTTCTCTGAGGGAAGGGAATGTGTGATTTGTTACATTTATCTGTTCAGTTACATTTGTCTAGCATAGTACCTGCACATAATAGGTGCTTAATAAATGCTTGTTAATTGATTACAAGTACTTTACAAATGGCAGCTACTATTACATTACAAACATAATATCTAAAGCTATACAAATTTTAAAAATTGTTAGATTAGCCCACTGACCATTTCTGACTGTTCTAGAAATCAAAAAGGGCAGAAAACAGTCATACCTCAGTGTGAATTATGTTAGAAGGCATTTCCTCAGTTCTTATTTGATCTGGAGTTTTGCAGCCTGGTATAAAAAGCAACATATTTGAAGTATCTGCTATTTTCAGGTCATAGGTTTTCTCTCTGCTGCAAATCACTGCCTGTTCATCTTTGTCACCACGGATCACAAGACTAGAGAAAAAAAGGAGAGAAAAACATAAGTGAGACAATAAAAAAATTTCTATTTCCATTTATGTATAAATATAAGCAGGTACATATTCATTTATTCATTCTACATCTGCAGCTCTGCTTGGTTTCAATTCTACAGAACAAGATGGTGATAAACTGGTCACTTTTAATCTCATTTGTTCAGTCCTTTTTCAGTGGTATCTGATTCTTCATGACCCCATTTGGGGTTTTCTTAACAAAGATACTGGTATGGTTTCCTATTTCCTTCTCCAGCTCATTTTACAGACGAGGAAACTGAGGGAAACAGTGTTAAGTGACTTGCCCAGGATCATACAGCAAGTATGTGTCTAAAGCCAGATTTGAACTAGGAAGATGAGTCTTCCTGACTCCAGAACCACACTCTAATCTACTGTGCCACCTAGCTGCCCTTTAATCTTATTACCATGGTGCTAACAGCCTTGGAGATTCAAGACACCTTCCCATCACCCACATTGTTCTCTCCCAGCTGATTAGTGAGTTGCAGAGTGGAACACTAATCTCCTCCTAAAGCCTTCCTTTATGGGAGGGCAGAAATAGACACTCTACCCTCCATCTGCAGTTCTGCTGGTTTCAATTTTGCCATGTACCTCCAGTGCCTCCTTTGCATCCATGTTCTAGCTTTATTTTGTGTTGTATCTATGTAACACTCAATAAAAAATGATCTAACCATTTGTCAAATATAGAGCTTCACCTCCAGAACTTCCATTATAAGTTGGGTTTCCCAGATGCAATAATTTATTTTATAGAGGGGCAAGGCTAATTGATCTAATTCAGCTAGTTAACCCAACTATTTAATAAAACTAGAATTTAATTCTAGTAGGTAGTTTAAAATGGTAGAAATACTGTAAGCTCTGGAACACAATGGTGGCTATAGTATAGATATCCAGATAGAAGTTAATGACAAGGGACATTTATTTTCACAAGGATGAGTTATTGTGAAAATGTAAGGAAAAAAGGCAGAAGTTGTTTGGTTTTTTTTAATCTGTGGAATGGGGGAGGATTGAGAGCCTCTCAGTATAATTCCACTGAGATCACAACTGAACTATAACCTAGTAAATAGTATTATGGAGTTGCCTGAGATGCATAGTTATCATCGTAGCAGCTATTATGAGTCAGAGGCTGGATCTGAATCTAGGTCTTCCAGACAATCATTCTATTCATTATTCCACATTGCCTTTATAATATTATTATTATTAAGAATGTAACATTAAAATGTAAACTCCTTAGGAATTTCATTAGAATGTAAGCTCCTGGAACGCACGGACAGTATCATTTTTGTTTTTCTATCTACTTAGCTTGGCTCACAATAGGCACTCAATACATATTGATTATTATTATCATGCCTAATTCAAAGAAGGTGCTTAATAAATGCAGGTTGATTGATTATTAGGAAGTTTATTCATCATAGTAATAGCTTTCTGCATATAACATTTTTCACTTATAAATCACTGTATATATACACATTATCTCACTTGCCCCTCACATTATCCCAATTCCACAGAAGAAGAGAGGTTGCCTGACTAGTAAGTGACTATTAGGAATGGGAGCATAGATCTTCTGATCTTTCTACTATAATGATTACCTAAATCAAGTACTATACTCTTTTGATGGACTAGTAATACACATGAAAGGTGGAAAAAATAGAGACCAACAAAAAGCCACACACAATGCAAAAAACAGCAAGGTGAAATACAGAAAGAAAAGTGACAAACAGAGAAAACAGAAAGGAAAATTAGTGGCTTTCTAGGGTAGGGCACTAGAGAGAATACCAGGGAATTAAAATGAGGAGGTTGGACTAGATGGCCTCTTTTGATCATCTGGAAAATAACAGGGAGCTTGGGGGTATGAATAAGTGTATTTTAGTCCCTCAATTAGGCACTTATTAACCTAAGTCAAATCACAATTTCTCCAGGCCTAAATTTTATTTGAGGGGTGGGGGGAGGCCCTTCACTGCCACACAAGGTCTCCCTGAGGCTAGAGTAATCAGATTCTGAAATAATCAAAGTGCGACAGATTTTTGTAGCAGCAAAAACTGGAAACTAAGGAGGTGCCTCCTATTGGGAAACAGTTAAAGAGTGACATGTGAATGTGATGGAATATCATTGTGCCACAAGAAATGATAAAAATTGAAAGTTTATGAACTCATGCGGAACAACGTGTGCTTATTCTACTGAAAAGAACACTGTGGAGAAAAACAACTTTGAAAGACTTCAGGCTTCCGATCATTGCAATGATTAACCACGAGATCAAAAGACTGATAAGGAAACTCGCCACAGGTTTGCTGTGAGGATCAAATGAGTGAATGTGTTTGTCAAGAGCTTTGTCCCAGTGCCTAGCACAGAGCCAGCGCTTAAAGAATGCTCGTTCCTGTGCCTTCTCTCTTTCCCATTCATCTCCTGGCTGAAAGGTGACGAATGTAAAATGCTGAAAAAAACATACATTTTCCTACATGGCCAAGGTAGTCCTTTGCTTTGCTGCACTCTGAATGCTTTTTTCTTCTTTTTTGTTCAATGAGAGAGTGGGTAGTGGCAGGGAGAGATCATGGATGCATGTGAAAATAAAGATTTTTAATGCTACAGCAGTACTTTGGCCAGGCGTGGACAATAGCTTAAGTCCGAGAACTTGAGTCTAATTAAGTAGCAGCAGAACAGGGAAGGGGTAGAGGGAGGGCAGGACTAGCCGGTCCCGGGTCTCCACCCAAAGAGTGGGCGAGTCCTACCTGTGCCCCGCCTCCAGCTGCTGGCAGAGCGAGGGCTCGAGCTCCACCAGGCAGAAGTCCCCAGCGGTAGCACCGTTGGCGCCGGGGCTGAAGCTCAGGCAGTGCACGGTGGGAAGCAGCTCCGAGGGGTTCAGCTTCGCGATCTGCAGCGTCGCGTCCACCTCCTCGCGGGTGCGCATCCCTGATGCGGGAAGGAGGCTAGGCGGGATCCAAAGGGAAAACCAAACTAGCCCCCAAACCAGGGCAAGCAGCAGCCACAAAAGGAAGGGGCCCTTTCAAAAGCGCGCCAAAGTAGCGCAGGCTCTGGCTAGACGCACTTCCGGGGCGGAGAGAGGTTCCTGGAGAAATTGGGGAGGACTTTTTGTAAAGAGAACGCCCCATCCAGCTCCTGCTCCTGCTCCGGAGCTTGCTGGAAGGATCTAGGAATTATCCCTTGGGTGCTTCTCCCTCTCGTTTTCAGCCGGGAACGAAGGGAAAGGCCAAGCTCGCCTCTGAACCTCCCTTTCCTAGTCTGGAAAATGAGGGGGTTGCACTTAAAGGAGGAGCTCTTCACCTTTTTTGTGTCATCGTTGCCCTCTCGGGAATGTTATTTAATGAGGGAGATAAAATATGCAGGTTTGCAAAGGAAACCAATTATACTGAAATGCAGTCATCATTTTTAAAAAAAAAAACAAGTTCACCTGGACCCTAGAATCTCCACCTTCATGAAATATTGCTCCTCTTCAAGCAGAACATCATTCTATGCTCCACGAAAACGAGACTTCTTCGTGGATAAATTCGATGCACTCTCATGACCCTGGGCAAAAACCCTTCAGTCTTGCCCTAGTAACCCATCATTCTCATTGGATATTACTTCCCCCAAATAGCCACTAATCAATCAAATATTTATAAATACTTAGTTTATTTTATAAAAAAATTGTATAGATTGGGAGCTCTCTCTACTGTGGCCCAGTCTCTATGCGAGGTGCTGGGGAAATAAGTACTAAGAATGAAACAATACCGCTCACATTATTATAGCTAGTTTATGAATTATAAATGTGAAAATTATAATGATTTTCAATAAATGTATATTGTTGCTATATGCGTAAGATTCATGTGTTGTAAAATTGTAATGTGTTAAATTTTATGTGAATAAGATACGAGCTAAGAATTTATTTGAATACATTGTTTTATGAAAATGTATGGGCTTTTCCACTGGACTTGGAATCTGGAAGACTCTTCTTGAGTTCCAATCCAGCCTCAAACACTTACAAGCTGTGTGATCCTGGGCAAGTCACTTAATACTGTGTGCTTCAGTTTCCTCATTTGTAAAACGAGAAGGAAATAGCAAACCACTCTAGTATCTTTGCAAGAAAACCCAAAATGGAGTGTCATAAGGAGACAGACACAACTGAAAAGACTCAACAACAATGTATACAGAGATTCTCCTCTATAGACACACATAACACCACGTGTGTACATATTTATACATACATGCATACATGTATGTGTAAATAGGTACAGAATGAGTAAAAGGAAAATAAATTCTAGGTAGTTTGGGAGGGAGGACACTAACAATTGGAGGGACCAAGAAAGGTTTCATGTAGAAGTTGATGCTTGAGCTGCCCTCCCTCACTCAAAACAAAGTCCAGTGAAAGTCATGTCATCATTTCTTTGACGTCATGGTCTTCTTCAAAAAGGAAGGACACATGCATCTTGAAGGAACCAAGGAGGAGGTGAGGAGGAAGTACATTCCAAACATACAGTACAGCCGCTGAACAAAAGAATGGTGATAGGCGATGGCACACCCTATGAGGCACAGAGAGGGGGCCAATTTGGCTGGAACACAGTGCAGAATAACCTGTAAGGTGTAATGAGTCTGGAAAAACAGGTTGGGAGCAGATGGTGTGGGGTTTTAAAAGCTAAACAAAGGAGTTTATATTCCATCCCAGAAGCAATAGGAAGCCACTGAAGTGGATTGAGAATGAAAGTCACTTCGGGAGATCTGCCCTCAGGGAAAATCTGGCAGCAGCATGACCTCTCTGTTCCCTTCATCATTTGTGTCTGTGCTTTTGTACTGGCTGTCTGCCCCGCATTCCTCGACTGCACTTTCTCCTCCTCTGCCTTATAGAACCCCTCTCTTTCCCATTGTTTGGAGTTTGATGGCTCAGAATGAGCGTAAATACCGACTGTTTCCTTTCTGGCCTGAAATCCTAAGGATCTTCCTCTCCTAGACTGATTCTTTTGAGAAGGCAAACTAGACTATGCTTTGCCTCATTTCTTACCCAGTCTTTACTGAATGGGTGGTGCCTCAGATAAACTGAAACTGGGGAAAGACCTTAGCTTAAAAAGGCTGAGGTCTCCCACTTCTTCCGAAGCCATCGTCAGTCATCTTGACCTGTGTCTTGCCACTGGACTCTGATGACTCTGGAGGATAGAGTGAGGCTGATGACTTTGCACAGCCCTACTTCACTTAAATCCAATTCACTTGCAGATCAAAACATGTAATTGGTCTTCTTTGAGAACAAAGGATAAATAGCAACAATCCTTTAAGACACTAACTCTAGCATGAAAACTTTCCTGATTCCCCCAACTGCTAGGGTCCTCCCTCCCAAATACACTTGTATCTAGTTACTTTTTATGTATTTGTATTTATTAACATCATTTAATGCTATATATACTTTTTACATATTTATTTGCCCCATTAGAATGTAAGTGTTTAAGCAGGAATTATCTCATTCTCTGTACTTCATAGGGCTGAATCCAAAAATGCCAAAAAAAAAAAAAAAAGAAAGCAAAGAAAGAAAAAGTCCACACATTTTTCATAAAACAGTGTATTCACATAATTTCCTTAGCTCATATTTTATTCAAATAAAATTAAAAATGTATGTTGTTTTTATAACACAAATGTTAAGCCTATAACAAAAAGTATAACACATTTATTGAGAAAACTATTATACTTTTCTAATTTGTAATTCATAAAATAATCAGAATAATGTAAGGGGTAAGCTTGTTTTTAAGTGCAAAGTATTTAAAAAATGATATGTTAATGACATTGATATTAATGATTCTTTTTCAATCATTAATCAGAATCAATGGTTCTGTCTTTTTCACAGCATCAGCCCTTCTTTCACACAAATATGTTATGAAATATCTCTTTTTTTATTAAATTATTTTATTTGTTTTCAGTGTTCTACAATCACTTCCATACATTTTAACCTTAGTCATGTTGCATAGAATAATTAAAATGAATGGGAGAAATCATAAAACAAAACAAAACATAATACAAAAGAAAATGGTATGCTTCATTCTGTGATTGAATTCCACAGTTCTTTCTCTGGATATGGAAGACATTTTGCCTCAAGAGTCCACTGGGAATTTTAAGTCCTTGCATTGCAATGAAGTACTAAATCTATCAGAAAAATTCCACCAGTGCAGTAGCTAACCTTGATGCCATGTTCATCTTCATTGAAGGCCTTTGACAACATGGCTGAAAACATCATGCTAAAAAGCATGGGAGCAAGCACACAGCCCTATTTTACTCCACTGGTGACTAGGAAGGCACGAGAGCATTGTCCACTATCCGGAACCCGGGCAAGCATGCTATCATGAAATTGATATACAATGCTGATGAACTTCTTCAGGCAACCAAATTTTGACATACTTTTCCATATGTCCTCCTTACTGACAGTATCAAAGGCCTTGGTCAGATCTACCAGTGTAATGTTGTGTATAGGCTACTTTATTCTACTTCTGATATTTCTCCTGGAGTTGTCAGGCAGCAGTTGTCTTGTGACAATCTATTTCTTTTACCTTTTGCCATATAATGGCAACCTCCTCTTGCCATATAATCTGGAAAATTTCAGTCAGCTTTTGTATGAGCAATGGCCTCCTAGTTTCTCTTTAAAGGGGTCAAGAGGCTGTTGTGATTTGGTTGATTAAGGGGACTGGTGTTTGGACTTTTGGCAGAACTGCCTGAGGCATTAATTGCCTGGCTTATGTGAAATCAGGGCTTTTGAGACTTGATGGAACCCTACTACCTTGCCAGGTAATATATCTTACTCACTGGGTTCTATTTCTATTGCTCATGCAGAGGCAGAAAGGGTCAGGATCCACATGGTGATAATATCCTTTTAAAATCTTGAGTTGATTTTATTAAATTTTGTGTTGTTCACAAGTGTTTTATTCCATTTAGTTCCTAAACCTCAGTCACTGCATGGACTTAAGCTTTGTTGTTATTGATTTTTCAATTGTGTCTGACTGTGACCCCACTTGGGGTTTTCTTGTCAAAGATATTGGAATGGGTTGCCATTTCCTTCTCCAACCCATTTTTACAGGTGAGGAAACTTAGGACAAAAGGGTTAAGTGACTTGCTCAGGGTAACACAACTAGTAAGTGTTTGAGGCCACATGTGAACTCAGATTTTTCAAACTCCTGGCTTGGAGCTCTATGCACTATGGCACCACCTAGCTGCCCTGGACTTAAACTAGGCTTGATGTAAAAGGAAGACCAGATACATTTATTCTTGGCAAAGGCACTCTTATAAGAGGCAGCTTAAGGTAGTAGAGAGAAAGCTAGCCTTGAAGCTAAGAAGCCTTAAACTCAGGTTCCTCCTCTAGCACAGTCAGACTTTGGGCAAGTCATTTAACTTCTCAGCAACTCTGTAAGACCATAAGTGGTAGAGAAGGTGCTGTCTTACTTTAGTATACCAGAGGTATTCAACACATGACCCTCAACACTCTCAAAGGCTCCCAAATCAGCTTAAAATATAACTGGGAAGAATTTGACAAATAAATAAAAATGCAATAAAGCATATATAATATCACATTTTAAAATTAAGTCACTATGCAGTCCACAGGAATCCTTATGGATGGATTACTGGCCCATGTATTTTTATTTGAATTTGATACCACTGACCTATTTAAAAAAAAATTATAGGTCCCTTCTTATCTATTCATATTTAGGCATTTAAAATTAAATGAGACCTGTTCTATAGACTGATTCTATTTCATTTGCAGAGAATTTTTTAAATTTGGGAAATATAAAATTATTGTGTAAGTTTTTCGGTAGTAGTATTTCTATAAATTCAGGCACTTTGAGAATCAGAGCATGAATCTGAGCTTCTTGTGCTGACTTAGAGTGCTAAGGTTTCTTCTCCCCTCAGAAAAATCCACCAAAAATACAAAGTTCAAGGGAATATTTTTGTTATAAAATGAATTTGCTTCATCTTTGTTAAAGAAAAGAAAAATGACAATTTCTTCTTTTAGCTCAAATGTTCTTCGAAGTACTTTGGAACAAAAAACCCAGTGTTTAGTGCAATAGTATAGAAGTATATCCTAGGCTCTGTTCCCATTTTGTAACACAATTTTGAAGATAACCTTCTTTTAATAAACTTTAAATAGGCTTGATTTCTTTTGTAATGACTGTGAGAAGCTGCATGGCAGTGAAGAGAGCACTGAATTTAGAGTCAGAAACACCTAGATTCATTGCTTGAATTCACTTGGAAATTTTTTTTCCAGACCTCCAACTGGATCATGCCCTCAGGGGAATCATGGCAGAATTTTCACCTAGCTTAATTTAGTAAGATGAGAGGAAAACTTCCAATCAAACTAGGACCTGTAATCCCTGGAGGGGAAACTACATATGTTCTGGGAGCTTTGTAAGGACCATGATTTCCCTCTGAAAAAGGTTTGATTTTCTTTCCCTCATTGTTTTGGGGTTGGGAAAGATCTTTTGCAAAACACCAACTCAGGCAGTAACATATGGAAATTTTGTAAAATACTATCTTTGTTAAGTGGTATCAGTACATAATTGGAAATATAGAAGAATGTCTATTTCCCAACTGCTTGGGAAATTGTTTGACCCAAAGTCTGTTTGGGTCATTGAGTTTTCCCCAAAACTCTTTAGTACAAGGCACTGGAAAAGGACAATGTTTGAACCTACTCAAGTCGCTAGAGAGCTGTCCAGGATTTGGGACCATGGATTCTGCCAAAAGCTCTTCAGTTGATTTGCTGAGGACAACATTTATTTCATTTTTTTGTTTATTTTGAGGGTAGAAAATGTTTTACTGAAGAGGAGAACAGAGAGGGTAAGAACAGGATTTGTAGCACACCAATTAATGGGATCACAAAAGGCCAAGAGGCCCAACTGATTAGATCTCTTTAAAAAAGTAAACCAGGTGTGAACAAGTCCTTAATTAACATAAGGGGAATAAAGAATTTTGACCATTGGGTTCATATAGATACTACATAGGAAATATCTTGTGATTGGATGAAAAAATTGGGCACATTTCAATGCTTATGTAGAAAGCAAATAAGACATTATAGAGTTAGTCAGTTCAGCAGCAGGATAGATCAGAAATAAAAGAGACCTAGTCAAGCCCTCAAGAAATCACTTTGAGAGAAGAGATCCAGTATGTTGAGGAGATCCGTCAAGAGCTGGTGGTAGCTGTACAAGTAATGGTGCACAATGAGAGAGGAAGTGCCTTCAGACTGAACTGGTAAGATAATCACCCAGGTTCCTGGAGTAAAACTCCACATGGCATAGAGTAGTGCTGACAGTGGCTCCAGAAAGTCAGTGACTGAGCATAGAAATACATGGAGTTTTCCTTAAAATGATAAGTAGTATCTGTCTAAAATCATCATCAAGTATTATATGTAATGGGAATAAGTTAGAAGCATCCCTAATAAGATCAGCAGTGAGACGAGGATGTCCATTATCACCACTGTTATTCAATATTGTATTAGAAATGTTAGCTTTAGCAATAAGAGAAGAAAAAGACATTGAAGGAATTAGATTAGGCAGTGAGAAAACAAAACTATCTCTTTGCAAATGATATGACAGTATACTTAGAGAATCCTAGAGAATCAACTAAAAAACTACTTGCAATAATTAACAACCAGAAAGCCTGTGATTATCTTCTTTGAAAGAACCATCAGTTTAGGATGCTAGACTCCTGATGATAACATTCAGGGGGCTGATCAGGATTAATTTCTCATCCAAATTTGTATGTTTATAACTCTATTGGGTATCTTTGTGGAATGTAGAGTTGACCAGTTGGAACTTGATTCTTCCTGTTAGAAAGGGCAAAGCTGAATCCTTCCTAGATTTTACCTATATTTTCCCTGGGAGATTCTTTAGAAAGTGATCATTTCTTCAGTCACTATCTCCTGTTTGTTACCACCTTTCTTTCTGGAGATGTGTTTAGTCATATGCTGTTAGAACAATTAGCTCAAATAACTCAGGCCCATATGATGATCTTCCTATCCACGTAGTCCCTTCTTCTGCAGTTTTATGAAGCTTACCTCCCACCAAGAGGCAGCTAAGTGTCAAAATAGATACAGTACCAGTTCCTGAGTCAGGAAGACTCACCTTCCTCAGTTCAAATCTGACCTCAGACACTTACTAGCTTGGGCAAGTCACATCACCCTGTTTGTCTCCATTTCCTCATTTGTAAACTAAGCTGGAAAGGGGAATGGCAAACCACTCCAGTATCTGCCAAGAAAACCCCAAATGGGGTCTTGAAGAGTCAGATACAAGTGAAAAATGACTCAACAACAAAACTTCTCACCAAAAAAGCAGTACAATCACAATAACTCAGAACTCCAGTTAGCAAAGTTCCTAACACTCAGAGGTTTGGCTTTCCACACTAATTTTAATTTTTGTGGATCTCCAGCTAACTGCTGTCCTTTAAATCTGAGGCGAAGTTTATAGGAAATGTTTAGGTAAAAGAAGTGAGCAAAACATATGATAGTATGACTTACTAGACAGGCATGAGGAAGGGAAAATGTGAAGTGAGCAGGCCTGTTGGGGAGGAGGAGATTTCTTTCAGTCCTTGAAAAGATGAGTACAAAGTGAGTACAGCTTTGGCCTATGTCCTCTATTTCAAGATGCCTGCACTATCCCAGTGGCCCACTTCAGTTCTCTGTGCAGCTCCACCCTTCTCTCAGTTTATCCTGTCCACTGATGCCCCTGGTCTGCCAATGTTTTCCAATTTTCCTTAAATCTCAGGCAAACTGGGGGGGCAGGGGCGGGGTGCTGTTTCTCTGCCTCTTCCTCTTGGCCTACTCTCTCAAAGGCTACTCATGTCACTTTTAAAACTCCTAGAGTATAACTCAAGTCCAAGTTCCAGCTCAAAGATCACAACAGTCCAAATTGCTCTCAGGTTTGTCAGAGTTCTTGTCCCTCTAAAATCCAGATCCAGCATGCCAGTCTGTTCTCAAACCCCTATTACACACGTAATAAGTCCCAATTCCACCTGAACTCACATTTTAACGAGCACTTTATTCTGATACTGACAGAGTCCTAACAGTTGTCTCACATTTTGTCATTTTCATTTAAAGATCTTCCAATCATATGGAACGTTTCTCTTGATGTAACATTGTTACTAATAGGATTACAAAGTTTAAAAAAAATCCTTCCTACATGAGCTTCAACAACAAATCACATATGGACATACATATGTGCACATAATCAAATGAGCATCTTGAATCTGTTTGCTTCATACACTTGCAATGCAAAATAGGAAGATTTTAGTTTCTCATCTGATGGCAAAGGTCTTTCCTTTCCTTTCCTTTCCATCCTATTACCTGCAAGTAGAACCACTGAAAACTGCCTTGCATATGACTGACAAAGTATCCTTTTGACCACATAAACAGCCATTGGTAGCACCAATGTTTCTGCTATTAAACTTAGCAACTCTGTAAACAATCTTATAGCACGCAAACAGTTCTTTCAGTGTCACAGATGGTTTCTTTTAAGTTTGTTTTTCAAAACTGAAAGATGCATAATTATGTGATCTAGCTTAAAGAAGACAAAATACATCTGCCTCCTTGCTTTGTAGACGTGGAGAACCTTGGCTATGAAAGGTTGCCCAGACTGTCCAGTTTTATTGTATGCTGGGTAATTTTCCTGAGCTCCATTTTTTCCTGGTTTTTTTATTTATTTATTTTTACAAGGGATCTTATGAGCCTAAGAGACGATACGCTGGGTGGAAGAGGAGGGAGAAATATACTCAGAAATAAAGATGAAGCAAAGACAAAACACATCACAAACAGGTTTAAAATGAAAAAAAGTTTACTCATTAAAAGCACTGGATACTCTCAGGGAAAATTCTCATCCCCAGTTAATTTACAAGTGTTCTTTCAATTCATTAGGTTTCATTCTATTTGCAGCTAAAACATTTATACGAACCAAACCCATGGGTCTTTCTCTTACACTGATAACAGTACTTGTGAATCCCAATGATAAATACTGTGTATTTTGTGAATGTGTGCTGTTTCCTTTGTCTATTTTCCCCACCTAAACTGCCTTTTTATCTTTGATTGGTTTCAATTGCTTCAAATCAGCTATTGTATTTATCTATTACAAAAGGCTATTGTTGCCATTTTAAAACATTGAAGAGCTTTCTCAATTTTGTTCTGATGCTAGAGCAAAAAGTCAGTCTGTTTTGATGACTAAGACCTCTGTGCTTAGCTGTTTTCTCATCTTCCCTTGCCCCAAACTTAATAAATTGTGAAGAATCTCATCACCTGTAGACTATTAGTGCTGACATTCAGTAGCTTAGTGCCCTTTCCCCCCCGTATCTTGTACTGCTGTTTTTATGTGTAGCGCTGTCCAAGGAGATCAGGAGATCTGCCCACTGGCAGAGTGGAAATCTCAGTGCTTCCTTTCTTAAGGCCCCAACAACTGCTCTCCCCTACCCCCACCAAATTATGCTATGACTCTGTCATTGGTGGGGACCTGAGTCTGACAAATGCATCATTTTTTTTGTTTTTAAAAACTTTATTTAATTTTAGTTTACAACATTCAGTTCCACAAACTTTTGAGTTTTAAATTTCCTTCCCCTTCCTCCTCTCCCCCCTCAAGATGGTATGAAATCTGGTCTAGGCTCTACATATAGTCATATTAAACATTTTCACATTAGTCACATTATAAAGAAGAATTATAAGCAATGGGAAGAAATATGAGAAAGAAGAAACAAAACAAAACAAAAACGAGCAAGAGAAAAATAGTCTGCTTCGATCTGCATTCAGACTCCATTCTTTCTCTGGATGTGGATAGCATTTTACATCGCGAGCTTTTTAGAGCTGTCTTAGAACTCTGCATTGCTGAAAAGAGATGTCTATCAAAGTTAACTGTTGCACAGTGTGGCTGTAACTGTGTACAAACTTACCCTGATTCTGCTCCTCCTTACTCAGCATCACTTCATGTAAGTCTTTCCAGGTTTTCCTAAAGTCTGCCTGCTCATCATTTCTTATAGCACAATAATATTCCATTACATTCATATACCACAACTTGTTCAGTCATTCCCCAATTTATGGGCATCCCCTCAATTTCTAATTCTTTGCCACTACAAAAAGAGCTGCTACAAATATTTTTGTGTATATAGGTCCTTTTCCCATTTGTATGATCTCTTTGGGATACAGCCCTGGAAGTAGTATTGCTGGGTCAAAGGTTATGCACTTTTTATAGCCTTTTGGGCATAGTTCCAAATTGTTTTCCAAAATGATTGGATCAGTTCACAGTTCTACCAACAATGCACTAGTGTTCCAATTATCCCACATCTAGTCAGTCTAATTTTCCTGTTTCTGACATATCTGTCTTAAGGGATTGTGGTGAGAACCTGTGAGAGCATGAAGAAATGAACTCAGAGAACAGATAGGTGGCATAATAGATAGAATACTTCAGTCAGAAATACCTGAGTTCAACTCCTACCTCTTCTACTTGCTCTATGACCCTGGGAAAGTCACTTAATCTCAACCACAGTTTCCTCATCTGCAAAATGGGGATTTTAATAGCACCTACCTCATTAGTTGTGGAATTCAAATGGGATAATATGTGTATTGTTTGTTGCTGTTTAGTCATTTCTGACTCTTTGTGACTCCATATTGTCCATTGGGTTTTCTTGGCAAAGATCCTAGACTGGTTTGACTTTTCCTTCTTTATATCATTTTGTAGATGAGGAAACTAAAGAAGACAGGGTTAAGTGACTTGCCCAGGTTCACATAGCTAGTAAGTATCTGAGGTGGAATTTGCACTGGAGTCTTCCTGACTCTATGCAAAACATAACACAGAACAGCCAGAAGAGTTTTGGAAGCCATGAGACATCAGTACCATATCCAGATCTATGGCCTGAAATATTTCCAAGAACCACCACATCACATCACACATACTCATTTTCCTTTTCCCTTTAGACTACACTTGATGTCTTTTCCCTTGGATGTCGGGAAAAATCTGTTTCTTACTAGTTTGTTTACATTTCTTTGTTTACACTTTGTTTCTTAAGCAACGGTATTAAATTATGGATCATGGCATTTCTAATTTGGAAATACAGTTCAGAGAGGGGGATTGGGGGATTGTATACTGAGAGAGAAACAGAGATAGAAGGTTTGGAACCTGTGACATTTTTTTTGCCAGCAATTCTCTGGCTAGGGACTCAGAGCCTAAAAGGAGAAGTATTGATTTATTTTTACAACAATGAAGAGAAATATTATTTACACCGAGATTTATCCAGGTAATGAATAAATAAACAGTGAGTGGGATTAGGGGGAAGGAGACAGCTATGACTAGCTAGGTTAGTACCTAGTGGGGACCTCCACCATTTTTTTAAACCTATGCTTGATTCAAAGGGAAAGACCCTCCCAAATAAAAGGGTCAAGGGAGTGGTTAGGTAGGAGTAACGCTGACCACAACAAAGTGGAGGCAAGTAAGAGTGATTGATAATTCTAACAACACCTCTCCTTCAAAGTACCACACCTCTGCTGACTTAAAAGCCTGTATTCTAGAGAAAGGCATAACACTTTTGTACAAATTGAAAAAAATTTGACAATTATGTTTAAATTTAATTATTGAAAATGCCTACCAATTATCAATAACTTTTTTCTAGTTATTCCATTTTTTTTAAGTTCCAAGATTTTTTGGAAAACAAATTATTATATTGTATTTATCAAATTTATAACAAGAAATCTAGCAGATATTTTGGCACTTTGGATTTCTACACAAAGATTGTTTAATATCAAGCTTATACACTTCATGTTCAAATGCTGCAAACAATGTGACAACACAACTCATTTGAGTTGACTAACTTATATCTGACTTCTATTATTATTAAACAATAATATCTCAACTCCTGACACATGTGTGACCCTGAGGAAAGCAGGGGACCTCTCCATTCTCTGGGCAGCTCTGTAAGACTTTGAATTTCAGAGTTGTGTTGACCTGCATTGGTAGATTGAGCATCCTCATCTGGGCACTCTCTATATTGAGGACATCACACAAGTCCAGTTCTTATTAAATATTGTCAGTTGCAGCAAATACAATGTAATTTCAATTTCATAATAGAAAAGTCATGCATGTTTTTAAAAGAAGGAAATTTGCATTCAACACTACAGGAACTGGTAAACTTTCTAGGTGAAGATATTGAGATTATCCAGTCATTCTGATGAATATCTGATCACTGGATTCAGATGGCTCTGGAGGAGAGGTGAGGCTGGTGACCTGCACAGCCCTCCCTCCCTCACTCAAAACAAAGTCAAGTACAAGTCACGTCATTATTTCTCTGATGGCATGGCCTTCTTCGGCAACGAAGGACGAACACACATTGAGATTATTGTTTGTGGTAGTTATTCTTTTTAGGATCATAGTTTTAAGGTAGAAAAGGTAAAATAATAGAGATTTTCCAGTCCAGATCCCTCAATTTACAGAGAAGAAAACTGAGACTTACAGCCTCCAGCAACTGTGACCACTGACTCCTAGTAAATCTGTTTCCTCTCTGCAAAGTAGGGATTATAACACCTGTCAGACTGACACCAAAGGACTTTTGTAAGGATTAAAAGATAATGTAAATCAAGTACTGGGCCAACCTTAAAGCTTACATAAATGCCAACTCTTATTTTTAAGCGTGAAAGTCTGGCTGAAGAAACAATCACAGAAAGTTTGAGCAGCATGCCCAAAGGCAGAAACAATTTAATGAGAGAATTCACATCTCCTAAATCCTAGGATCATTCTCTTTCTATGAAGTTTCCAGCAGTCTGTTCTATCCATAACTCACTCCAAGTAGGAAAATGGATTTTTCTGGCTGTCCATGTCAGTTGCTTTGTATGAAAATATTCACTACCTCTAAAGTTCTCCCTATAGAAACAGATGCTACAAGGAGAACTGAGTGAAACCATTTTCTGTTATTTTATCTCTTTCAAACTTTTACAAAAATATATACCTTTTAGGTATGCGTGTATATATGTATGTGTATGTGTGCATACACACACACACACACACATACACATAGTTGTAGTGCTCTGTGGAAAGGAATATGATCTCTTTTTCCTACAGATTTTTTTTTAATTTTATTTTTGGAGACAATTGGCATTAAGTGACTTGCCCAGGATCACACAGTTAGTATGTATTTGAGGCCACATTTAAACTCAAGTCCTCCTGACTCCAGGGCCAGTGCTACCTAGCTGCCCCTAGATTTTTAATTTTTAAAAAATGTTTTGTAGGGGGCGGAGCCAAGATGGCGGAGTAGAAAGACGCACATACACATAGCTCCGAACCCACAACCCATAGAACATCTGTAAAAAGGAACTAACGGAGAATTCTGGAGCAGCAGAGGCCACAGAACAGTGGAGCAAAGGAGATTTCTGTTCCAGAGGGACCTGCAAACCTCTCGCAAAAGGTCCTTCGAGCCATGGACTGGGTGCCGGGACTGGGAGCCGAGCACAGCCCTGCCGTGCCCACGGCACCGAGAGGAGCAGATCCCAGCAGGCTTCAGGGACCAGATCTCCAGCGGCCCCGCGGGTCCCTCCACCCACAGGTGACGGGGGTCGGTGAAAGGGTCTCTTTGGTGGGTCGAGAGGGGAGTGGGGTGCCCCCATAACTCAGGTCCCCTCGGAAGGCAGCAGCTAAGGCAGCGGCAGACCAGGGCTCCCCAAGCAGGCAGGAGCCTGGATCCATTGTTGAAGGTCTCTGCATAAACCCCCTGAGGGAACTGAGCCTGAGAGGTGGCCCTGCCCCCACCCGGGCAGCTGAACTTAATCTCACACTGAACAGCAGCCCTGCCCCCGCCCAAAGCCCTGAGGCTGGGAAGCAGCATTTGAATCTCAGACCCCAAGCGCTGGGAGGATCAGGAGGCGAAGTGGGTGTGAGGAGAATATTCAGAGGTCAAGTCACTGGCTGGGAAAATGCCCAGAAAAGGGAAAAGAAATAAGACTATAGAAGGTTACTTTCTTGGTGAACAGGCATTTCCTCCCTTCCTTTCTGATGAGGAAGAACAATGCTTACCATCAGGCAAAGACACAGAAGTCAAGGCTTCTGTATCCCAGCCCACTCAATGGGCTCAGGCTATGGAAGAGCTCAAAAAGAATTTTGAAAATCAGGTTAGAGAGATGGAGGAAAAGCTGGGAAGAGCAATGAGAGACATGCAGTCAAAGCATGAACAGCAGGTCAGCACCCTGCTAAAGGAGACCCAAAAAAATGCTGAAGAAAATAACATCTTGAAAAATAGGCTAACTCAATTGGCAAAAGAGGTTCAAAAAGCCAATGAGGAGAAGAATGCTTTCAAAAGCAGAATTAGCCAAATGGAAAAGGAGCTTCAAAAGCTCACTGAAGAAAATAGTTCTTTCAAAATTAGAATGGAACAGATGGAGGCCAATGACTTTATGAGAAACTAAGAAATCACAAAACAAAACCAAAAGAATGAAAAAAATGGAAGATAATGTGAAATATCTCATGGGAAAAACAACTGACCTGGAAAACAGATCCAGGAGAGACAATTTAAAAATTATGGGCCTACCTGAAAGCCATGATCAAAAAAAGAGCCTAGACATCATCTTCCATGAAATTATCAAGGAAAACTGCCCTGAGATTCTAGAACCAGAGGGCAAAATAAATATTCAAGGAATCCACAGAACACTGCCTGAAAGATATCCAAAAAGAGAAACTCCTAGGAACATTATGGCCAAATTCCAGAGTTCCCAGGTCAAGGAGAAAATATTGCAAGCAGCTAGAAAGAAACAATTCAAGTATTGTGGAAATACAATCAGGAAAACACAAGATCTAGCAGCTTCTACATTAAGGGATCGAAGGGCATGGAATAGGATATTCCAGAAGTCAAAGGAACTAGGACTAAAACCAAGAATCACCTACCCAGCAAAACTGAGTATAATACTTCAGGGGAAAAATTGGTCTTTCAATGAAATAGAGGACTTTCAAGCATTCTTGATGAAAAGACCAGAGCTGAAAAGAAAATTTGACTTTCAAACACAAGAATGAAGAGAAGCATGAAAAAGTGAACAGCAAAGAGAAGTCATAAGGGACTTACTAAAGTTGAACTGTTTACATTCCTACATGGAAAGACAATATTTGTAACTGTTGAAACTTTTCAGTATCTGGGTACTGGGTGGGATTACACATGCACACACACATAGAGACAGAGTGCACAGAGTGAATTGAAGAGGATGGGATCATATCTTAAAAAAATGAAATCAAACAGTGAGAGAGAAATATATTGGAAGGAGAAAGGGAGAAATGGAATGGGGCAAATTATCTCTCATATAAGATGTAAGCAAAAGACTTATTAGTGGAGGGATAAAGAGGGGAGGTGAGAGAAAAACATGAAGTTTACTCTCATCACATTCCACTAAAGGAAGGAATAAAATGCACACTCATTTTGGTATGAAAACCTATCTTACAATACAGGAAAGTGGGGGATAAGGGGATAAGCAGGGTGGGGGAGATGATGGAAGGGAGGGCATGGGGAGGAGGGAGCAATTTGAGGTCGACACTCATGGAGAGGGACAGGATCAAAAGAGAATAGAAGTAATGGGGGACAGGATAGGATGGAGGGAAATATAGTTAGTCTTATACAACACAACTATTATGGAAGTCATTTGCAAAACTACACAGATTTGGCCATATTGAATTGCTTGCCTTCCAAAGGGAAGGGGTGGGGAGGGAGGGAGGTAAAGAAGTTGGAACTCAAAGTGTTAGGAACAACTGTCGAGTAATGCTCTTGCCACTAGGAAATAAGAAATACAGGTAAAGGGGTATAGAAAGTTATCTGGCCCTACAGGACAAAAGAGAAGATGGAGACAAGGGCAGAGAGGGATGATAGAAGAGAGAGCAGATTGGTCATAGGGGCAATTAGAATGCTTGGTGTTTGGCGGTGGTGGGGACAAAAGGGGAGAAAAATTGGAACCCAAAATTTTGTTAAAACGAATGTTAAAAGTTAAATAAATAAAAAAAATGTTTTGTAATGTCTTTTGGTTGGTTCCCTTGTTAATTCTCTTAGAATTTCTAAATGCCCTAGCATGTCATCTACAGAAATAATTTTATTTCTTATTTTCTCATGTTTGTACTTTTAATTTGATTCTCTTGTCATATTGCTGTAGCTAGTATTTTTAGACCTACATGACAAGTTATTGCTTTACCCTGGTTTGTAATGAAAAATTTGATATGCTCTCTTTAAAGAAAGAAAGCCAGTATCAAAAGCTACATGTTTGTCAGGATCTGCTTGTGTTAGGATCTGCTTTCCAAAGGCTACATTTGAAGGACAGCATATATGGTGGAAAGAATAATGAAATGAGAATATGTGAGCTCAGAGTCTGTCCTGGCTGTGATGCTCACTTGTATGGTCTAGGATCAGGGGTGAGAAACCAGCAGCCTCAAGGCCACATGTAACCTCTAGGTCATGTGTGCAGCCCTATGACTGCATTCAAACTTCACAAAACAAATCCCCTTAATAAAAGGATTTGTTCTATAAAACTTGAACTCAGTCAAGAGTTAGGACCCAAGGACCTAGAAGACCACATGAGAAGGCCTTGAGGCTGCAGGTTCCCCACCTCTAGTAGGTCATGTAATTTAGATGTCTAAGAAAGGTCTCCCAGAAGAGATGGGGCTTGAGATAGACACCCAAAGGTGTCGCACATGCTCTAGAGCTACTTTTCCTATCTACTAGCTCTGGAAGTTCTGGTCCCCAGACCTTGGTGCTTCATCTCCCCTTAGAATCTAGTGAGAGCTCTGAAGAGTTGGGAGGTGGGTGTGATTTTTTTCTAATACTACAATCCTTAAGAATCCCCAACCCCTGCTTCCTCCTTTGATTAGCAGTTGATAACAATTGCTCAATTAACAATTAGCTTTCAAAAGGGGTACATATTAAAGTGGTATAGTAAGAACAGTTACTATACTTCTGGGAAGCATCTGGTCCAAATTCTCGGGACCCTTTAGAGCTCACAAGGTCCACCTCTAACCAAGATAGTACAGAGAGGGGGCAGAAAGGCTGAATCTGAAATGGGAGGAACATCTCCCCTACTCCCTTCACCTCAAGCCATTCTTGAGGGCTTGGATCAAAGACTTCCACCCTATACTGCTAGAAGCTCAAATCCCTTTGTTCCAAAATCCTTCAATATTTTATAAACAAACCTAAGGAAAAAACCAAATTTCCTCAATGGATCTGAACACTAAAGTGCATTCAATGAATTTCAAAAATATCTAAATTAATCAAGGACTTTTCAGATTTTGCCAAAGTGTTCGATTAATTCCATACATTTAGAACGTGTTTCCACCTCTGATGGTTTGATTCAATTAAGAAGTACCATCTCTTGGTAATGACTGATACTCCTCTTACAAAGGATTGGTATTTCTTTTCTTCTGTTTCAGCCTTGACTATAGATTGCTTTTCTTCTCTACTGACTGACTGCCAAACTCCTGGCTGTTCATCATGGCTCTTTTCATTTTTAGTTTAATTGATTCATTAATAAGCAGTTTAATTCATTCTCTTTTATAGTACCAGATTAAGTATATTGAATGTAACACCACACAGAATTTAGCTGGAAGCTTTATGGGTGATGGAGAATCATGTGCAGTTAAACTGCACACAACAAAGGTTATATTAGAGCCACATTGTGAAGGCATTTACATGCCGAAAAAAGAAATTTATATTTGATTCTAGACACAAGAAGAAGCCACTGGAACTTCTTGAATAAGAAATGACATGTCATACCACCCTCCTCCCCCTTTTTTTTCCAAAGTGAATCAGCTTTTAGCACTGGAAGTTTTCTCTCCTGATCTAACTCTCTTTCCTTAACGTTTAAATCTTCAATGGAAATGTTATTTCCATTAGGACCAACAGGTGGCAGCATGAACCTAAATATTAAGTGTGCAGTCATGAATAATTAGTATTAGCAAGAAATAGGGAGACTCTAGGAAGTCCCCATAGAAACAAAATGTCAGATGAAATATTTGGACAGGATGTTGATACTGTCACTCCCACCCAAAGGAAATCCCAAGATGATGGAAACAGAAGAATCAGGAATTCACAGAAATGGAATTTTAGAGTTGGAAGGGATTTAGTGGCTGTCTTGTCCAAACTATATGGAAAAAAGTATTACCATTCCAACATACCTGCTAAGTGGTCATCCGGTCTCTACTGGAGGATTTTCAACGAAAGGGAACTTATTATTTCTTGGAATTGCCTGTTACACTTTAAGATAGTTCTAATTGTTACGAAGTTTTCCCTGATATCTAGCCAAAATTTGCCTCTTTGTAACTTGTACCTATTATTCTCTGGGATCACAAAGAACAAGTCTAATCCTTCTTCATAACAGGTCTTCACATATTAGAAGGTAGTTATCTTATCCTCCAGTATTTGAAGAATTGTTGTCTTATCCTCACTTTGATACCCTTCCAGGCTTTTTTTATCCAGGCCGAACAACTGTGGTTGCTCCCATGGATCATCACATGGTGTGGGCTTGTGGCCCTTGATCATTCTAGTTGTTCTCCTCTATCAGCATCTTTTCAAAATTAAGGTGTAAGAACTGAGCATGATATTCCAAAAGTGGTCCCACAAGGGAACAGTATGTTAAGACAATCACTTCTTTATTCCTGAATTAAGATCTAATTAGTGCTTATTATTATGAACTTTTAAAAATATCATAGCAAGGATAGTTCCCATTTATATTTTACTTTATGAATTACCAAATGTTTTCATCACAGGAACCTTGGAGGGAACTTATACAAGTATATTTATTTCCATTTTACAGATCAGGAAACTGAGGCATAAAGAGGTTGTGACTTTTCCCAAGACTGGAACTCAGATTTTCTAACGACTCCAAGACCCCTCCCACTGTCACCATTGTAAATAATTCTCAATTATCTATGAATATAAGAACTGAGATAATGTAGATGGAAATATGCAAATAATACAGATATTAAGTATGACAACCTTATCCCTTGGCAGCAGAAGTGTTCAGAAATACCCCGAATGACTCGATGGAGAGTCATCTCTTCTTCTGCTCTCTTATCTGTTTGCAGATGAAGGTGTGTAAGTCATATAGGGGCAGCTAGATGGTACAGTGGATAGAGTGCTGGGCCTGCAATCAGGAAGACTTGAGTTCAATTCTGGGCAAGTCACTTAACCCTGTTTGCCTCAGTTTTCTCCTCTGTAAAATGAGCCAAAGAGGGAAATGGCAAACCACTCCATTACCTTTGCCAAGAAAACCCCAAATGGGATCATAAAGAATTGGACACAACTGAAACAGCTCAACACACAAAAAAACAAAAAATAAGGTCACTGAAGTAATCACAAAGCAGGATACTGAAGAAGTATAGGACTTGGGGAATCTACATTCTGGAGAATCAATCCCTCAATCATTGGGAAGCTCAGTAGTTGAATAGTTGAGGGTATATAGGAGCAATCCCCCAAATAGCCATTTATTCTGGGGTCAGTTGCACTGAAACTGAATGAATTGGATATGATCTCACATATTTCAACAGGTTGCATAAACTTCTGACATTTATCTCCTTTATGATAAATGTCAACCAATAAGTATCACAGTCAGAACACACATACCCATATACTCTGACTCATCTAGTGCTCTTAGCACCATAGCATGATGCCTTCTGGATTCCATTATTGTAGAATCAGAGAACAATCAAACTGAAATAAGATCACTTACTTCACCGCATCACCACTGCTGTTGAATTAAGTTTTTGTCTCAACAGTGTCCGAGGTCTGGCTTTAAGTTGGTTCTGTCTCTGACATATACTAGTGTGTGACTGTGGATGATTTACTTAAGCTCTCAAGGTCCCAGGCAACTCTTTAAGATTAGAATTTACTGACAGAGTTGTGTCCATGAAATCAAAGGCCCAAATGAAAAGAAAAAATAAGTTGATATATGGTATGATCTTCAAGTAAGTCAAAGGAAGGGGTGTAGTAGGCCAGGATGTGATATCCCTGGGGGGTCAGTGAGTATATTTTTAGTTAAGTAGTTGTTTATTTGAACCCTCAGGCCCCAAGGGGTTCCTTGTTCTAGATGAAGAGCCATTCCTGAAGAGGGGGTTTCTGCTGAGAAGAGAAAACATCTTGAATAAAACAAAAAAATATGGCCTCTGAAAGAAACCATAAATCTATACAATTATTATGGTGGTGATAAGATGAACTCAGTGTGTTGAATGTGGACTAAAGCATTTAAAGGTAGGAAAATGTGGTTATAAACTGGAAAAATCATAATTGTGTTGCAATTTAAATTACTTTACAATATTCAGTACTTTCAGAGTGCTTTTTAAGCATTGCAGTTTTTCCTTATGAAACACAAATGGGAGGCATGGTACAGCCTATTTTGTCTAAGCAGCTAGGTGTACAATGGGTATAGAGTCAGCAATGATCAGAGCTCAAATCCTGCCTAGTACTCTTACTACCCGTGTGACCCTGGGCAAGTTGCTTAACCTCTGCCTCAGTTTCCTGATATGTAAAATGGGGATAATAAGAGCACCTCCTTCCCAAGGTTGTTGTGATGATAAAATGAGATAATATTTATAAAGCATTTTATAAACTTTAAAGTTCTGTATATATAAAGATATGTAAAAATATAGTTCTATGTAAATGTTGGCTGTTATTTTTCTCAGTCTCACTTCTGAGGGCACAATAAACGGGAGACGGAAGGGAAAAGGAATAAGCATTTATATGCTAACCACATACCTACTATGCGCCAAGCTCTGTGCTAAGCATCAAAAAAAACTTATCTCATTTGAAGACAATAAAGCTTTATTCCTTTTACATAGACTTGACTTAGTATTCATAATAAAAATATATTAGAATTATACACTATATAAGGCTCTTGGAATTTAGGCTATTTTGGAGTTGTCAGATATAAGAGAAAATCAGAGATGCTGGGGAATGTTTTGAGAACTTCAGGCTATGTAATTACAAGTTTGGAAAATAAAAACGTTAGGGTCTTTAGGAAATGATTGACTCAGGGACCCCTGACTGTGTTCAGTGGTTCGTGTTCTGAAGAATGATTTGCAAAATAGTGGGACCAGTGGATCTTAAGAGCTATGTTCTGCCTTGGCCTTAATTTCTGTTCCTACTATAAAAAAAGTTTAGAGCAGAGCAGGTTATTTCTATTGGTTACTTAATTGATTGTCTTAAGGTATGTGAAGAGTCATTGCCAAGCAGGAAGACAATCAACCAGTTATTCTCTCTGTACACTAAAGATGTAAGCAAATAAAAGATAGAGGGGAGGTAATCTAATAATCTGGAACCATCTCCTTCCTGATAATTCAGTAGAACACTGGCAGAAGTTACTACAAGGAAACTGAAAGTTTATTTAAAAAAAAAAAAAGAAACAAAGAGGAAGAGAAACAACAAAAAAACATGATATTGGGCAAAAAGCCTCTGGGATGATAGAGCCAAATGCAAATTTAGGATCACAGACCCGCATTTAAGTGATTCTGCTACTACCTGTGTGATCTCAGGCAAGTCATTTGTTGACTCTGAGTCTCACTTTCATGATTTGTAAAATGATAGGGTTAGTTCTGGTGTTTTTTTTAAGTCTCTTGTAGCTGGATAGTCTATGATTCAATCAGCTAATTAATAAGTATTTATTAAGTACCTATAATATGTTAAGCACTCAAAATACAAAGACAAAACATGAAGCCATTCTGAAGCCTGTTCTCTAGGCTTGTACATTCTACATATTTATGACGTTTCGGAACATGAGAGCTGTATGCATTCCCATTCCCGTCTCCTAGTCTTTGTTTACCTGTGCTTCAACTAATTAACATTTTATTTCTAGGTCCATCTAGTATGAAATTCCAGAATAGAGTCCTGCCTAGAGATTTTTAAGATATGGTTCTATAGTCATGTATCTTGCATGCTTAAGTAAATATTTCTAACTGGTTTTCAAAATGAAATAATGTGGTCCAGAGAATTTCTGGGGACTGATAATATTCCTCTCACCTTTTGCCTGGATATCTAGTCTGCAGCTATCAGGCCAGGAGGTAACTTCGGGGTGACCTGGCAACTGCTGAAGATTCAAGGGGAAAAGAAGCCAGCACTAAAGTCCTTGGCACTTTATCAGTGGAAATGAAAATGAAGAAAATGCTTTGCCACCTATATTGTCCCTATACCCTCCAGACCATAGGTTCTTTCCTCATAGGTGACTTGTAGGTGACTTCTGTATATGTTGCATTCCCCATTTGAAAGGAGCTTCTTGAAAGTAGTCTTTTCTGTTTGTATTCCCAGAGTGCTTTGGACCCAGTAATTATTTAACAAATGCCTTTTCATTCCTTCATTCATTCTATAAACTTTCAACATGAATACTCTGAATAATCAAAAAACAGGAGCAGTACAGAAAGAACTTAAGACAATCACACCTTCCAAATTAGGAATAATCATTTAAACTTCAAAGTTGCCTGAGATTAGTTTGCACAGAATTCATTCATTCTTAAGTGGAACTTACAAGTAGTCTGTTGTATGAATGTGCTCCAATTTCAAAAGCTTGCTATGTATGTCTTTCTGAGGACCACTGATTAGACATAGTTCTTGAACCAAGGAAGTCAGAGATAGTTTTGTTGTAGGATCTAGCATGCAAAGAATAGTTTCATAGCTCTTTGAGCTAAAAGGAGCTTTAAGAATTCATCAACTCCTTGTCTTTATATACATAAATACAATATATAATATTGTGTGTACATTCAAAATGTACATTTGAAAGAGACAACCAGTTTACAGGATGAAGCAATTTGTCTTATCTTTCACTGTGTCGGAGCTTTGACTAAAACCTAGATCTCCTCAGCTCCTGCTGTGTATGAAGCACTACGCAAGGCATGATGGGAAAGTCGATAGATATAAAGTCAAATAAGACATTATCCTTTCCCTACTGGAACTGATTGAATAGAGAAGATAAGTACAGCAAATAGGATCCCTCTTTTTCTTCAAGACACTATTCTAGAGCTGCCTTCTAGTCAAAGCCTTTCTTGGTCCTGAAATGTTAGTGTCCTTTCTTCCTAAGTCAATTGCATTTAATTATGTTGCATTTTTTATAATACACATTCTTTCATTCTTTATATTTGAATTCCCAGCATCTAGCACAATGCCTGGTGCCTAGCAGAAGCCCTATAAATATTTGTTAAATGTGTGATTAACTGAAGATAAAACCTATATATGTAGAAATCAAATCAAGAGACATTTAGCATTGTGTCTAGACTGCTGTGCTAGATACATGGGGAGATGCAAAGTTTAGAATAGACATGTTCCCTGTTCACATGGATCCTAGTGTGTGAATTTTTGAAAATCTGATGTGAGAAATCTCTCCATTTATGGCAGTCTCAGGAGATTGGTCACCAGGAGTTGTCTGAGGCACAGGGATGATAAGCAACTCATTGTTTCCCAAACAGTTTCAGAGATGGGATATTAACTCACATTTTCATGCTACAAGTCCAATAGTCTAGTTTGGGACCTGACTACAGTACAAAATAAGAGCTATGTAAAAGTCTAGAAATTCATAGGAATATCTGCAAAGCAGATGGAAAACTTTGTCTGGAACAGCCTGAAGACTAGCTACTCCCAGAGTTGAAGAGGGGTAGAAGAGGCTGAATTGCCTTGGGAAAAACTGTAAAGCCCCTTTTCAGAAACTAAGCTTCCCATGAAAGCAAAGGTCCATTTTCTTAATGCTAACATTCTACTGGTATTGATATTTGGCAGCAAGATCTGGAATACAATGGTCTTCAAAGTATTAAAAATGAAGATCATACAGAGGAAAATGGAAAGGCATATGGTAGGGGTGAGCAGGCTGCAACATGTAACCAAAGAAGACCTCCAAAGAAGAACAAAGGAACTGTACAACAGGCAGAGAAAAGGGGCCAATCATGTGGTAAGAATGAAAATGATATATGAGGAGCTAGAGTGATATATAGGAGCTAGAGTGCTCCTCTGGTATCCTCACAATGTCAGATGAGATTTTGAGAAAGGTCTCCAGCATGTTGGGTGGACCCCTTGTGTAGGAATTACAGGAGGACATGATAAAAGTTACACAGGATGGGCTGCAGGGAATTTCTGAATTGATGAAATAACATCCACTTGGGCATTTGGCTATCTGTAAATACTAGATACCAGACTTAGTTGTTTCTATTTGCTGAAGAAACAGAAGTGTCATCAGCACTCTGTCTATTTTAGTGCCATGGAGGGGAAGACCCAGGTTGCCCTATCCTGGCTTGGGGAACCTGCAGCCTAGAGACTACATGTGGCCCTCTAGGTCTTCAAGTGTGATTTACTGACTACATCCAAACTTCACAGAACAAATCCCCTTAATAAAAGGATTTGTTCTATAAAACCTGGATTCAGTCAAAAGGCCACACCCAAGGACCTAAAAGGCCACATGTGGCCTCCAGGCTGCAAGTTTCCCACCCATGCATATCATGTATAGCTCTGACTCGGACTTGAGAGAAATAAGGAGAGACAGCCTGGAATGGCTGAAAGACCATTGGCTTTGGAGTCAAAAGACCTAAGTTCAAATCCCCCTCACTATAAGTGTGACCTTTGGCAAATCATTTAGGTTGATTATACCGTGGTTCATGAAGAAACCAAGGCTGAGATTTAGCCAGGTTCACACAGCTGGTAAGGATCTGAACAGATAATTAAACCTGTCTTCCTCATTTTAAAATGCAACCCTCCTTCCATTTTAATACATTATCCTGTTTCCTCATCTGTGAAATGAGGTGTTGCACTGCAATGAAGGTTCTTAACTTTTTGTGTGTGTCATATAGATCCCCTTAGCAGTTTGATGAAACTCATGGACTCCTCAGAATGTTTTTAATACATAAAATGCAATACACATGTTTAAAAGGAAAACAATTTTTTTTGAAATACAGATTGTATAAATATACATATATAAATACTTTTATATATTAATATATACATATATGTGTATATATGTATATATTAATAGGTCTCAGACTTCAAGTTTAGGAACCCCTGGAATAGAGGAAGACTTTTAGAAGGACATGAATTCTGCAATATGCATAGGAAGATTGCCTTTTTAGTTTCTACCAGACTTGCAATGGCATGAATAATGTCCTCTCTCTGTCCAGTCCAGTTTATTACTAAGCCAGTAGGACATTTCTCCTACCCTTTCCTAATTTAGGTTAACAACGGTAATAAACAACAGCGATGTTAACAATGTCTGACCGTTTGGACACTCAGTCCAAACAACTAATGACCCACACGAAGGGCCACCCAGCTAGAGCTCTGGAGAGAAACCTCGGGGCCACGAGTCTACAGCCACTTCTTGGCCACAAGCTGCCCTCAAGTTCCCTACTGGACACCGGCCTCGTGTTTATGTTTTCCCTCTGGTCCCGCCCAGAAGGGCCACGCGGGCCCTGACCACCCCCACAGCGCCGCCCCCTGGTCTGCGGCCCCACCCTTTCTCCGCAGGGAGGGAGGGATTCACTGAGCTCTCCCCAATCACACACGAGTCCCGAGGTTGCCCCCAACAGAGATGGCGGCTGGGGCTTCTGTAAGGGCTGGCTGATTCTTAACACCCGGGCGAGCCTACAGCGGGGAGAGAAGAGTGAGCAGCTCGCGAGGATGGAGGAGGAGGGCGGCAGTAGCAGCGGCACGGGCACGGGCACGGGCACCGGCACGGGCTCGGGCACAGGCGGCACTGGCGGCGGTGGCACGGTCAGCGGAGGCTTGCAGCAAAGGGAGCTGGAGCACATGGCAGAGATCCTGGTCACCGGGGAGCAGCTACGGTAAGGGACAGTGGCTGCGATGCTCTAGGCGGCTGCTGCTCCGCGCCTGGCTCCCCTGCCCAAGCCCCGCGCTCTGCACTGCGCTGCGCTGCGCTGCGCTGCGGCTGCTCTGCCTGGGCTCGCCCGGCTCCGGCTCCGGCTCCGGCTCCGGCTCCGGCTCCGACCCGGCGTGCTGCGGGCTCACGGGGCGGTGGCTGCCGCCGCTGGTTCCCCGTTTTTCTCTCCGCGGCTCAGGCTGGAGGCGCAGAGAGCTCCCGGCGTTCCTCTTTCCCAGCCAGACCCGGCAAGGCTGCTTTTCCTCGGACTGGATTTGACAGCTGTTGCGGATTCGCGCGGCTGGCAAAGGCCGAGGGGCCGAGAGGGCTAGCTCTTTCGGGGCCGGGGTGCGGGTCCACACACCCTCTCCATATCCCCATATTCCCCAGCAGCTTCCCTGCCAGGGCGGGGCGGATCTGATCGAGCTCTTCTATATGAGGTTTCCTCTCGGTTTTCCGTAGCTGCTGAGACTGGGGAGAAGAAAGCATGGCAGGCAGCCCAGAAGTGGTGCCGGGGTTCTCGCTGCCAACCCGAGCGTCGTGGGTCGGGCAGAGCTGCCGGTTCTCCCCTCGCCCCCTCCAACCCCCACCCCCTATTCCTTCCAGTTCTGCAGCAAGAATAGGAGGATCTCCCGGGCCTGACATGCAGAGAGGGTAGGGATACAAAGAGATTCCACTAGAGATTCACCTAACATGAACGTTGGAAAGGACCTGAAAGAAAATCTAGTCCAATCATCTGGTTTTACAGATGAGGAAACGGAGGCACGAAGTGTGCCCAAGCTAATTAGTTGAATAGCTAGGGACTAGAATGCACGTTGCACCTTACCTGACTGCCACTGCACTGTTCCTTTCCTTCGTCTTGCCTAATTAAAGCTTCTTTTCTGCCTTTCCCCCAAGTCTCAGAGACACAAGAGTTTTTATTTAGAATGGTCTGCTCATTGTAAGAGAGTTTTTAAAATGGAGCTCGGCAGTGGCCGTATGTCGGCTCTCGTGACCATCCCCTTAGACAATCAATTTAGTATAGGGACAAGATTAGAGATACTGGTTGGAAGTGTGTGCACCTGCTCCTTCGAATACTTCTGTGACGTTTGTAGTGAATTTTAATTCCTGGTGAGGTGTTTCAAGATTGAATGAATAAAGAGTATTTCAAGGAACTCCGTGCCTCGCAGTTGGCCTTGGTTGCAGAAGTGAGCCAAGGACACTGGAAGTCAGCGTCAGAGCTGATTGACTTTTTTAAAGAAAAGCTTTGATTTGACTTTAGAGCTAAAAAGTAATTTGCACATTTCTATCCATCGTGGTTTCGTGTCATTCTTCCTCCAGATCAGAAATTGTTTTATGTTTTGTTTTTGTCTATAGGGTGGATAGCACAGTGCTTGCCACATAGTGGCTCTTAATAAATCCTTGTTGATTGGTTAAGAGAATAAGTGCCTTCTCCTTGATCTAAAAAAACAGATCATATAGAGCTGGAAGAGACCTTAAAGATCATCTGGTCTACTCATCATTTTCCAGCCGAGGAAACCAAGGTTAAGTGACTCATCCAAGGAAACAAAGTTAGCAAATGACAGAGCAATTTTAGTATAGTGTCCCAAAAGTTTTAGTGAAATTTGGAGGGCAAAGACCTTCTGGCTCCATGCACTTTCTAGTCTTCTGTTATCTTATATCCTCCAGATACATTTGGATCGATGATAGTGGTCTCCTTGCTGTTCCTACAAGAAGACTCCATACCCAGAATCTAGGCATGTTCACTGCCTGTCCCCCTTATCTAGAATTCTCTCCCTCCTCATCTCCTGCCTCCTGGCTTCCCTCTGTGCATTTAAATGCCAGCTAAAATCACACCATTTCCATAAGAAGACTCTATCAGTCAACCTTAGTTCTAGTGCCTTCCCTCTGTACATTATCTCCAGTTTATTCTGTTTATAGCTTATTTGTACATAGCTATTTTCAGGTAATCTCCTCCCATTAGATTGTGAACTCCTTGAGAGCAGGCTTTACTTTGTATATAGCTCTTAGCACAGTGCATGGTGCAAAGTTGATGCTTAATAAATGGTTATTAGCTTTCAAGCTTTAATCATTTAAAATTATACTAAGACTTTTAGGATATTATATACAGTACTTTTAAAAGCCTTCTCAGTGCATCTCAGCAAGTGTTCAGTTTTATCTATTTTCTGCTTGCTGCAAAATACATGCCTTTTTAAATTTCGTTTTGAACTTGAATGTTTAGAATCTAATTTCTAATTTGCTTAGGAATCTCCTATGTTGTTGTAATGTTCAGTTTTAGAAGAAGCATGTACATTTAAAATAAGACATCACAGTAGGTCTATTTCTTAGTTCTTATTTTAAAGTTTAAGTCCTAAGGTATGATCTATTAATTTCTTTGACTTTTAGATCAAGTACTCTTTTTTCTGAATAACTAGATAGATTTTTCCTTACAAAGTTGTTCTTTTGAAAAAATAAGGGAATAAAAATGGTCAGTTTCTGGTTGGTTGGCTGACATTGGGAAAGAAATATAAATCAAGTTAAATCAATGTTTCCTTCTCTCTCTAAGCCTCATTTCTACCACAGTAAGGGGTTAAGTGGAGTAAAGTTTGAAAAAGCACTATCTTACTGCAGTATAAATATTTAAAAGTGTTTATCAGTATCTGTTGATATGCACAGTGTAATATGTGTTAAGATTGATGGCACAGGTAGAGAGTGCAAACAGATGTGGGCTGTGTGCTACATACACTTAGAGAGAGATAGTTGTAAGTTGACAATTGACTGCATGGCAAAGTAAAATGGTCTCTCAATGTGAATGATTTGGAGCTTAAATATCTAAAAGGAATTAGGATAGACCATGTGAAAATTAGTATACCACACTACTAAACAGCATATTTAATTTAGGGATCTAGATGATGATATTCTTCCAGAAGAGTCCGGAAAGTCTGAGAATGTTATTATTACTGGTTACACCATCATTACCATTACCATCACCACCACCAGTGTCATCAAAAGTCTCCCTTTAACACCTATCTGCTTGGACAGAAGCCGTGTGCAACAACTGATAAATGTGGTTCTTGGTTTGTTCACTGTTCTAGTTCCCCTCAGGCATCTGTTTCCAAGGACTAAAATTTTCTCAGCTTTGATTTCTTTTAAAGCTCAGTTCGAGTACCATCTTCTACATGAGTCCTTTCATGTTCCACCAAGTGTTAGTGCCCCCTCGCGAACCGTGCGTTTATCTTGTATATATTTAAATACCTATTTTATATTCTAATATATGCATTATTGCCCCCTATGGAATGTAAGATCCTCTAGTACTCAGGACAAGGATTTTCATTTTTTTGTCTTAGTATGTTCCGTGCCTAGCACAGTGCAGACACATTGTAGGAACTTAATAAATACTTGTTGACTGATTGGTCAACAAAGAAATTAAGATTGGAGGAGGTAGGGAATGGGACCGCTAGGTTCTTCTTTTCTAATCACAGAAGGTGGGCAGTTAGCCATGCAGAGGAAGCACTTAGCACAATGTCTGGCACATAGTAGGCACTTAATAAATGTTTATTGATTGAAGGTCAGGAGAAGAACTGACTGGGGTAGGGGTGGGGGTTGAGGAAGGGAGACTATCTCCAAAATGCCTACCTCTTAAGACTTGCTGGTTACCTAAGGGCCACAAAAGAACAACTAATGAAAGAACAGGGTGCTACTCATTATCTTATCTGTCTTTCTGCAGGACCTTCCCCCCACACTGCCATTTCACCCACTCTCCCAGAAAAGATATGGGCTCTTACACAGTATAGCAAACATATGCATCTTGCTTAAACGTGTATTTTTTAAAGGCCAAAAAAAGTTTTGAATGTGAATGGTGAATAAGAAATTATTCAACTTTTTAGTTGATTTTGTTTGGAGAGATAGTGTAATGATGTTTTTTGCTGATTCATTGTAACAAATTTCTGTATACTTGTCAGAAGTGTATATATATATATATATATATACATGTATATATGTATATATATATATATATATATGAAATACATTACCAAATATGTAGGAAAAAAGTCTAAATTAACCAATTAAGAATCCATTATTGACGCATCCTTGCTTCAGGGGGCATGGTAGAGGAAAAACACTTGTTACTTATCACAAATTACAAATGATCTTTGAAAATTTTTTATTATTATTTTGAAATCTTCATTTATTAATAATGAAATTTCATCTCATTTTCTATTCCAAAATTACAGTCTTCAAAGTCCTTAAATGAATGCAATAAACAGAAATGGTTAGTGATTTATTATAAAGTAGGACTCACTAAAGGCTGAGAAATGTTTTAGGACTTGGAGGGGTCGGTGGACACTTAGTTTAAACATAATTCTAAGGAGAACTAGAGAAGAGAATATAATACATGTAGGCACTGGCAAAAGATCATATAGACATGATGACATCCTATTGAATTGTACAAATTCTGGGTTATTGTAATTCAGTTTTTAATAATAGTAGTAATTAATTAAATTAATAATAAATTAATAATTAATTTAATTGATAAATTAAATAATAATAATAATTAATAATAATCGAATGATTCCAGTCATACATACCTCCATTGTTTGTAATGAAGACCTATCACAAGGGTGCATAGAGGAAGGACTTGACCCTGGCAAATTGACTTTCTCCATTTGGATGACTAGAATTGGTTCATAAAGGATTCTAATCTGGCCATCTCCTCAATACATTTTGGTCAGAAAGGGATCTAAAATTTCTCCAATGTACCCATCCAGTAACTGGGCTTCTTAATAAGTCTCTGGGTATTTTCCTATTTTCTTGCTTCTCTGTAGTACACACACACACACACACACACACACACACACACACACACACACACACACACGTATGTGTATGTATATGTGTATATATGTATATGTGTGTATATGTATATATATATCTATCGATTGATCAATCGATAGATAGATAGATTCTGGGAACTTAGCTAATGTAGTTTAAATGTTGTTAAGTTTTACCAGCGAGAAAGGCTTTAGTGACTCTATGTATCTGTCTTGACTGAGAAACAAAAGCATTTATTATGCATCCACTATATGCTACACATGTGGGAATAAAAAGATAAAAATGATAGCCCCTGTCCTTAAGGAGTTTATCCTCTGCTGGGATGAGACCACAGAAGCACAGTTAAGTAAATACAAAACATAGACAAATTGATACAAGCAAGTTTGTGGAGTGGAGACAACTACAAATGGGGGGATCAAATCTGCATCATAAGGGTCAGCTAGTTTCTGCAATGGATAGAGCAGTGGGCCTAGAGTGAGGAAGATTTGAGTTTAAATCCTCAGCCTCAGATGATTGCTAGGTATGTGACTGTCCTAGGCAAGTCACTTAACCTCTCCCTGCCTCAGTTTCCTCATCTGTAAAATGGAGATAATAATGTCACCTCTTCTCAGGGTTGATGCGATGATCAAATGAGATAATTCTAAAGCGCTTAGCACAATGGCTGGCCCATAGTAAGTGCTATATAAATGTTAACTATTATCATCATCTTCATCGTCATAGTATGTGTGGAATGTCAGGCAAAAGTTGCCTACACTCAGTTAGATGGTCCTGCTTCAGGTTGTCCTGATCATACCAACTCTGAAAAATCCCCACTCCAGTCCTTGAGTGTTGAGAACAAGGAACCACTGCAGAGAATTGACTTTCTTGAAAAGGAAGCAAGAAGACCTCTCATTCAGTTACAAGCAGTTCAACAGCTATTCAGACCATGATTTGAAGTTGGGAAAAAACATGTGGAACTAATTAATATCTTTTTAAAAAATCATTAAATGGGAACATCCCTTTTAAATCATCTTGTAGCTCATGTGAGGCCAGCAGCTTCATTACTTTACATGTTAAATTCTGGATAGCTCTTAACAAATTGCGACACCCGGGTGGTCTATTTCTGGGAAAAGGCAGAGGAGGAGCTGGGGACAGGAAATAAATATGTGTCTATGTATCCATGTGTATCCGTACAGAATGCTGCTGGCATATATTTTAAAATAACTCATTTTGTGCCGTAGGGGTACCCTTCTTTGACTGTGTTATTTTGAGGATTTTTCTTTCATTTCTTAAACCCGCTTTATAAAGAGAAGTTTATCCCTTCTCGTAGAATCTTACAATAAAATATTAGCAGATAAGATTTAGTTGAGGTCATAGAAATTAATAATGATATGTAGCAGCTGAAAGTGTGTTCCAAGTACACATTTTAAGCTGCCCTTCCATGGTAAGGTGCAATGAAACTGACCCTTCCCGCTATACAGAAACCTTGCGGTCCTCTAAACCTGGGTGCCTCACTTTACACCAACATCGTTCCTAGAAAGCTTCTTAAAACACCAGTTTTTCTGCTATAGCTATTTGATATTTAAAGGAATTCTGTAGTGAATACTTTTGCAATATGAATATTGCAATATCCATTTATTGGATTTTCTTAAAGCAGGGCATGTCTTTGTTGGTGTCTCTATCTCCTCCCTACCCCCAGCAATTTACACATAGTAGATGCTTAATAGACCCTTGCTGAATTGAGTACAAGACAGTTTTCTAGTTCACTTAAAATGACAATATAAGTGCCTTTAAAATGGTGCTATTAAGTCTGGTAGTAGACCAGGTTTCAGAGACTGGCATGTACTGATGGAAAGCCAGAAATGTGAAATCCTAAATCTGTATAGTCTCATGTTTAAAATGAACTGGAGAAGGAAATGGCAAACCCCTCTAGTATCTCTGCCAAGAAAATCCCCAAAGGGGTCAACAAAGAATTGGACACAACTGAAAAATGACTGAATAACAACAGATCTGTATAGTATATAAACATTATGTTTTGTCATGAACAGAAAAATGGAAGACTAGTGAGAAATGTACATTTTTTAAACAAGATTTCAATACCATTTCTTTGAGATTTGTATATAAAATATGAATTTTTTTCAAGTTAGAGTTTGTCAAGCCACTTATTTAATCTAGTAAAAGCACGGGACCCCAACAGAGCAGAAGAACAATGACACTTGTGTTCACAAGGAATGGAAAGGGAAATGTATTCCTTTGAATTAACTATTTACCCACAGAATTTACTGCAAGAGAAACACTTAAAAAGTTTCTGTATAGGAGACAGTGTTGTACAATGTTCTTTCACTGACTCTGGAGTCAGAGGAGATGGGCTCTAATTCCACCTCTAGCACTTGCTAATTTATACATCACTGGGTGAGTCACTCAACCTGTTGGGCCTTAGTTTCCTCATCTATAAAATGAGGGGTTAGCTTAGATGGCCTCTTAGATTTCTTTCAGTTCAAAATCTATAATCTTTCTGTAAAGCTGAAGGTTAATTATAAGAGCACTCATCTCTTGTTCATCTCAAATGAGATGATGTACTTTGCAAACCTTAATGAATATATGCCAGTTATTCTTTAGGTAACCTTATGGGAATATGGTCATGTATTCCTTAGCAGCTATTATTAAATGAACTGATGAAGGACTCAGAAGAATACGGTTCTCCTTTAAAGACACAGGGTGAATATGACTTCTTTTCTGGAATGATGTAAAAGAACAGGTGGCTTTCAGTGCCTCCTGAGAATAAGAAGAGGAGTGAAATTGAAACTTTCCAGGCTTTCCATTCTAATCCCCTACATCATGTATGTATGGGGCCAGTCTCAGTTTGGAAACATTGTGTCCCCATATCAGGAAAGCATTTCCACATTCACTTTCTGGTTCTTGATGCTCAAGCAACAAAGGAAAAACAAGAAGATTTTTACATCCAATACGACCTTTCTAGGACTTGCTCAAATGGAAGAATCTTTTGTTTATTATCCCGCTTCAAAATAAATCTCAGAGTATTAATTTCCCTTCAATGGGATGTAGAGAAGTCATGGTAATCTTATGGAGCAGGAGTATAAGCTAATTCTTCTTGTTGTCAAGGAATTCTGTACCAGGCCAGAAAGAAGCAATATACAAATGAAAATGGGAAATGGCTTAAAGAAACTATTGTTGTGGTATTATTTTTGTGTTGTCTGAGGTGTACTTGTGGGCATATTTGCATATGCGCATATATACATACATATATACATACACACATACACATTTATATACACATATGTATGTATGCATATTAGTCAGTAAGTATTTATTAAGCTTTATTATTTGTTAACAGGGAGTGTAGGTACATGATTTTCTGTTTGCAGATGATTGTGCATTCAATGCAGCCTCTGAAGCTGAGATGCAACAATGTATGGATCAATTCTCTGCTGCCTGTGCTAATTTTGGCCTAATAATTAACACCAAGAAAACACAGGTGCTCCATCAGTCACCACCACACCATCCATATGTGGAACTATTGGTCACAATAAATGGAGAAGTTTTGAGTGCTGTGGATAAATTCACTTACCTTGGTAGTATACTTTCCAGGAATGTACACATCGACAGTGAGATTGATACGTGCATTGCCAGAGTTAGCTCAGTGTTTAGGAGGCTCCGAAGAAAAGTTTAGTAGAGAAGAGGTATTTGACTACCAAACTGAAGGTCTACAGAGCCGTTGTGCTGACCTCATTGTTGTATGCCTGTGAAACATGGACAGCCTACCAGCACCATGCCAGGAAACTGAATCGCTTCCATTTGAACTGTCTTAGGAAGATTCTGAGGATCACCTGGAAGGATAAGGTACCAGACACTGAAGTCCTTGCTCAAGCTGAACTGCCAGGCATTCAAACTATGCTTCAGAGAATGCAACTCCCATGGGCTGGCCACGTTGTTCTAATGCAAAATATACCTTTGCCAAAAAGACTTTTATGGAGAACTCACATGGGACAGGCGATCACATGGTGGTCAGAAGAAGTGATACAAGGATACTCTCAAGGTCTCTCTCAAGAACTTTGGATTTGACTATGCAACATGGGAAACACTGGCACAGGACTGCTCAGCATGGTGTGCCCACATCAGAAAGGGTGATGTGCTCTATGAGCAAAGCAGAATTGAGACAGCACAACGTAAATGTAGGATTCACAAATTTGGAGTATCTACTCCAAATATTCTCATGGACTTTCTGTGCCCAACCTGTGGTAGGGCATTCTGAGCTCATGTTGGTCTTATCAGCCATAATTGGACACACTGAAACTTCACTTTATCATGGTGATGTCATTTTGGTCCTCTTCAACAACGAAGGACAACAACCAACCTTCAACCAAACAAACATTAAGCTTCTACTGTGTGCCAGGTACTGTGCCTTGTTACAGCTGGCAATACAAAGAAAGACAAAAAGTCTTCCTTCAAGGAGTTCACAGTCCATGTGAGGGGAAACAACATGCGAACAACTATGTGCAGCAAGCTGACTATGGGTTAAATTGGAAATGATGTACAGAGGGAAGACTCTAGGAATCAGAGGGATTGAGAAAGTTTTACAGAACAGTTTTTGATTTCCACTGACTATAAATTTACTTATCAAAGTCCCTTATGCTAATGGAATCATAGGTCCAGAATATACACACACAGACATATAGAGATGTGTACATATACACACATACATATGTTAGGAACTGGACCTGTCATTTGGTTGATGGAGGGAATGCCTTCGACCACTGCAGGTTGGTACCTCTTTGCAACTTCCTAGCCTCAGAGAATTGCCTTGAGCACTGAGGTAAGTGATTTACCCACAGGGCCACAAATCCAGTGTATATCTGCATCAGCAAGGACCCTGGCATACACAGGAGGGCCTGCTATCACAGATTTTTAGATTTACTTTTCTAAAAGGAAAGCAACTTTTGAGGGGTCAACAATCACTTTATTCAAGCACATATATCATTCACTTAGTTCAGGGGAAAAAGTCAGCACCCTAAACTTCAAAGAATTAAAGAGCAACAGATAGGGCTTCCAACTGTCTGAACATAAGCAATACATATATTACTGATCAACAGATAGATCCAACTGTCTGAGCATTATACACAAATATAGCTACCAGAGAAAGAAGCACCAACATCTGAGTTTTCAAAGCCGGGGGGCTCCTTAGTGACTTCCCAGAGTCTCATCTGGCATACAAACCTTCTTCCAAAAACTAAGCCACAAATAAAACCTCATGTCAGAGTATATATATACCTTTCAGAGCCAGAGGGCATCACAACCCTTGAGAACCAGTGCCTCATTAGAAATTAACAAAAAGTGTGGGCCTTCCAATAAAAAAAATTTCCCCTAATCAAGCTTCCATTAGTGGACAGGCCCATTAATGTGTGGGGAAGATCTTTAACTTTTCTTAGCATTACAATATCCAAACAAAGGCTTAAACCTAGGTTTTCCAGACTGTGGAGGCAACATCTTTGCCTGACTTTCTTATTTTTATTGTGGAAAGTGCCATCATTCTCCCAGTCACCTAGGTTCACAACTGATGTGTCATCTTCAGTTCCTCACTCTCCCTTTCCCCACACATTGAATCTATTGTTAAAACATGATTTTGACTTTTACAACCCCTCTCATATCTATCCCTTTCTCTCAGTGTCCCAGGTACCACTCTGGTATATATAGGTTTTCATCACCTCCCACCCAGACTATTGCATTAAGGTTCTAATTGGTGCCCCTGCTTCAGGTATCTCCCCTCTCCAAATCCTGTCCCCTCAGGGGACAGATTTTTCCTAAAGATCAAGTCTGACCATGTCACTGTCCTACTTAATAAACTTCAGTGTCTCCCTATTACCTGTCAGTTAAGATATAAATTCCTCTGATATTTAAAGCCCTTCCTAACCCCCTCCAACTTTTCCAGTCTTCTTAAAGGCATATACATGTCACAGTCAATAGAAGGGTGGACCTGGCATCAGAAAAACTTGAGTTCAAATGCAGCCTCAAACAATTACTAGCCGTGTGACTCCCCCTGAGCAAGTCACTTCACCTCTCCCTGATTCACTTTCCTCATCTGTAAAATGGGGAAAATAGTAGCTCTTACCTCCCAAGGCTATTGTGAGGATCAAATGAGATAATATTTATAAAGTGCTTAGCACAGTAGAGACATGTCATAGTACTCATTTCCTTCTTACACTTTACTCCCATTCTGTGCATTCCATGATTCAGCTACATTGGCTTACATCTCTTGACTCTGTATCTTTGCAGTATTTATGCTCCATGCCTGTAATGCTCTTTCTCCTTTTCTGGGCCCCTTCACTTCCCTGGTTTCTTCTAAGATTCTGTTCAGATCCCATCCTTCTACAGGAAGTCTTCCTCTTCCTTCCCCCAGATGCCTTCCCTCTGAGATTACTTTACATCAACTCAGTATATCTCTTTTCTGTACATAGGTTACTCTTTAGAATGTTAACTCCTTGAGAGCAAGGACCATTAAAAAAATCTTTGTAGCACCAGAGTTTAGCACAGTGCTTGTCAATATTGATTATATGCTCTCTCTCTCTTTCTCTTTCTGTGTATGTCTCATATACACATACACTTAACACAAAGCCTGGCACATTAGGAGGTGCTTAATAAATGTTTACCAATTGATTCACACATACGTAATTTATCATGAACTTTAAACATCAGAAACAACAACTGAACACATTTTCTAACCATTTGCATTTGAAAATATGTATTTTGACATGGAAAATGGCCCTAACTTAGAAGAGCCATCCTAATGAGTGGGATAGAGAGCAGAGTGTGTTCATCCTTCGTTGCCAAAGAAGGCCATGTCATCAGAGAAATAATGACATGACTTGCACTTGACTTTGTTCTGAGCGAGGGAGGGCTGTGCAGGTCACTAGCCTCACTTCTCCTCCAGAACCATCTGAATCCAGTGATTCTGGATTCAGTGACCAGTGACCAGATATTCATCAGGATGACTGGAGATGACCCAGGATGAGGCAGTTGGGGTTAAGTGACTTACCCAAGGTCACACAGCTAGTGAGTGTTGAGTGTCTGAGGTGAGACTTGAACTCAGGTACTCCTGACTCCTACACTAGTGCTCTATCTGCTGCACCACCTAGCTGCCCCTGATAGAGAGCTAACCTTAGTCAGAAAGACCTAGATCAATTCCCCTCTGATACATACTCTCTGATGTATCTATTAGGAAGTCATTTACTCTCATAGTGCCTCAGGCAACTCTCTTAGACTATAAAGTACTTGTTGTTTGTCCTTCATTCTCAAAGAGGACCATGACATCAGGAAGGTGATGCTGTGACTTGCAAGTAAATTGTATTTAAGTGAGGGAGGATTGTGCAAAGTCACCAGCCTTACTTTCTCCTCCAGAGCCATCTGAGTACAGTGGCAAGATATTGATGAAGATGACTGGAGATGGCCCTGGATGCAGTGGGAGACCTTGGCCTTTTTAAGCTAACATCTTTCCCAGGTCTCAGTTTAACTGAGGCAGTGCCCATTCAGTGATGAAGGCTAAGTAAGAAATGAGGTAAAGAATGTTCTCTTTTACCTAGTTTTATAAAAAAATTTATCTGGGAGGGGAAGACCCTCAGGGTTTCTACCCAAAACAGAAACAATTGTTGTTTATACTCACTCTGAGCCATCAGAACCCAAACAACGACCCAGTGAGGCTTGGGCTGGGATCTATTTTTGGCCCATCAGTGAGAGCCAGAGTAACTTGGGTTTAAGGCATGGTCCCTAAAGAAGAAATCTAGCCTGTAAACTCCAAGATATCTTATGATGTTTCAGGGATCAAAATTTATATTCCTTCGGGCAGAATGTCTGCAAGTAAGGGTATGATTCCTTATGTGGACAGAGGAAGAGGATAGAGGGAGAAAAGAAAGGAAGGAAAGGAAGGAAGAAAGGAAGAAAGAAAAAAAGAGCTATGTTGCCCAACTGGAACTGGCCAGTTGTGTCCTCAGTGGGGCAACTACTACTACTCACAGATTGTTGCTTTTCCTTCATTCTAAAAAAGGACCATGACATTAGGAAGGTGATGTCATGACTTGTAAGTGAGTTGGATTTAAGTGAGAGAGGGCTGTGTAAAGTCACCAGCCTCACTCTCTCTTCCAAAGCCATGGTGGTCTAGCGACAAGATGGGATGATGGGAGATGGCCTCTGGGTACTCATTAATTATTTGTTGAATGACAAATGAAATAATGAGAGAAATTTTGAGCCATTTCTGTTTTTTTTAAAGGAAGGCTAAATTCAGGGTTCAAGATACCTGTTATTTCCCATTACATAATAGGACCATAGAATAAATGAAAAAGTGATGGATTAACTGGCGTCTTCCAAAGACATTCAAAAAGTTTGCTCCAGAGGATGAGTAGACTTTGATTTCATTTTCTGCTAAGCATACATACAACATGACAGTAAGTATATCAGAATTTCCCTTAGAATAATAATTTAAATTCCATACTGTTGCTTTGAAATCAGATTCACAGGAGGATCAATTGCATGTGTGAGGGTGGATTAATATGTCTATGAAAAGCCTTCACTCAAGAATTAGCTTTATTGAAGAGATTAAAGATCTTCAATGACTTCCTACATTTCCACGCTCCTGGAATAAGGTAAATCTGACTATGACCCAAACAGAGAGTTTCATGATGGGGGGGCATGGAATGAGAGGACTCTAAGACTGCAGTCTTAGAATAATGAGAGCAGTTAGGAGTTTACACTGATCCCTATTGCCATTACAGTAATTGTCATATAAGCAGATTGAACACATTTGTCTGTTCTCATTTCAGTTTTTGCCATAGGATTGATGCACTAGAATTTTAATGCTATATAATTATATATTCTGTAAATTAAAGCAGCATGGCATACTAGATGGGAATAGCATATTTTACACTTCATTGCATCTGCTCTAACTGTACTGCTGCTAAGTTCTGATTTTTTCCTTCTACCCTGAGATATCTTTCTGATATTTGCCGAATACCTATGAGGTAGGGAGAAATATATCAAGGTAATGTCATGGCACTGAAGTCAATGCAGCCTGGAGAAATCTAGTGAGAATGTGCCCAAATCTTGGCAATGGTCCACAGACAGGCTGGTCCTGTGGATATGTACAGATAGCAAGTAGAATGGTTATGTGCACTATGGGCAGGTCTTGAATCATTTCTAGTTTTGAGGACTCCAAAGAAGGCTAGTCCATTCTAGATTCAGTCCAGAAGTTTAGGTAACAGTTGCTGTAGGTCTAGTCACCAAAAACAAAACTTGAAACCTAGCCTTAAAGTGCTCTGAATCTACTGACTGGTCTCAGCTCCAAACCAGCTTCTCAAGGGAACTGATTTGTTTTTCTTCCTTTTTATATGTCCATAGCTGTTTGCATGTTGTCTTCTCCATAGAATGTAAGCTTCTTGAGGACAGGGACTGGATTTCTGCTTTTTGTTGTATCCCCAGCAGACAGGAAGTGCTTAATAAATGTTTCTTAACTGAATATCATTAAAATTCATTAAGGATCTATCTGGTTTTCTGCTTCCCTCTTTTTTCTACACTTTCCCTCAGACAGTTCAACCACTTTCACAGTTCAGTTACCACCCCTATATTTTCATTCTGGAATTCATGGCTGAGCTCCAAGATCATTTCTCTAGGTGGTTCCCAGATACTGCTCCTTTGCCAGTTGACTATCATCTCAAACTCAGCACAAATGAGATGGAATTCACCATTTTGCCCTCTGTCCAATTCCCATTCCCAAGAAATGACATTACCATTGTCCCAGTCATTCAGACTTTAAACCTTAGATTGATCTTTGATGTTTCCTTCTCCACCATTATTCTATAGATTTTTTCCTCCAAAAAATGTCTCTCACAAATCAAAGGCAATAAAAAGTTATTCTGTTTGCTATGGACAAATCATAGTACTTGATTTTGGAGGTTTGATCCAGAAGATCTCATTGATAGAGGACTCTTTCCCTAAAGGACCTTATTGATTATCTCCTCCACTGTGTCACTGTTTCCCTTTTACCCCCATCTTAAACCTTTCTTTGCTTGGATCTCTACTGTTTTGGGGCTTCAAATGAGAGGTATCTTTTATTGATAATTATAATGAGAGCTAGCCTTTATAATCCTTTAAGATTTGCTTTGCATATACTGTGTGTCCCAAAAGTCTTGGTACAGTCTTAAGCTTTAATAGTTTTAGGTTATATAGCTTAATAGGTATATCACTATAGGTGTAATAAAATGTAATGGCTTAAGATAATATAGGTTGCCCAAAAGTCTTAGTGTAGTCTTAAGCTCTATCAGTTTGGGACCTCATTTGATCCTTACAACAATTCTGAGAAGTGGGTGCTATTATTATTCCCATTTTACAGATGAGGAAATTGAAGCTGAGAGGTTTAGTTGTCCTGTATCATGCAGCTGGTATGTGGCTGATGTGTCACATTCCCCTAACTCTTAAGTCCAGATCTCTAACTTAGAGACCTCAAGTAGAGACTCCTATAACCTGGATCTCTTTTTCTTAGTAATCGAATAAGATACATCCATCCAAGGGCACCATCTCCCAGACAAAGGTAACTTCAACTTCATAAATAGACTTACAGGGCAGAGTTAATCTACAAGCTTATTGCTACCTGGCTCTCCTTCTACTTCATGGCTAGTGAATTCTTATTCACTGCTCCTCTCATCTCTGTGATTCAGGACCATCCTTTTCTTCAATACTTTTAATAGCTCTGTGATCTCACAGATGTAAGTATTCCCTCCAGAAGTATAGATTGCCACCCCTGTGTACCTCACCTTGAGACTCTTATCCTGGCCTACCACAAATCCATTACTTAATGGACTGGTGGGGTAGCTAGGAGGTGCAGTAGATCTAGCACATGGACTGGAGACAGGAAGATTCATATTTCTGAGTTCAAATCTGGCCTCAAACACTTACTAGCTGCATGGCAGTTAACCCTGTTTGCCTCATTTTGCTCCTCTGTAAAATGAAGTAGAGAAGGAAATGGCAAACCACTCCAGTATCTCTGACAAATTGGGTCACAAAGAGTCAGACATGACTGAAACGACTGAACGTCAGAATGTACTGGTAGTTATCTCCTGGAGCTTTGGACATTGCATCGACAAAAATGGGACCCCCAGGCTATCACTACATGATGGAGCAGTCATTTTTTCTGTTACCCATTTCTGTGATGATAGCCTTCATGCCCCTTTGGTCCACTTCTTCATGGCTAAGATATTACATCCTTCTCCTACTGTGAGCCTTTCTGTTGTCATAGAGCTGACTTACAGCTTTGGTTTTTTTAATAACTGTGGTTTTCTATAATTTGCCACCATACATTGTCACTAGAATATTAAAGATAGAGATCAGGCTTGTGATTTCACTGGTCACTGGTAAAGGGAACTCCCAAATGAGGAAACTTCTTCTGCTGATGAAAGTGGGACCCTTTTCTGCACCCTATAGTCTCAGAGAGTTGCCTAAAGTATGGAGAGGCCAAGTGACTTGTTCAGGGTCACATAGTCAGCATGTCAGAGTTAGGACTTGAAACCAAATCTTAGTTCTGAGATCATCTATAAAATGAGCTGGAAAAGGAAATGGTAAACCACTGCAGTGTCTTTGCCAAGAAAACCCCAAATGGGGTCACAAAGTCAGACATGACTGAAAACAACTAAATAAACAGTTGTTTTCCTGGGATTGATTCAGTTATCACAATGTAATCTACAAACAAACATCTGAAGAACCTCACCATTTATAGGGAATCTCTCTTTCATTTGGGCTCTGCACTGGGCATCCTCCATGGAAGTGGCAGATAGCTTTAACAAGCATATATCTCCCTGATTCCTGCTCTGCTTTATCTTAATACCCTTTTCTACCTTTATCAAGGATAATCTCCATGTATGTGTAGATTTATTCACATGAAGATTTTAATGAGATGGAAAAGTAGGCATATGGAGTGATAGTAATTAATATTCTTTCAAATGACCTTTGCTTTCTTTGGTTATAAGGGCTCTGATTCCTGCCCGCCCCACACCCCTCTTTTTTCCAGTCTTTCAACTCTTTTGAGAATCAGCCCTTCAATGCCCTCAAAGTTATGTCTACTTCCACATAGATCTATTGTGTGAAGTCTTGATCTGATCACATTTTTGTTTTCTTTAGTGACATTTTTTTACTTCCTCAGGCAGCACACCGAGTTCTTTGATGTTAGAATTCAAGGGTGGTCACTCTCCACCATTATTAACGATGAAAGTAGTTTGTTATACTGGGACCTAAAGCTGAGCTTTTCCGATTGGTGAGGTTTTCCAAGTGGACAATGACTCACATAGCCCACTACTGTATCCCTTCGGCTGTCTACCTGGAAATCCTCTTGTCATCCAATCTGCTGCTATATCCTCTTGGCCACAAGATTTCCAGAGACCATGCCCTGGGGGACTTATTGCATTAAAGGTTAACACCTCTGCTTTGGTTGAGCCTAAACTCACATAGTTCATGGTATCTAGCCAGTCCCAGCCCAGAGAATCTAGACCATGCTCCTTCATATCCCATTAAGGCTATAGACCCCAGTCACCATTTTGCTGCTTATTTTGCCATCATGGATATTCTATGATCCTTGACTCCTCTGTCCTTCCACTGTTCATATCATGCTAATTCTTAATCATGGCTCATCCCCCACCTTCTATTTCTGCATCCAAGTCACTGAACACAAGATAATAGGAAAAATGCAACCATGTCACTAAAATTCATGTTTTCAAACCTCCATTGGGCTCCCAACTGCTGCATTTAATGTCTGATGGACTGTTACCCTCCCCACAAGAGCAGTTCAGAATCTTTCCTCTCAAGACTCTGACTCTCTCTCTCTCTCTCTTTGCCTTCTTATTTTATTGGGAAAGACTGAGATCATTTATCATCAACTCCTTCATCTCTCTTCCTCAAACTTCAAAATTGCACTGTATCTTCACCTATTCTCTCTCTCATTTTCTCTTTGATTTCAGTTGTTTCTGGAAATCTAACCCCTCCTGTTTCCTTTGGGGACCTGGCTCATTTATCTTTCTCATCACCCTTCTCTTCCACCCCAATCTCTCATCTTTACCTTTTCCCTACACAATTGCACCTTCCATGATATCTAGGAATATGGACCATCTTTTATATTTTTTAAAAACCCTTCTTTTGATCTCTGTCATCTCCTCAAGCTATCATCTGATCTCTCACTGTGTCATCTCTTTCTTTCACTGATAAACTTCTAGAAAGAGTGATCTGTACTTGCTGTTTCTACTTCATCTGCTCACTAACCAAATCATTAGGATAGTCAGTCAGTCAGTTAGTCAGTCATTATAAACGTTGGGATACAAAGAAAGACAAAACAGTCCCTCCCTTTATGGACTTCACATTCCAGTGAGGGAGACAACAGGCAAACAACTGTGCATAGAATCTATAAGAGGATCAGGAATCTCTTATACAAGGTCATATTTGAACTGAGACTTGAAGGAAGTCAGGAAGCAAGAAGCCATGGTGAGGAGGGAGAGAATTTTATATATGACGGATAGTGAAAAAGCTGAGAGATAGAGTGTGTTGTGTGAGAGGAACAGCAAGAAGGTCATTGTCATTGGACCATAAAGTAGGTAGAATGGAGTGGATGTAAACGTATAATCTTTTTTTCTATTCTACTATGTTATGGAGATACTTATTTTGTTTCTTAAGTTCAGAATAAAATTTTAAAACGGTAAAAAAAAAGAAGACTTAGATGGTAGGGAGAGGTGAAGTTGTTCAGGGCTTTAAAAACCAGAAAAGAATTTTATATTTGATCCTAAAGGTAATAGGGAAACACTGGGTTTTATTAAATTGGAGCGGGGGGAGGATGACATGGTCAGGCCTGCAATTTGGGAAAGTCTCATTGGCAGCTGAGTGGAGGATGGATTGGAGTAGGTAGAGACTTGAGGAAGAGATTAATGCAAAAGTCCAGGTGTGAGGCGATGACCTGCACAAGAGTAGGAGAAATGTGATAGGAGAGAAGAGAACACAGAAGAAACATCAAGGTAGAAATGACAAGACGTGAGAACAGATTGGATATACTGGGTGGCTGTGAGGGAGGACTTGAGGATGATAGCAAGGTTGGTAACAGGGAAGATGGTGGTACTTTTGACAGCAATGGGTAAGTCTGAGAAAAAGGAAGGCTTCTTGTGGAAAGGTAGTATAGTTTCAGGGAGGTTGTGTTTGAGACGTTTAAAGTAAGTTGGTCATAGGAGACTGGATCCTAGGACTACTGATATAGAAATGAAAAGAATCTAAGTGATCATGTGGTGACATTCTACTTATTTTACAGATGGAGAAACTAAGGCCCAAGGAAGTTAAATTATTTGGCCAAAGTTGTATAGGTAGCAAACATTAGAGGTGGGATTTGAACCCAGGTTTTCTGACTCCAGAGATAGTCCTCTTTTTGCTTTTCCTCCTTTATCATGCTACCCTAGCAAAGTGGCTTGTTCCAAAACCATTGTGGATTTTTTTAATGTTTAGAACAATGGAATATATTACTTAAAATTTTTATTTTATTTTTAATTTATGAAATAAAACAAGCATTTCCATGACATAGTAGAATAATAAAGCAATGATTGCATTGAAACTGCATTGCATTGAAATGTGAAACTGCAAATCTATTATATACAACTTACCATTCTTTTTAAATATATAATAAATTTATCATGTAAAGTATTTTTTCCTCTTCTCCTCTCCACTCCCCCTCCCTGAGGTGACTGCCATTAGACATAAATATACCTATATCTCACTAGTTTTAAAGAAATCTCTCAGATATCATCAATGCTTATTTAAAGGGCTAAATTCAATGGCCTTTAAAAAAAAAAATTCATCCTCCTTGACCTTGCCTTCAACATTCAACACCAAGGAGCATTGTGATTTAATGGAGTTCTGCAAAGAGTTCACGTCTTGACTCAGAGACATATTAGCGCTGTGACCTTGGGGAAGTCCCTTACCCCTCTGAAGTTTAGTTTCTTCATTTGTAAACTTGAGATAACACTACCTAAGGACAACAGCAACAGCAGCGGCAACAAGCATTTATTAAATGTTTACTACGTGCTAGGTCCTGTGCCAAGTGCTGGGGATGCAACGACAAATAAAAATTGTCTCTGTTCTCTGGGAGCTCACAGTCGCCCCACCACTCAGAGCTGTTGTAAGAAGTTTTAAAAACTTAAAAGTGCTGTATACACAGGAGTTACTATTATAGGGACAGCCCCCTCCTCCTGGATACTTTCTGTTCCCTTCCATGACACTGCTCTCTTCTTAATCTGGATATTCAAACTGACTGTTTGGATATTCTTTTATTCTCCACAATTTTGTTATCCTCAACCCTGCCCCAAGTTCTGATGTACCCTAGGCCCTTTTTCTCTATCTTTCCTCTCTTAGTGATCTCATTTACTTCCAGATTCGTTATCATCTCTATGTAGACATAAACCTCTATATATCTAGACTTAATCTTTAAACTTCAGTCTTGTTGGAACTTCAAACACAACTTATTCAAAACTAAACTCATCATATTCTCCCCTAAACTGTCTCCTCCTATGTGTTTCCTTTTAGCTGTTGATGAGACAATCATCCCTCAGTCACATAGGGTCACAATCACAGGATCTGAAGCAGGAAAAGCCCTTAAAGATCATTTAGCCAAGACCCTTCATTTTATAGATGAAGAGCCTGAGGTTCTGTGATTAGCCCAAGACCACACAGGTAGAACACAGTAGAGCCACCATATGAACTCAGGGTCTCTGACTCCAAACCCAGACTTTTACTTGTACCACATTGCTTCCTAACCAATAGTCATGTCTGGCCCAATTACAGAAATTATCTCAATTACCACCACTGATTGGCAATGCTAAGTGCTCTGAGGAAAGCTAGCACTTTCTTATTAACAGATCAGTCACCAAGTATTTAATAAGTGCCTACTATGTGTTTGATGCTTTCAGGGGCAGAGGTGAATTATTAGACATGGGCTGGGTCAGAATAAGTTGGAAGTCTATGTCCCTCTCTGCAGAGGTCATAGAAACGCAGGATTTAAAAGATTTGGAGCTGTAAGAGACCATAAAACGTTTCCGGCTCAACCTGTTTATTTTTACAGATGAGGAAGCTGAGACTCAGAGAGATTCCATGACTTACTCAAGGTAATTCAGAGAGTGAATGCAAGAGCTTACATTTAATCCAGGTTCTTTAATTCCAAATCCATTTTTAAAATTGAAGCATGCTCTCTCGTGGTAGAGGATGATGGCTGTGGGTATATTTTAGCTTGGTTGATGTGCTGGTTAGTTTTCTTGAACAGCTTTTTCCCTTCTTTTAATTGTCATAAGGAATGATTCCTCTATAGGGGACAGAAGAGGCTTATATTTAGAAATGAAGCAGATATAAAAAGAAAAGATATCTAATGCATTTTGAAATTAATCTAGGCAGTAACATATTATAACTAATGAGTCTAGGCAAAACACATATTCCAATAGTCTTATAACAGTCTCCCAGATATGTCTCAGTGAAGACAAGTTCTATCTCCATTAAAAATGTGCCTACCTTGACCTTATTCACAAATACAGCACAAGGAGGATGGGAGAAAGGAGAAAGCTGTATAAAAGCCAGAAATGTATAACAAACAGTACCTGCAGACTGAGAATCAGGGGACCTAGGCTCAAATTTGACCTCCCGTTATTTCCTTGCAAAGTAATCTTGGTTAAATCTGGGACCTTGGTTTCCTTATTTGTAAGTGATGTTGCCATAAGGACAAAACACATCTTCAAGCACTAGAGGAATGTGAGCTGCTGTTAGTACAGAGTATCTCTATCCTTTCAATAGCTCACAAAACTGCTGCAGCCTTTCACAACGAAATCAGATGCAAAGTTCCGCTAATCGGGCACAAGGTTTAAATAAATGGGAAATGAAAGAAGAAAAAGGAAAGAAGAATGGCTCTGTTACCACAATAAAGCTTGATACTTCTAAATCTAATGCTTCATGGGACACATGTAGACCAGGCCTTGGAAAATGGAGCTGTCCTTGTTCGTTACTAAGGTAAACGATGGAGCCCTTAATAGAAACCCACAGCTACCAAGAGGAATCATGTCTCTTCCAAAACTAATTGCACTGACCTGCTGGGGAAACAACCAGGAAAATTGGAATCGAAAGTTTATACTCAGGTAAAGTGGATTATCTCTCACAACTCTCAGAGTGGGAGTTTCTCTCCAAGTAGACATTAGTGTTAAACCAGCAATCTGGAGCTTGCCTAGGATGTTTACTTATGTAGCCCTGGACAAGTCACTTAATCTCTCCGTGATTTGGTTTCCTCATCTGCAAAATGAAGGAATTAGATTTAGTGGTCTCTCAGATCCCGTCTAGCTCTTAATTAATGATCCTATGATCTTTAATAGTTGCATTAGGAACTCTCTGCACTTTGTTTTTAAAGTATATTCTATTTGTATATACACACTTGAAATGCTTGTAGATTCCAGGCCAACTTATGTCTACATCTATATTTTGGTTCAGAATTGATAGCATGCAGGTGTGGGACTAGTAAGGAAGAGAATTAGATAATCTGATGGCAATTGGCTAATTTGCACAATAGGAGAAAGAATCCCTGATTTCTTTCATTTATCCTTGAATAGCTCCCCTAAAACTCTTTGTAGCCAACTAACTTTCTCCAACTGGGCAACATCAAAAGAGCAAATGAAGTGAGAGGCTCCAGTTGTAAGCCAGGAATTTAATGTGAGGCTTGCCAGCCTCCTCTCTCTTCCTTTCTTCCCAGTCCTTCATTTGCAGTGATTACTATGCTGAAAGCCCACAATATTGAAACATCAAGTACACAGAAATTAAAACCAAGCTCTTGTTTCTGGACAAAACATGCCAACCCTAGGACCATCTGGGACAGCTCAGTAGGTTCTACACCACTGACTTCAGTGGGGCCAAAGAACTCTGCTAGAACTGAGAGAGGGCTGACCAAGGAAAGTCACATTAGAACCTCTGAGGAGACATTATCTCCCATGACAGAATCTACTCCATTTCTTCCAGATTGTAAATATGTCTTCAGAGATTATATAACAACATGAAAGAGCAAAACTTCTCTCAATATCTTGTGCAAGTTTTATTGTTGACACCTCCAAATCTGACTATAGGACACAGGATATGAGGTCTAAGAACAAAAGGGGTGTCTTAGGGGTCATATAATTCAACCTCCTCATTTTTCTGATGAGGAGACAGCTTCTGAATGATTTGCCCAAGGTCGCTCAATGATCAGCAGAGAAGGGACAAATTCAGGCTTCCTGATTTCCAGGGCAGTGTCCTTTCTTCTATGTCTGATTTCTTCTGTTTGTGGATTTCTGTTTCTGCTTTGGTGGAGGGCTGGTGATGGAAGCACATTCTGATAAAGGATGAGGAACTTCTACTGAAAACACATTAAAGACAAACATTTTTAAGGGCTGGGGCTGATTTTTGCCTTTCATCTTACTAAAGCAAGAAGGGCAGAGTAGTTCCAAATGTCTTTACATGTCCCTATTCAACTTCCTCTCTTCATCTATTTTAAATTATCTAGGAGTAAATGATACATTCCTAAATTCCTAAATTATCTGGAAATAAGAGACACATTCCTAATGTGACCATTCCTAGTTTCCAATATACTTTTTCTGTCTGTATCTTCTAAAATAATTTAATATGTAAAGTCTACAAAACAAAACTTTATCTGAGTTAACCCTTATATAGGATCATGAGAATTTATTACTAATGAAACTATAAAATAAAATAGACCCCTTTTTTGAAATTAAAAAAACTTTTAAAAAATGTTAAAATATTTAGCTTCCATTTTATGCAGAAATTAAAAATAAACCTACATTCATTTGAAGTTCCTGATGTAGTGCCTTCTCCCTTTTTGTCTCTACTACTTGTGAGTAAGCAGTACTATTAGGCTTTTCACAGACAGACAACCTTCCTTCTGTTGCCCTTCTAGATTTCCTATAAAAGCTGTCACATTTGTAGAACATGATGTCCTATAAAAGAAACAATGCAAGGGTGCCTGTTCTCAGAGAACTTAGCATCACAGGATTGCAAGTTGTAAGGAACTTTAGAGAGCATCTAGAGATTAGACATTTTACAAAGTAACCTACTTTTCATGAAGGTGTGATTTGGAGGTATTGCCAAAAAGTCTATTTTTTTAAATTTCTTTTTGCTTCTTATAGAGGCACTACTGTCTACTTGTGTTTTGTGATCATTATGCTCCCAGCTCCTTACCTATTCTGCAGAACTTCCCACCCAGCCAAATGAGAACTAAAATGAGGAATTTAGCTAAAGTTAATTCCACTGTTCCCTCTTTCAGAATCCCACAATATTGGGGTGGAAAGGAACCTTACAGGCCACCTAGTCTAACCAAGTCCCTGATAAAGAATCCCCACTTGTCATATCTGACAAGTGGTTGTCCAGTCTTTTTTTGAATACCTCCAGTGAGGGGGAACTCAGTACTTTCCAAGGCAGCCTTTTCTGTTAGGAAGTTTTTCTTTCTCTTAAGTTGAAGTTTTTCTCTGCAATATTTATCCATTGCTCTTACTTCTCCCTGCTGAGCATAAGCAAAAAAGACTAATCCTTTTTCTCCAGGACAGCCCTTCAAATAACTGGAGACAACTCCTTTTCTCCTAAGTCTTTTGTTTTCCTGATAAACATCCCTGCTTCTATTAGCCAGTTCCCATGTGGCATGAAATTGGACTCCTTCAACATCCTGGTTTACTTCTCTAGGTGCTCTCCAGCTTATCAATGTCCCTCCTAAAATGTGGGACCCAGAACTGAACACAATATTTCATGTGTTGTTTGATCAGGGGATGGTAAGTGGGATGGTCATCTACTTCTTGCTGACTGCTGCTTCTCTTAATGCAACCTAACACTGTACTAACTTTCTTGGCTGACATATCACATTGATGACTTCCAGAGAGCTTGAATTCAATGAAAAACTATCCAATCTTGTCCAGATTAACTGTTACCAAGGAAATATGTGCTGACCTGTAAGTAACAGAAGAAATTTCAGGGTGGGGGTGGGGGCGCGGTGAGTTGGGGGTGAGAGGGTAGGAAGAGAGTCCCTCTTTACCAATGAAATTATAGGTCTGTTCCTTCTCTCTGATTTACCAGTTACCTCTTGGTCCCTTTTATCTACTTTTGTTTAGCAAGATTAAAGGCAAAAATCTCCTCCCTTAAAGATGTTCATCTTTAATGTACTTTGAGTACAAGTTCTCCATCCTGGACCCTTTATCAGAATGGGTTTTCATCACCAACCCTCCATCAAAGGAAATTTTCAGAAAGAAACAGAAATCCACAATATATGTATATATTTATATATTTCCCCTCATATGTAATTATAGTCTGTTTGTACTCTGTTCTGGTTTTTGTTCTGCTATCTTTTTTTTACATTATTTTATATTTTACTTATTACATTATTTTTTCAATCTTTCCAGATTTTTTTATATTCATCATAATATCGTGTTTTAAGTAAAGGTAGATATAGTCTCCAGTGAGGTACAGAGAAAACAAAAGGGTCACAAATAATTTTCATGGGAAATTAAGGAGACCTAGAGAAGTTAAGGGAAGCTAGGTGGCTATGGAGGAAACACCGAGACTAGTCAGGAAGCCCTGAGTTCAAATTCAGCTTCAGATGCTAGCTGGGTGACCCTGAGCAAGTCACCTGTTTGCCTTAGTTTTCTCATCTGCAAAATGAGCTACAGAAGGAAATGCTAAACTTCAGAATCTTTCCCAAATCAACTCCAAACAGGGCCACAATGAGTCCGAACAACTGAACAGCAAAAAAACCAAGAATAGTTAACCTTGCTTCTAAGATAAGGTGAGAATGCTGCACCAGTACAGTCAGTAATGTTATGAAAGAGGGGCCTCAAAATCTCAATTGTGACTGAGAACAAGGGGATAATAGGGTCAGTGCTGGTGAAATACTTAGAAGAGGTCTTGTAACTTCCAGGCCTGTATGTGTCAGTGTTTTTCAGAGAGGGCACTGTAATATTTTGGTTCATTGAAATGAATTTTCTAACTTGCTTTGCTAATTTTTTTTAACCAGGTAGGTTAAGGTAGTTTGTATTCATAATGACAGAGGAATGAAGAAGGGGTGTGTGTGTGTGTGTGTGTGTGTGTGTGTGTGTGTGTGTGTGAGAGAGAGAGAGAGAGACAGAGACAGAGACAGAGACAGAGACAGAGACAGAGAGAGAGAAGCAGAGGGAGAGGAGGAGGAGGAAGGGAGGAGAGAGGAGAGAGAAAAACTGATAATGTTGTGGACAAAAAGAATCATTGAATGATTCTGAATCATTCATTTAGAAAATATTTATTACGTACTATGTGCTGAACTCTGTAGATTATGCTGTGGTACATACAACATCCCTCTAGGAGTTTATGATGTAGATGTGGAGAAAACATAGATATACATGAAAAGTTAAATTATAATAAAAGCCAATGATACATGAACCTCTGCTAACCAATAAGAGATGGTTAATTGCTTGCTGAGCGATATAGACAAGAATTGTAGATCACTCTGCTAAAGCTTATGGGGTTGCTGGTAATTGAGCAGTGCTTTGAAAGATGGCTAAGATTTGGATAAATGGAGAGAAAGAAGGAGGACTTTCCAGGTAAGTGGAACTAAGAGAGGAAAGGTTCTGAAGGAGGAATGAATATGATGTATTCTAGCATGGGGACTAAACTGTTCTGAATTGACTGGTAGATTTGTATAAGGGAATAATAAGAGATTAATTTGGTGCCAGATTGTAGAGCAATTATAATGCTGTGTTAAGGAATTTAGAATTCAATCCAACAAATTAAGCAGCTATATATGCAAAGCCCTGTGATTAGGTACTAAGGCTACAAAGAAGAAAACAAAACAGTCTCTTCCTTCAAGATGCTTTATATCTGGAGGTGCAGGGTACAACGAGTCTGTAAATATAAAGTAATACATTTGGAGAAGAGAACACCAGCAACCAAGGTGATCCTTAAAGCTTTGTTTAGCATTTGCCACCTGAACAGTGTTTTGAAGTCAACTAGGAATTCAACAAAGTGAAGATAAAGAGGGAATACATCTCGGAAATGGGCATCATTTATGCAAAGGCCCAAGTATAGGACATGGGTTGTCATGTGCCAGGATAAGTAATAGATCATTTTGATGGGAATGGAGAGAATATGAAATATATAAAATAAGCTTGGAAAGGTAAGTAGAAGTCATAATGTAGAGGGCTTCAAATGCTAGACTGAAGGTTTTGATTTTCATTCTAAAAGCAATAGGGAGACATTGAAGATTTTTAGTAGGGAACATTTATGTTTTTGCAGTGGCTACTGGGTAAAGAATGAGTTGGCAGTAGACCAGCAAACATGGCAAAAGAAAAAGAATCTGGACAGGCCAGCCCCCTCCCACAGTTCCCAGACCAAGCAGTGATTGGGAAATTCAAGGAGAAATTACACTGGTTTATTTTTCCAGTTGAGTTAGCACAAGGAGGTAGCCAGCAGCCTGCAGGCCCTAGAGAGAGTATCTACCCAGGAAGGATTGTAAAGAATCTTCCAGCACAGGAACTGGACTGGAGCTTGTGCCTGTGTATGGAAGAGATAGAAGGAATAGGAGCCAACTGGAAGCTCTGTTGTGGTGGCCCTGGAACAGGATGTAATCTGGGGCCTGTGATTGTAGAAACGCAAGAAATGAGTACCAGGGATGAGCCTCCTGTCTCTGACTCCAGAATAGGATCTGCCATTCAGCCTGCACACCAGGGCTGGGGGCCTTCAAGTGAGTAAGCAGAGCAGGGATCATGGTAAACTCTGTTGCTCAGAACATAGAGACTTCTAGCTACCTGATAAGTGCTGTGGTCAGTTGTTGTTTTCTGTCCTTTGTCCTGGAAGAAGAACCTTGCATCAGGAAGGTTGATATCTTGCCTTACAAGTGAATTAGATTTAAGGGAGAGAGGGCTGTGTAAGGTCACCAGCCTTACTTTTTCCTCCTTAGCTCTCTGGGTCCAGTGGCAAGATATTGATCAGGAAGACTAGAGATGACCCTAGATGCAGTGGGAGACTTTGACCTTTTTAAGTCTCAGTTTGACTGAGGCAACACCCAGTCAGTGACTAAGGCTAGATTAGAAATGAGACAAAGAATGGGCTCTTTTACCTAATCAAAAAAAAAAAAAAAAGTCAATCTGGGAGGGGAAGACCCTCAGGGTTTCTGATCAAAACAGAAACAATTGCTATTTACATTTACTCTGAGCCAATCAGACTGCGTCCTATTGTTGACTAATCGGTGAGAAACTAGGACCAGGAGCTGTCCACTGGAGCTCCAACCAAAGGCAAACCTGAAATTGAGTCTCCAAACTGAAACTGAGGTCAAGTCCAGGAAGCTCAAACCAGAAGGATAGTTATCAGATTTTTCCCTAGGTCAGACTACTTACAATATGCTCCAAGTAGGAAACTCCCTCACCTGAGCTTCCCCCGAGATCCTTGAAAAATATAGCACTTAATACCTGGGAAAAAGTGGGAGGAATTCAAATAATACAGTTCAGGACCAGATTTGGCTCCAGCATTCCCTCCATAAGTGTTCAGAGCTTGGTCTTAACACAAAGTCCCAACTCAGGAAGTAAGCTGAGAAGAATGAATAAGGAAAAAAATATTCCATTGAAAAAGAACTATGATGGAACCAGAGGCACTCCAGACACAAACATATGTTGGCTACAAGATCAATTAGAATTACTGGAAGAAATGATACAAGTATTTTTTCAAACGATTTTATAAAGGAAATATTTGATGGGCAAATTAGCAACTTAGTATAAGAGATATAACCCTTAGATAAATAACAATTCCTTGAAAATTAGAATGAACCAAATAGAAATTAATGACTATGAGACAACAAGAAATATGATAAGAATCATGTAAATGCTTGAATATAATTTTAGAAAAGTTAGATTTTGTAGGTCTTTGCTGATTACCAAATTGGAATAGAAAGAAGTATATTATTAGCACTGCATATCTTTGCTAAAATGTTTGTTTTTTTAAACCTGAAAACATAGAAAAAGTAAGATATTTCAAAGACAACAGCCTTGGTAAACAGGTGAAGGAAAAAGGAAACATAAAAGTCATTGTAAATCTCAATTCCATGACTGAAATCCATGACTGAAATAAAAGAGCTTGGGTATCCCATTTTAAAAAATCATTATTGAAAACTGCCCAGAGGGTAAAAAGTAAAAATAAAAAGGGTCTGCTAGTCATTTTCTGAAAGAAACATTCAGGTAGAACTCACAGTAACAGTCATAGCCAAAATCTAGTCCTTCTAGGTCAAAGAAAAACCAAATTACAAGCAGCCGGAAAGGAGTTCAAGTACTATGGACCCATAGGATCACACAAGATTTGGTAGCTACTATTATAAAAGAGGGGAGAGCATGAAATATGACGTTCCAAGAAGCAAAATACATAGGTTTACAACAAAGATTTATTTATCCAGCAAAACAATATAATCCTATAACAGAAAAAAATGGATTTTTTAATGAAATAGAGGACTTTCAAGAATTTCTGATGAAAAGAGCAGATCTGCGTAGTAATTTTGGAATGTAAACACAAGGATTAAGAGAAATATAAAAAAAGTAAATGCATTTGAGCAACCAAAAGGGATTGCATAAGGATTAAATATTTTACATTCTAATATGGGGAGAAGAAGCAAGTGTCTCTTCAAAACTCTTAATGTCATCAAAGGACATATAGAGAGTTTGAAAAGAGAGAGAACCTGGGGTAGTTTTGTTATATTTTTATACTCTTAAGAGAAGAAAGAGAAGTTAAGGGTAAATGAATATACCCAGTAAGAAAGAAGGGAGGAAGTGTGGGAGAAACTTACTAGCTCATCTAATCGAGGTATACCAGTAGAAGACAATACAAATGAGTAAAAAGTAATTTCATTCAAGTGATAAGATTAGATTTTCAAGAGGTGAAAGAGTGAGTGGAAAGTAAGGAAATGGAAGCTAGGAATGTAAACCACTGCCTTAAGGAATTTGACTATGAAAGAAAAGAAACCATAGGTTTTGAGCAGGGGCATAATTCAAAGGATGTTTTAGGAAGATGAATTTGACAGATAGTGGAAGAAATGTGTGCTTCAGAAAATTCACAAATCAAAGAACATGAGCAAACAGTTTTCAAAAGAATTGCAAACTATTAACAACTATGTGAACATATGCTTTAGAACACCATTAATAAGAGAAATGAAAACTGAGACAAATCTGAGATTTTACTTTATACCCGGCAAACAATTAATACTATAGGGATTGTGGGAAGTCAAGCACAAAAGCATTGTCAATAGAACTTGACATTTGTCCATTCATTTTGGGAATCCATTTAGAATTGTGCCTAAAAAAGGGAAGAAACCATTCATCACTCTGGTTATATGCCCAATGGAAGTTTTAAAGAAAAGAGAAGTCATAATATATACCAAATATTCATAGTAGCGTTATATGGTAGGAAAGGTTTAGAAACAAGAGGAAGGTCCATTGACTAGGGAATGACTGAACAAACTGGTTAAATGGATATAATGGAATGTTATTGTGTAGTGAGAAATGTTGACTGACGATCATAGATTTAGTTGGCAGGGATTCAAAGCATGTCTACTGCAACCTGCTCATTTTACACATGAGGAAACCAAGACCCAGAGACATTAAATGACTTGCTGAAAGTTACATGTGTCATTAAGTAGAAAAAATAGCGTTTGAATTGTAGACTTCAACTCCAAGTCTAGTGTGTTTCCCATTGTACCATGCTACCTCCAAAAGAAGATAATGAAAGAGAAACTTAGTAAGATTTGTATGAACTGATGCAGAATGAAGAAAGCATGCTCAGAAAAATAGTATACACGATGATTTGTTTATAGTCATTTTCAGGCACGTCCAACTCTTTGTGACCCCTTTTGGGGCTTTCTTGGCAAAAGTATAGGAGTGGTTTGCCATTTCCTTCTCTAACTCATTTTACAGATGGAGAAATGGAGGCAAACAGGATAAAGTGACTTGCCCAGGATCACACGGCTACTAAGTGTCTGAGGGCAGATTTGAATTCACAAAGATCAGTCTTGCAGACTCTATCCACTGTGCTGCCTAGCTGCCCCTATACTCAGTGACTGGAGGCATGTAATTGAAAACATCATTTAAGGGAAAAGGAACTCTGAGTAGCAGAAATACCAGTAATGGTCTTGGAGAACAGATAATGAAACATACTTCTCTTCTTTGGTAGAGAGGTTGCAGACCACTACAACAGAGGCATCAGATGCAGTCATCGTGTCAGTTTTTTTTGTTCTCCTTTGTTAAGGGAAGGAATGTAAAAGCCAAAAATAATCAGCACGTATTTTTTGAGCATTTACTGTGTGGCGGACACTGTGCCAAATGCCTGCTGGGGATGAAAAGAAAGGCAAAAGCAATTCCTGACCTCAAAGAGTTTACATTTCAGTGGGGGAGTAAACATGCACACTACATACTTGATACATATGTGTACATATCTTTGTAGATGAAAGATAATTTTAGAGGAGAAGTAGTTGAGGGTTAGGAGGATCATGAGAGGCCTTCTGCAGAAGGGCTTGAAGGAAAGCAAGTATTATAAGAGGTGGAGGTATGGAGGGAAAGAATTCCAGGCTTGAAGGTGAAGGAGGGAGGTATGGAAGAACTGAGAGAGATGGAGAGACCTATGGTTTGGGAGATAGGGGTAGGAAAGTAACTATGTCTGGACTATAGAGCTTGTGGAGGAGAATAGTAGGAAGGGGCCAGGTTATAAAGTGCATTCAGTAACAAAGGACTTCACAGTTGAGCCTACATCAATAAATCTCTCTCTGTCTTTCTCTGTTTCCCTGTCTCTCTCTGTCACTGCTCTCTCTCTTTCTCTCTTTCTCTCTGTCTCTGTCTCTCTCTGTCTCTCTGTCTCTGTCTCTCTGTCTCTGTCTCTCTGTCTCTCTGTCTCTGTCTCTCTGTCTCTCTCTCTGTCTCTCTCTGTCTCTCTGTCTCTCTCTCTCTCTCTCTCTCTCTCTCTCTCTCTCTCTCTCTCTCTCTCTCTCTCTCTCTCTCATTTATGGTGAGGCAGTTGGGGTTAAGACTTGCCCAGGCTCACACAACTAGTAAGTGTCAAGTGTCCGAGGATGAATTTGCACTCAGGCCCTGCTGACTCCAAGGTCAGTGCTCTATCCACTGTACTAAAACTTCTTTTTTTTTTTTAATTAATTTATTTGTTTTTGGTTTTCAACAATCACTTTCATAACTCTTAACTTTTCTCACCCCCTCCCTCCCTGAGACATACATTCTTATTAAACACATTTTCACATTGGTCATGTTGCATAGAAGAATTATAGCCAACAGGAGAAACCATGAGAAAAAACAAAACATAACACAAGAGAAAATAGTCTGCCTCATTCTGTGTTCTGATTCCATAGTTCTTTCTCTGGATGTGGATGATATTTTGCCTCAGGAGACCTTTGGGAATGTTTTAGGTCCTCGCATTGCTGTGAAGGGCTCAGTCTATCAGAAGCAGTTGTCTCACACTATTGCTGTTACTGTGTATAATGTTCTCCTGGTTCTGCTCATTTCACTCAGCATCAGTTCATATAAGTCTTTTCAGGTTTTTCTGAAGTCAGCCTGTTCATCATTTCTTGTAGTACAATACTATTCCATTACATTCATATACCACAACTTATTCAGTCTTTCTCCAATTGATGGACATTCCCTCACTTTCCAGTTCTTGGGCACCACAAAAAGAGCTGCTGTAAATATTTTTGTATGTGTGGGACCTTTTCCTGTTTTTATGATCTCTTGGGATACAGCCCTAGAAGTGATATTGCTGGGTCAAAGGGTATGGACATTTTTGTAGCCCTTTGGGCATAGTTCCAAATTGCTGTCCACAATGTTTGAATCAGCTCACAGCTCTACCAATAATGTTCCAACTCTTCCATATTTTCTCCAGCACTTATCATCTTCCTGTAAAACTTATTAAAAAAAGTTTATAAATACACAAGTACACAAAAAGTTTATAAATATGCAGAGGTGTATGCTATTATGCCATAAATCCAGTACCTTCCAATGGGAATTTTTCCTCTCACTGAGATGGTCATAGGTTCATCAGTATACCTACACCTTTGCTGGTTTTCCCTGTCTAGAAATTGAATGTATATTGCTTATCAGATTATGCTCACTATAATAACTAAACAGGACTATTTCCAATGAAAAATTGAAATTGCAAACAGCTTAGGCTCAGGCCAGTATTGGATCATTTCTGTATCAACTAACTTTTGATGACTTTCCAAAAAATACCTCAGCGCATAAAACACTGTGCTGATCTAGAGTGGTACAGATTTTTTACCACCAAGAGTAAATAATGCCGCTTCTGGGATAATTAAGATGCAGACATTTTGGGAAAGATGCAGACCTTTCCTTTACTTATACAGCTCTTAACGAAGATAATGGAATTATATTTCCATTTATTTTTGTCAGATTCTTGCATTTGATTTGAATCAATTTGATGTAAGCAGCTGGGAGCTGTCCCTCATTTCATGACCACAGATTATATCTAGCGTATTTAGTCAGATGAAAGAATACACCTAAATGCTGAACTGTTGGCTTTACCTTTGGGATGTTGGCATTATTTCTAAATACTTCTTTTAGCATAAACATTGCAAGACTAAAGAAACCATTCTAACCAGTGACATCTTAAACCATTCACAATACTATATTTATTTAGCTTAGCCTTTAAAATAGGTTGCGTGTGTACAGAAGTGGCAAACCTGAGACTTAGACAACTACAAGTTACCAGCTAAGGAATCCTATGGCCTTTTGTTATGCCTGTGATTATAGAAAGAAAAGGCTACAATTAATGCATTGTGAATTCAAATCTTTGAGAGGGCTTTGATGAAATCTAAGAGGTTGGGTTCAAAGCCAAAGCATTTGTCTACATATTTCCTTTACTGCTGACTTCACAGTAAAGAAGAGGGCTTCCAGCCAAACAAGTGTGGATTCTGATTACTCAGAGCTTCAATATAACTTACAATTAAGTACTTAAAGTGATTAAAGCCAGGATTCCTTGAAACCACAAGTTCCAAATCTCGCAAGGTCTGCCCGGCCATTTGTGTACAGGGCATAATACTATCTTGATTATTTAAATACTTGATATTCTGGTTCTAGGTGCAACAAGCTTGCCTTTGATGGGAGAAGAGTTATTAGCACATTAGTATAATGAGATTATAAAATTAATAAATTGTTACCTTGGAAGTCTGGGAGAGTATGACCCGGTAATACAGGGTTGGAGAGAAGAAGGTAGAGGAGAGAGGATGTTGGAGGTGAAGGTATGTATGGCAGTAACTAGCCCTGGGGTACAGTGGTGATGAGATTTCATAAACTTAGGAGAGGGACCTTTGTGTGTGTGGAAGTGGGATGGCGGAAAGAAAGGTTTAATAGGAGTGCTCTAACACTGAGCTCTATTTGCTTCCAAGGCTAATGATTCATGTAACAGCCAATAAGACATTTACTTCCTAAGGAATCAAATGGGTCAGCAAGCAGGTACTAACTCATTTCATTTATTTTTAGTTAAAAGAAACCAAGATTTATCCAGAGGACACTTGATCTGATTAATGAATTACCTAAATTCTTCCTGGTTCTTCATTGTTCTACTTTTGGTCACTTTATTGCTTGTTAGCTTCACATTCTAAAAGCAGATAAAGAGAATCAGCCAGTTAGGCCCCTTGTCAATGAGTTTTGGAACTAAATCCTGAGGGGTAAAGAATCTAAAGCTTGGGGCTAATACATTTTTATGTAACCTGGAACCTTTTTATTTCCGGCATTTAGTACAGTGCCTGACACATAGTAGGCACCTAATAAGTGTCTATTGATTAATTGGTATTTGTTCACATGATCCCTGGCCCCCCAGACTCAGGCATGTTCTAAGTTTTGCTTGATCTAGGACTAAATCCACTGTATGCCCAGATTATGAACTCATCAAATTCTCTCACCATACAGGAGCTGGCTTTTCTTCTGTTAACTAGAACTCTCATTGCCTTATTGTCTTTTCTTCTAAAGAAGCTATACAGGGGAGATAGCTCAGTACAAGGTGTTTGTGAATCTGGATAGTCATAGGCATTCCCTGGAGGACTATATGTATGGTGCCCATCATCGCAGCCTATACTGTTTTTTTGACTATGAATCACTGCATTCTGACTTAACACAGTGGGAGAATTAGAAAGTCAGAGGGCGAATGGTGATTAGAGTGTCAAAAATTCCATAGTGGCAACAGCTTCAGGATCTGGGTTTCAAATCTCCATTCTGACATTTACTAGCTCTGGGACCAAGTCAACTTCTGTGGGCCTCAGTCAGCTCCCTGGCACTTCTCTAACAAGTTATAGATGGGTGATGGCACTCTATGTTGGAGTGATTGCCTTATTTCCAGGAATCACAGATCCTTTGAGCATTCATATTGGAGAATATATATGTACAGTGTCAGGTCATTGCCTCTCTCAGTATGCTTGAACTCCCAATTAATTGGAATCTAACCAAGAGTATGTAAACAGGTGTACTAAGTGAACTTAGAAAGGGTTGTTAAATAGTAAGTAGCTCACATGGTGCCTTATGGTTCACAAAGAATTTTCCCACAACCCCTCTGTGAGGTAGGCAAAGAAAGTACCATTATCTTTATTTGACCAATGAGAATTCTGAATCTAAAGAAAGGGGGCATACCTAGTAATCAGAGCTAGGATTTGAACCCAGGACACAACTCCACCTCCAGCATTCATATCACTACATTATACTGAAGGGGCAGTAGTATGTTGTTGCCATATTCCCCAAATGTACGGAAGGCCAAAGGTTTTTATGACTACTATCTGTAAATCATAACATATTGTCAAAATGCTCCTACTTCACCTGAAATTCTGATGGAACTTTTGACTGAAAGAATAGCAATTGAACAATTTCTGCCTTCTCAACATTACATACCCTTCCAGAAAATTCAAACTTGACTTAAAATCCAAGATGGTACAGAGCCTGGGATTTCTCTGTCATGGCTAAGTATATATAGATGAACTAAAGCACTTGCCATAGACATAAACATACAAAATGAATGTGGTCCTGTCTCTGGCTTTGTATATCCATTCCTTCAGTTGTCACGTGAAATAATATTTGTAAAGTGCTTACCATAGTGTCTGGGAACATAGTAGGTGCTTAATAAATGCTTGTTCTGCATCCCTTTTCCTTTTCTTCAGAAGCAGCATACTTCAAACTCTCCCTTACATTTGATGACCTACCTAAAAGGTCTCTTTTAAGAATGCTGGATTTATATTCAGAAGACTTGGGTTTGAATCCCAACTCAGACATTTACTACTTTTGTGACCTTGGGAAAAATCACTTAAAACTTTCAGGGTTTCAGTTTTCCTCTCTATGCAGAAAGGTGTTGGAGACTGGATGCTAAGGTCCTTTCCCTCTGATCATTCATTCAGATAGCATGAAGGAAACCAGTTCTACCACAGTGAACAAGGCAGCAAAAGAAATTATTAGTGTCCCAGGTCCAGAAAGCACTCAGTTGCTGCAATGGATTCTTTAGTAATTTCCTACATCCTTTCAGTAGAAAATTGTCAACCTTCACTGTGGGTCTGTTCTTCTTGGACTTGACAAAAACCCTTGCAACCATGGAATTTTTACTAATTGTTCTTTTTGAAATTTTTTCTTAAGTGTCTTAATGATATTGTATTATTATTTTACCTGTCACTCCTAAATTGTGGGGGTAATTACATTATGTAAAAGCAAGTTGAGATGTTTTATGCATGCAGATTGTAGAATAGTACATCACTAAGAGAAAACTTGAATGGCCTTTGTTTTTCTAAAGTACTCATGGTCTATTTGAAGACCTCTTTAAAGGTATATGAGAAATTCACTGACTAATGTACTAAGGAAGAATGTAATACTTGCTTAATCACTGACCATCATGTGTGTTAAAATGTAACATTTGTACAATATCAGACTGAACCATTAGGACTAAGATTATATTTTATTGGTATTGCTTAACACAGCAAAGCCTCAGATTATGAACTATTTGGAATGAGATTATGTCTTTTCATTGTTGCCTAATCCAACAGAACTTCATCTGACATATAAAGACCTCAAAAAAGCAGACTTTGATTTAAAAGGTCAAATATATTATCAGAACATCAGGTTATCTGACTGATCTTTGAAAAATTACACATTGCCAAAGGTGATATATATTTATTTAAAAACAAAAAGTTTGTTTTATTCCAAATTAATGTTGCAGCCTGTTTAATTGGGCACAGTTTTGGAAAGGGAGCAGAGATTTATTCTTCAAGTATCTGCTAGGTTCTAGGGAAGATATAAATTACTTCTGAGTAGGCTTTGTTTCATTCTTTGTATTTTTATTCCCAACAACTAGAATAGTGCCTACCACATAATAGGAGCTTGAACAACAACCAATCAACAAGCATTTGTTAAACGCTTACCATGTGGAGGACACCATATCGACTTGTGGAGAGTAAAACTAGCCCCAGAAACATGTAGAGTGACAAAGAGAAGCTAGCCCTGAAATTACAGTTTTGCTATGGAAAAGCAACATATTAGTGGTTTAGTGGTAAGAATGCAGGATTTGGAACTGGAGAAACTAGGCTCCAATATCAACCCTGTTGATATCATCCATAAGATGAAGGGGTTGGATCAGATGAACTCCAAGATTCTTTCTGGCTCTAAACTTATGCTCTTATGACAGTCAAGAGTTGATGGAAAGTAACAGATTTTTCAACAGAGCATTTAATAGAAATCTCTAGTTATCCTTGTAGACAAAATGGAGAATCATGAGTTAAAAGATATTACAGATAGATATATTTGAAATTAGTTTAATGATGGAAGCTAAAAAATTGCTAGGTGGCACACTGGATAGAGCACTGGGCCTGGAGTCAGGAAAACTTCTCTTACTAAGTTCAACTGTGGTCTTAGATACTTACCAGATGTGTGACCCTGGACAAATCACTAACCCTATTTGCCTCAGTTTCCTCAGCTGTAAAATGAGCTGGAGAGGGTAATGGCAAACTAGCACAGTATCTTTGCCAAGAAACCCCCAAAACCAGTTTGTGAAGAGTTGGACATGACTGAAAACAACTGAACATATAAAGAATAGTGGTTAGTGGATTCACATCAATCTGGAGTAAAGTGTCTTGTGAAGTCAAGCAAATACAAATATAGTCAGGCAAAACAAAGTCACATATTGTGTGAGAATGTATGTCTCCTTGTACAGTTATAGGAATCTGTCCATGGCCCTATCATGTTCAACATCTTTATCTGTATTTGGATGAAGACACAGGAAGCATGTTGATCAAAAATTGTAGATGGCACAAATCTGGAAGAGACTTAACATGCTGGAAAACAGAAACAGGACTGTAAAAGAAGGATAGGTCAAATTTTAAAAAAATTAAATTTTGAGTAGGACAAACATCAACAAACAAATATTTCCAAATATTTGGATATGAAACTGTGCATCTTATTTTATACACCACTTAAAAAGTTTGTATTAAATTAAATCATGCTTTTCTGTGTTCTCAACTTACTTCTTTTCTATGCATTTGAAAACATTCCATTGATTATCTTTTCCTTTTTTGCATTACTACACTCTCCCCACCTCAAGTAGAAACCTTTCCTTATAACAAATATAGTTAAGCAAAACAAGCACACACTGTGTTTGAGAATATATTCCCTTTTCTGCCAAGAGGTGAGAAATCTTTTGAATTTATTTTCCTTTTTACTGCTGTAGTCACTGCATAAATTGTTCTCTGAGTCTTCTTCATTTCAATCTATATTAGTTCTTTCCAGGTTTTCCTGAATCCATCCATTTTGTCATTTCTTATGATCCAATAAACTTTCATTATGTTCACGTGCCATAATTTTTTGCAGACATTCCCCAATTGATGAGCACTTGCTTTGTGTCTAGTTTTAAGATGAAATTTTAATGGAGATAAATGTAAGATTCTGTATTAGAATCAGTTGCAGCAGATAGAGTACCGGACCTGAAATCAGGAAGATATTGGGAAGACCTGACTTCAGATCCATCCCCAGACACTTACTAAGTGTGTGACCCTGGTCAAGCCGTTTAACCCTGCTTAAATGACTTAACTTAAACCTAACTCAGTTTCCTCCTCTGTAAAGTGAGCTTGAGGAGCAAATGGCAAAATACTCCAGTCTTTGCCAAGAAAACCCCAGAAGGGATCACAAAAAAATGGACATGACTGGAATTGATTAAACAACAATAAAACATAGTGGGTTCAGAAAAATCAGTTGCATAGGTAAAGGTTGAAAACAGATGACAACTCTGAAATAGCCTAGTTAGGAGAACATAAAAGCAATAAAAGCTCCTAAGTGTGTAAGACTTCTTTGCAATTTAACTACTTTCAATTCTGTCATTTAGAACTAGAGCTCAAAAAAAAACCCTAAAGCTTACTTAGCTTGTTTTTTAAAATAATGTTTACTGTACGTGCCTACATGCCATTTTCATAGTTTATGGCACTGTTTTAATCTGTTCTTAGGTAATTCTGAGACTATAGGCAATTAACTCTTTATCTACCTCTTGCTATTCATTCTTAGTATTAAAGTTCTCCATTGGATTTTATTTCCTTCTAAATCCAATTATTTCCTCCTGTCCCTCACAGGTCCTTTTCCCTCTATGATTTCATCTTTTTATTCTCCTTCATGCTTCCTTTCTTCACTTTAACTTTTTACCTTGATGTTTTCCTTCATTCCAGGATAAAGAAACAGGTAAACAAAGTCTGCTGTCTCTCCATTATCTCCTCTCTCAACCTCAGGGTCAGAATTCTGGACCCTCTCTGAGATCTTAGCATTGTTATTATGGGAGAGGCCAGGGGAGGTTTCAAGGCAGCTGATGTGTTGCTCAAGTAATCCTTCAAGTAATCAAGTGATGCATCATTGTAAGACCTTGGATGACATGGGGAATTTTGACTATTACAGAATTGGATCTAGGACTTTTGCTTTAAAAAAACAAACAAAATTTTATATGCATTTATAATATGTCCTCTCCACTGAGAACTAAAAGAACCCAAACAAAAAAAAATCAAGCAGAAAACTTTCTTCATAAAAATATATAATCCAGCAAACAAATCTCCACATTGGTCATGCTGAAATATATATCTATTTCTGCATGTTGTTTGCTCTGGCATCTTAGAGGTAAGTAGAATGTTTCAAACTCAGTCCTCTGGATTTACGTTTTGTCATTGCATTAATTTAAGGTCTTTCAAAGTTACTTTTATTTATAACGTTATTGTCATTGTATAAATTGTTTAAATTCTTATTTGGATCAACATTAGTTCACAAACATCTTTCTAGTTTCCTTTGAAACTGTCCATTTCTTCATTTCTTGTGGCTCACTAATATTCCATTATACTTAGATGTGATAATTTGTTTAACCATTCCCCAACAGGAGGATAGCTCCTTAGTTTTCCAATTTTGGGCTACTACAAAAAGAGTCACTCTAAATATTTTTGTTTTTTTCTTTAAAAAAAAAAATCTCTTTGGAGTATAGGCCTAGTAATGGTGTTTGGGTGTGGTTTGAAATTGCTTTCCAGAATGGTTAAATTGATTCACAGCCCACCAACAGTGCGCTAACATGCCTGTTTTCCTACAGCTCCTTCAATATTTCCAGTAATTTTGCTTTTTGAACTTGGGTATACATTTCAATAGGTTATATTTTAATAGACAGGAAAAGATTTGTCATTGATGTGGAAGGTATCCTTGAGTCATACCACTAACACCTTAGAGCTGAGAGAAGGACAAGTAGGAGGAGGAGGAGAAGGAGGAGGAGAAAATGGAGGAGGAGGAAATAGAGAAAGAGGAGAAAGAGGAGGAGGAAGATGAAATGGAGGAGGAGGAAGAGGAGAAGGAGAAGAAGAGGGAGAAGGAGAAGTCATTTTTAGAGTGGAAATGAGAAAAAGATATGCTTTACAATTGAAACAACTTAATCTTGAACTATTTAAATAACTGACTGAAAATTAAAAATGGGAAATGGATAGCAGAAATGACATAAACACTTTCTATAATAATTTTATCTAGAAGGTTAGCCAATGTAAATTAATTAATATGACAACGAAACCCCCTCGCCCCAAAAGCCTAGAAAATGCCTTAATCAGCAAACATCTGGCTTGCCAAAAGTAACAGTGTGTTAGACTACAAATGCATTTGGAAAATCTTACAAAGGCTGATGGTAGATGATTTTGAGCTATATCATCTCATAAAACAGAGAGACGCATTATTGTATAAAATCAGTTTGGAGAAGGGTTGGCAAGATTTCCAACTAAGTTAAGTCTTCCCAAAGGCATTTAAGGATGAAGATGGAAGGAGGACTACAGATAAAAGAAAAATGGAAAAGATTTGCAAAACTCATTACAGCAAAATTGTTTTCTTCATCCAAGACAATAGAATCACCACACATGGACTCAACATCCCAGTCCTGAATGTATTTAGAGAGAAAGTAGAAATTATACCAAAGAGGACAAAAACAAGAAAAGCAACCAGATGGGACCAAGGGTAGATAGAGGAGATCTGTGTTGGGGTTAACAATGTTGTGAGGGTGTCAAAAGGGACCTCTGAAAAGAGGAAGCTTGAAAAGGCATGGGAAAATCTTGGCAGTTATTACGATAAAAAATTGAAACACTAGTAATTGTCAACTAAATGCCTACTCTCCCATCTATACATTTTTGAGAATCATTTGTATACAAATCAAGGATATGCTTAATGAAGGCATTAGAATAAACAGACTTTCAAAAGAGTAAACAGTGAATAGAATCTTTGCCATTTAGCACTTAACTGAAAGATATAGGAAAATAGATCTCATCTTCTTTTGAAGAAGAAGCGTCTTTTATGCTTCGTGTTTGTTAATAAGAGCTAATAATATCTAGCACTGAAATGGCACTTTAAGGTTTGCAAAGCACTTTTGCACTTGTTATATCATTTGAGTCTTACAACAACCTAAGGAAGTAGGTGTTATTATTATCTTCATTTTGCAGATGAGGAAACTGAAGCTGGAAAAGTTTAAGTGACTTAACCAGGTTCATACAGCTAGTACATATTTGAGGAAGGACTTGATCAAGTCTTCTTGACTCCAGATCCTAACACTCTTCTCACTGTACCACATAGATTATGAAAAGCATTTAATTTATTAGAACAATATACCACTTTACAAATAGGTCTCTTCCATACATACAACAAGATCATTCAGGATTCTCTGGATGATAGAGCAACAGAAATATTCCTATTTAATGACCTTTTGATGCAAAACATTAAGTGAGGCATAAAACCAGGGAGATCTATGCTTGCCAATGATATTTGCTGCTGTGATGAAGGGGATCCAGCACGGAATCTAGATCAAAGAGGACTTGCCTATGGATGGCTCCCATTTATGTGGGATATTGTGCTGCCTGGATCAAGCCCCAGAACATTACAGAACCTCCTGGAACAAAGCTGTAATTACTAAAAAGAAATTGGCCTGATCATCTACATAGCAAACACCAAATCCATGAAATATGTTTGTTGGCCAGATTTTAATGCACATTTGAAAGAACTATATCCCTCCTCGCTCTCAGTAGAGAAGTGAAGAGGATTATAGGCATGAAATGTTACCTACATTGTCAGGTGTTAATATTGCAGTGTGTAGCATGGTGTCTGTTATATGATAGGTGCTTAATAATGCTTGTTGACCGTGTAACTTAGCTTTTGCTCAATCTTTGTTACAAAGGAAGATTCAGGTCTGGGGTATTTAGGTATGGGTAGTATGTCCAGAAATTATTCTGATGTTAAGAAAAAAGTACATCAACTCTTTTTTTAAAAAAATCTTTCAGATGATATCAGTAACTACCAACCCATATATCTGCTTTCTCTCTCTCTAAAGTGCTTATGATAATTGTATTGAGAGTGTCCTTGATGAAAATATGAATGGAAAGGGAAGAGGCTGGAATTTAATAAATAATTTTAAAAGTAGACTACATTCATAGTCATACAATGAGCTAGACAGTACAGAGGATATAAGATCCACACTTTTTGCTGATCATAAAATGAGCATTTGACTTGGTAGAGCAAATTAAGGTTCTCCGTCAATAAGATTTCTTTCCCATGAATAGGTTAAGATTGTACAAGATTCCTTGATAGATGCAGTGAGAAATAACTTTGATCTATGATATTCTGATTATCCATATCAAAGTAAGCATAAAATAGGGAGATATATGCTCATCAAAGAGTTGTTCACCACTATCATGAATTATGTCCAGTGGAGATCCAGATAGAAGAGTGATTCTTTCTAGAACGTGAGGACCTCCCAATATTTCTTTGCAGGGCTTGTTGGGTCGATTGCATCATTCCCCGGAGCATTGCAGAACCTCTTGAAATTTAAAAAGTTTGATCTGGTGATGAAAAATCAAATAGATTGCTTATTGTCTAGGCTGTGAGATGCAGTTTGACAGACAGGACATTGATTTGGTCCATTATTACAAATATCTTGGATAGACATTGCAGATGAATAAATGAGCTGGGCCTGGAGTTGGACAAGGAGATAGGAGATAGTGGTAACTTAGTTTTGCAGTAAAACATTTCTGGGGTGTATAGTTTATAGCCCAAATCAGGCAGTAAAAACAGTTCTTATTCAAGTCAAGGTAAAAAGTACTCAGTTGAACTTTTTGTGTATGGATCTTTTAACAACTGGTTGAGATGATTTTTATGGCTATAATCAAGGCCTAGTTTTATAGTTACAGTGCAAATGAATGGAAGACTGTTTTCATTAGAAAAGTTCAGTTCTTTATTATCCTGCTATACTGGAGCCCAAACTCTGAATTACAGAATCATGGAATTTTTTAGAATTGTAAGTCTCCTTGCAGTGGTTCATTGAGGTAATCATTAGACAGGGGAGATTTCCATCCTTGTCCACTGTGTACTTTCTACTGCATCATGCTGCTTCCCCATTAGGGTCAGAGAATGGTCAGCATACTAGAGGGCTAGCCTTAGAGTCAGAAACACCTGGGGAAGGAGCAGCGGTTGAAAGATGTCAAGCTTCTTTTCCCTAACAACTGAAAGAATTGAAAAATTGGAGGAGGAGGAATTATCAGATAAAGACCCTTATAAAGAAGGATGCCATAGGGCATGGGGCATTTGAGGTGGTACAGTAGAAGAGAGCACTGGGCCTAGAATTAGGAAGACCTGAGTTCAAATCCAGCCTCAGACACTTAGTAGCTATGTGACCCTGTGTTAGTCTATATTTATTTCAGTTTGCTCATCTGTAAAATGGGGATAATAATAGCACCAACCTCTCAGGATTGTTGTGAGGATCAAATCAGATACTAATCATAAAGCACTTAGCACCATGTCTGGCACATAATAAGTACAACAAATATTAGCTGCATTATTATTATAATAACTATAACATGTGCCCGGGGTAAAGGAACACCCTTTTGTTTGAACACTTGCCTCAGATTAATGGATCTGAAATGGATTAATGAAATGTCATCTGTATGGAGACTCCTTCCACTTATGCAGATTGCAACCCCTTCACATGATAGTAGATGTCTTTGTAAGTTGTGGCTTGAAAATAATAATATGACATAATAATAAAATAAGTAATAAACCTCTTCAAACTTTGCTAGACTGTTTCTCAGATGAAAGACACACAGTCCATACCCAGGCCTGTAGGACACACAGAACTTCTTTTCTCCTCTGGAATAATCTTTCTGTTGACCCCATGAAGGTCATTGCCACATTCTGATCAGGTGTGGGATAAAGAGTGGAGTGGAAATTTAAAGCCTGCATAGATTATTCATTAAATGTTCACTATATGCCAATCATTGTTCTGGATACTAGAGGATATAAAGAGAAAAATGACATACATCTTGTATTCAGAAAGCTTGAATTTTAGTGTGTGTGTGGGGGGGAGGAAATGACATGTACATATATAGGACTGTACAAAATAAAACTGAAATAGATACAAGATAATTATTTTTGGAAGGTGTAGCACTTGATGCTGGAAACATCAGGAAAAGCTTTGTACATGAGTTAGTGCTTGAGCTGAGTTTAGAAAGAAACTAGGGATTAATTCTAAGAGAGATTAATTCTAAGACACTTAGTTAAAAAAAAACAACCCACTGTATTCCAGGCATGAGACATAGTGCAAAGGCATGAAGGTGGAAGATGGAATGTGGTATTGGAAAAACACAAAGAAGGCCAGTTTATTAAGGAGGGGTGTGACCTGCCCTCTCTATTAGAAATATCACTTTGGCAGGTGATTGGAAAGGGGAAGAGGCTTGAGACAGGGATTCCAAGAAAAAGGCTTTTGAGTAACCTAGACAAGAGGTGATGAGGATGTGATCACTAGAGTGATGGCAGTGTGACTGGAGGGAAAGAGAATGATGGGAAGGAGATCATAGAGGTCGAAATGACAAAACCTAACTGATAGGCTTTGTGGGGTAAGAATGCAGAATCAAGAATAACTCAGAAATTGTGAACCCGTGGGATGGGAAGGATGATGGTGCCTTTGACAGAAATAGGCAAGTTTAGAATAGGGGTAGATTTTTTTTGGCAGGGGGTGATAAAGGGAAAACTTAATGGTTTCCATTTTAAATATGCTGATTTTAAAATGCCAATAGGATATCTAATTTAAAATGTTAGTCAGAAGCTGTCAACGTGGGGTTAGAACGCAGGAGAGAGACTAGGGCTAAATATGGGAGTCCTGTGAGAAATGCTAATTAAACCCAGAGGAATTGATGACATCACTGAGAAAACAGAAAAAGGAGACAGCCAAGGACAGAGACTTAATGTACACCCATAGTTACTGGAAGATATGGATAGTGCTGCTGTTTTTCCATCCTTAGTTTTCAAAGAGAACCGATGACATCACGGGTGATGTCTTAACTCCACAGCTGCATATGAATGGTAATCTGGAAAAGGAGACTGAGACAGAGCAGTAAGACAGCTAGAAGAGCACCACAAGAAAGCACTGTTACAGGTCTCCAGAAAGGTAGAAGTATTCAAGAGGAGAGAGGGTTGTTGGTGTCAAATGCTTCAGAGAATCCAGGTGGGTCAAGATTGAGGAAAGACCCTTGAATTTGGCAATTAAGAGATCATTGCTAGCTTTGGAGAAAACAGTTTCAGTCGAGTGGCAAAGGTTAAGTGGGAAGCCAGATGAAAAGTGAGTGGGTAGAAAGGAAGTGGAAACGATTGAGTAGAGATGTTCTTCTATGGATTTGCCTGTGGAAGCAGGAAGAGATATAGATTGACAGATATCATCTATTTGTCTTTCTGTCTAGGTATCTTGGGTGGGGGAGGTGGTAGGGGCAAGCAATGTGTTTTTTTAAAGATGGGGAGATTTGCATATACTTGTTGGCATCAGGACAGGAGTCAGTGGATTGAGAGAGATTGAAGATTAGAGAGGGGAAAGTGATGAGTTTGGGGGTGATCAACCATAGGAGATAAGAGAGGACTGAATCAAGGGCATGAGTAGAGAGGTTGATCTCCTTTAAAAGAAGGGCCACTCCTTCAAAGACTGGACTAAAGAAGAATTCTTTGTTCTAAGTAAATACTTGCATCTTAGAGATTAAAGGACCTGTGCCGCACAGAGTGAGGTCAGGCAGTTTTCCCAAAGCCAGATTAAGTTGCAGGGCTCATGAAACTATGACTTCCTACTATGGTCCTTAATTTGTTTCCCAGGGTAAGTTAGTTACATAGTTTATCTCTCTGTGTTATTAGGATAATGCTGTTGCCTAAAAAGGCTAATCACATGGTAGCTATGATGAATAACTAATAAAAGTGATATTGTAAAACTAATAAAAATGTCATAAAATGGCTTGACACAAAACAAAGGACAATAAAAATGGTAAGTAGCTCTTGTGTAACCAGGAAGAGAAAATGAATTATTTTCCTCATACGCTGATTCTTACTTTTAATGAGAGCATTTAAAATGCATTTTTTTGTTTTGAGTCCAGAGAGTATATGGTGTTGCAACAGAAATAGCCCATCAAATAAAAGGCAGGGCAAAAGGTCTTACCTGGGAAGTACTCAGTACACATTTGTTTAATTTTAATTTGCATAACAATGGAAAGATGATATGTACTTATAAGCTAGGTTTTGTAAGAGGCATTTTTGGTCTAGTCTTATGTTACTTTATGGAGAACTGGGTAGATTGAGGGTTATACAGATCTCTACAATAAGAATAAGAGGACTTGTGTGTGTCTGTGTGCGTGTATATGTTGTGTCACCCTGGGCAAATCACTTACCTTTAAGTGTGCTAGGCGGTTGTCTGAGACTGTAAGATGCAGCGATGGCATCCTGAATTGGCAGAGTGAATTTCCTGACCTGGGAATTCCCTAAATCTATGAAGATGCAAATGTAATCTCTTTCTACCACTTCCCCCCACCCTTTGCACCCATATATATGTATCTATAATACATATATAATATATATGTATATACACACATGTATATTTGTAAACATGTGTATATTTGTGTATGTATATACACCTGCATACACACACATACATATATATATACACACACACATATACATGCATATATTTCAGTATTTTTTTCTCCATTTCTCCTGCCTAGACAAAAGAGATAGATAGCATGGTCCTCTGGAAGGAAGGTTGGATTTACAGTCAGAGAACCTGAATGTGAGTCCTAGCTCTTTAACTCCCTCCCTTTTTGATGTTGGCCAAGTCACTTCCTCTCACTGTATGTCAATTTCCCTTATGTGTAAAGTGAGGTTTATAGGGATACTGGCCTGACTTCACAAAGCTATTGGGAAGCAAGTGCGCTGCAAATCTTAAAACACTATGGTATATAATGTCAGATGAGGGGTAGGATGACATGGATAGAAAGCTGGCCCTAGAGACAGCAAGAACTGAATTCCAGTTCTGTCTCTAACGTATATTGGCTGTTTGACCCCCACTGGGCAAGTAACAAGCTCTCAGTATCCTCAGAGCACTACTGATATGCATTGACAAAGGGAGTTTCCTCACTGGGTGTTTCTTAAACTCATGAATCACAGATTTCTCCCTGATTTCCTTCCCTACTTAAACAAATTATTAAGCAATATTTTTTCCATAGATAATTTTATTATTTATTTAAAGCTGACTGAACTTTGTACCTCAGTTCGATTCAGGAAACATTTATTAAGCACCAGCTATACTCCAGGTGGGAGTCAGGCTGCAGTGTATAGAATGATGGCCTGGAGTCAAGAAGAGTCATCTTCCTGAGTTCAAATCCTGCTTCAGACACTCACAGGTCACTTGTGTGACCCTGGGCAAGTCCCTCAACCCTGTTTGCCTCAGTTTCTTCATCTGTAAAATAAGCTGGAGGAGAAAATGGCAAATCACTCCAGTATTTTTGCAAGAAAACCTCACTTGGGGTCCCAAAGAATGGGGCACGACTGAACAATAAGAATAATGTATTCAGATACTGTGCTAGATGGTGGGGGAGCTGGGGGATACAAAGACCAAAATGAAAGCCCTTCCCTTCAGAGAAATTATGTTTGTCTGGAATATTTACATTTCCTCACTCCTCCTGCTCTCCTGGCTTTCATACCATGGTCTGTTAAATGTCACCAGTTGACCTTTACAGCCTCTGGTCACTTCCATGTCATGATAGAAATGGATTTGAATGGAGGAGCCAGTTATCATGGGTAATAAAATTTACCATATAAATAAATTTATTTTCAACCATTGTACCCTAGTCCATGGTTAAATAAAGCTTCATTGGGTGAGTTGAGTCACAGTATGATGTCATAACTTTTTATTCTTAGAGAAGCTTTTATGAGTGGGATGAGTTTTGACTTATACTTTGATACCTGGAAACCTGGCCAAGGTTAGAGGATGGCTAAGTCAAGGATCGAGATGGACTAGGATGAAATGGATGGGAAAAAATATGGGCAAGGTAACCTGGCTGTAGCATAGAAATCAGGGACAGGAGTAGTGGGGAGTGGGGAGAGAAGTGCATCTAGAAACAGAAGAGAAGCAAACTAGGAGGAAGCATTGGCTCCCAGCATGAATGGTAAGCCATTGGTGGAAGATTTTGGGAACTGGATGATGTAGAACAGCAACTGATAATGGTACGTCTGGCAGAAATCCAGACAGGGAAAGGCTGGAAGTGGAAAAGATGAGGGAGGAGGTATTCTAGTAATTCAGAAACCACTCAAAAAAAATCCCTAGAAGTGAACTGAGGAGGAGGAGAAATTGTATAATGCACATACACTTGATTTTGTATGCTTTGTGTCATGGCTGCAGGATTAATCATTAAACACCTGCAAATCAGTTCAGCCTAGCATTAAAGTCTGTGTTCTTTTGTTAATTTTTAACTTCCTCAGTGCTAATTCTATGTCACTATATTAAGACATTTGCTTGGTTATCAGATTTCTGTCTGAGTGCCTCTAATTTTGGGTAAGACCCACTTGCTATCTACAACTCCTCCCTTACAGAAAGATTTGAGGAATTTATAGCTGTCTCCATCTTGAGCTGTTTGTCTCTATGCTCCACTGTGGAATCATTGGAGATTTTTTTCCTCCTTTTACACCTCATCTTGGTTTGAACATACAGAGAAGTCTTATGGATGATGATATTTCTGGCACTTAAAAGAATTTCTTTTCTAGGAGTGAAGTAGTAGAGCCAACAAGAGAGCCCTGGGCTTGAAGTAGATGCCAACAGTCAGTTTACAAACCACATATTATACTCTGTGTTCTTCACAAATGGGCATCTTTTCTTTACTGGTACTGTACGGAATTGACTTTGTTGCCTGCATCTTATTTTTAAGAGAACAGATGTAAAATATACAGAGATTGGAGACAGGTGCAGTCTCATGTGCAATAAAAGTCATAGCTATCTTTTAAAAGGCATTCCAGAATTCTAATCATCTCCAGATTTCCCATTCAACATTAGTGGTGTATATCCCCTTATTACCCTAATTAGAATATTCAATAGAATGTGCCTGATTGCTGTCACCACTATCAAGTATTACTCAATCTCAGTCAAGCGTAACAGGTACAAGTGACAGCTGTCATGAGATTATTGCTGAAAGCTGACAAGACCTTTAGGTAATAGGTTTTTTTAATCAGTATTTATTTCAGTGAAAGTCTGCGGGTGTCTGGCATGGTGCACACTCTAGGTTTTGGGATCATTAGAGCTGGAAGAATTCTTGCATACCCGCTAGTCCAGTGCCTTTATTTTACAAAAGAAGAAACTGAGGTACAGGGAGACAGTGGTTTTCCCAGGGTAGCACAGCAAGTATGTGTAAGAGTCAGGATCTGAACCCAGCTCTTCCTGACTCCAAAACCAACACTCTATCCCCTATGCCATGCTCCTCTTACTATGCCAAGAATATAGTATCTCCTTAGATTCTTTGACTCATCGTCAGTCGGCAATATTTATTTCCTACTCTGTACAAGAATATTGTTCCAGCATCAGAATGCCTTAAGGAGTGTGTAGTATAATTGGCATTACAGTTGGTAGAGTTGTAAACTGATCCAGCTATTCTGGAGAGCAATTTGGAACTGTGCCCAAAGTACTCTAAAACTGTACATACCCTTTGACCCAGAAATACCCCTACTAAGTCTGTATCCCAAAGAGATTTTTTTTTTTTAAGGAAAAGGACCTGGATGTACAAATATTTATAGCAGGGTTTTGTTTGTTTTTTTTTTTTGTGGTGGTAAAGAATTGGAAATTGCAGGAATGGCTGACCAAGTTGTGGTATATGAAGAAATGATGAAGAGGGTGCTTTCAGGAGAAAACTAGAAAGACTTTTATGAACTGAGATAAAGTAAATTAGAGAGAACCAGGAGAACATCGTACACAGTAACAGCAATATTGTACCATGATCAACTGTGAAAGATGTAGTTATTCTCAACAATACAAAGATCCAAGACAATTCCAAAGGACTTACGATGAAAAATGCTATCTACCTCCAGAGAAAGAACTGATGGAGTCTCAATGCAGATCAAAGCGTACTTTTAAAAAATACTTTCTTTATTTTTCTTGGGTTTTTTTTTGTCTGTGTTTTCTTTTGCAATATGGCTAATATGAAAATATGTTTTACATGACTGCACATGTATATTCTATATCTAATTGCTTGTCATCTCAGGGAAGGGAGAAAGGGAGAGAATTTGGGATTCAAAATTTTAACAAATGAAAGTTAAAAATTGTTTTTCAATGTCATTAAAAATAAACTTTAAAAAATTTCACCAAATAGCAATGATAATAATAATAGATATTTATTTAACACTTTAAAGTATACTAAGTTTTATTGAACATTAGAGAGTCAGTGTGGTAGAATGGATGGAGCACAAGACAAGACAAGAAGACTTGGGTTTATATCCCACCTAAGACATTTTCTAGCTTGTGTGATTCCGAATCATTTAACTCCTCTAAGCCTCAATTTCCTTATTTGTAAAATGCTTACGGCTCAATTAGATGGCCCTAAAGTCCCTTCCAAATCTAAATCTAAATGATCCAGTGGTTTCATTTGAGCCTCATAATAAGTTAGATTATAGGAATATCATCTCTCTTTTACAGATAAGGAAACTGATGCCTGGAGAGGGAAAGTGACTTGTTTATGCTGACAATTAGTAAGTCCAAGTCAGGAATAGAAATCTAATATGCTATCAGGTGCCTCAGGCTGCCTCTGCAGAGAGCTTATGGAGTAATAGAGGATGCAGGACAAATATAAACAAATACGTACAAGAATGTGAAATGATATCAGAACAGATATAATCAACTAGTGCTGGACAGTGACATATACACTCAGTTATTTACATTACATAATCCTTTAGCATTCTCTGACTCCCTTTTTTCATCAGTCCACCTTGTTAGCCGCAGAAATGGAAGGGGGACGTACAATAACGTAAATTTCTCTATTTCCTAGGTTGTTACAACCTAATGATCAACCTTTTGGTAATTGATCCTCTACGTACTTAGGTAGTCTGGTCCTAAGAAAATAAGCACAGTCCGTCATTAGCTCTCAAAGCCTTTTCAACTTGATGCAAACTGTTTGAGCCTACATTCTATGGGCAGAACCTTCAGGAACCCCACGTCATCTTCACACACCAAGGCACTGGAGAAGATAGACCCTCATAAACCTGTATCTAGGTATATAGAAACAGACATTCCAGAATTTTCCACCAAGCGTTCCTCCAGTATTCCCTCCTTGGAACTTCATTGACTGCTCAGACTACTGAGATAACGTGTAGGGTTACCTGAAAGGGCAGGGCCATACATCTGTGATGACAGTACAGTCTGTGAAATATGTCATGTGAATGTGAACTGGAGGAATATAAGGATGACGGCCGTTTGTGTTTACAAGCAGAGATTGCCAGATTAGAATAAATGGCCATATAGCTCCCCTTTAGTTTCTTTTCACCATTTGCTTTTGTACAAATGTTTCCACCAGAATTTCCCTAAGGGCCATATTCATATGCCTTAAATTTCAGGCAATGCCACACACACAAATTCACATCTTCAGAAAGTCCATAAAGTCTGTTCCTGTAGCCTGGTAGCTATAACTTATGAAACTCTCCTCATAGAGTTTCCAAAACTCAACACTAATTTAGATTCATTGGTACTCCATTGTTTTCCAAAAAAATTATGCTATCAAATGCTTTTGATTTTTATATTTAGGGGAAAAAGTATATGTAAAACTTAGAAAGATGCCTATGATACAAGAGGCAATTGATCTAATTTTTTAAAAGTCTTTAGTGTAAAGTATTTTTGAATTTTTCTAAGGGGCTTCTGTCTGATTGCTGCTGATTTTCTTTTTTGACCGTTGCCCCCAGGGCTCCATCCTGGACCTTCTTATCTTCTCCCTGAATACTGCCTCATTTGGTGATCTCATCAGCTCTCATGTGTTGAGTGACCATCTGGAGGTAGATGATTCCCAGATCTTATATCCAATCCTGGCCTTTCTCCTGAGCTGCCTTTTGGGAATCTCTGAGTGTCCTGAAAGATACCTTGAATTCAACTTGTCCAAAACAGAACTCATTATCTTTCTCCTGAAACTTCCCCTTTTCCAAACATCCCTATTACTCTTAAGGACCCAGCCAGTCTCCCAGGCACTCAGGTTTACCACTTCAGTGTTGCAACTTAAGCTCCTCACTTTCACTTCCTCTGCAGTATATACATTCATTCCACCACTAGATCTTGTCATTTCTACCTTTACAACATTTCTCTTATATGTCCCCTTCTCTGTACTCACACAAACAACCACTTGGTTTGCATCCTCATGACCTGTCTTCTGGACTACTGCAGTACCCTCCTAATTGGTCTGCCTTCTTCAAGTCTTTCCCCACTCCAATCTTCCCACTCACCTACCCAAGTAATACAACCCTCCTGGTCCAAAATCCAGTGGTTCTCTGTTACCTCCATGATCCAATATAAAATAATCTTTTTGGCTCTTAAAACTCTTCATAGCCTGTTTCCTTGCTACCTTTCCAGTCTTCTTATAATTTACTCCCCTTTACAAACTCTGTGATTCAGTTGAACTGGTCTGCTGACTAATATTCATACTTGTCACTTCATCTTGTCTCTAGGCCTCTGCACTGGCTGTCTCCCTGCCTGGAAATGCTTTCCTTCCTAACCTCTTTTTTTAGCTTCCCTGGCTTCCTAGATTCCTTTAACACCCAGCTCAAATGCCATCTTCTTCAGAAAACCTTTTCCCAGTTGGCCAGCTGGGAAGGCCTTCCCCTTTGAGGTTACCTCCCAACTATACTGTATAAATCTTTTATGTACCTAGTTATTTAAATTATCTCCTCCATTCAAGTCTGAACTCCCTCAGGGCCAGGAATGTTTTTCCCTTTGTTTAGTGTAGTGCTTGGAACTAGTAAATGCTTAAGAGATGCCTGTTGACTCTATGGAACAGCTCCTAGTGAGGAACACCGTGTCCCTTTGCATATTAGAGTTTCCTTTTTTGGCTAAGAAGTTGCCTAGGACACAGGTTTGTGTCTAGGATCACAAAGCTAATGTATGTTATTGGTAGGATTGAATTCAGGTCTTCCTAGTCCATCAAACTGTTCTTCCCTCTTTGATGGTGATAGAGCTATTTTAAATGTCAGTACTGTTTTAAAAGCACCTTTTTCTAAGTGGTGCAGTAGGTAGCATGGACCTAGAGTGAGGAAGACCTGAGTTCGAGCGTCAGACAGACACTTAGACTAGCTGTGTGATTTACCCTTGATAAATCATTTTAACTCTCTCTGTCTCAGTTTCCTTGTCTGTAAAATGGGGATAATAAGAACACTTGCCTCTCAAGGTTATTGAGAGGGTCAAATGAAAAAATGTTTGTAAAGCTCTTTGCCAACCTTAAAGTCCATGAAGGCTAGTAATTATTATAATATTATGATAACTATTATTATTTCTACCTAGCCTTCAACTAATGAGGTATTCTTTTAAATTCTCAGTACATTCCTTAGTATATTAGGTGTAAAATATCACCCTTCATTTCAGTGGGAAATACTACAGAAATTAGGATCATAGTATCAGAATTAGAGATGGCAGCAACTGACAGGCTCTCTAGTCCAATCCCCATCTTTTTTACAGATGATGACAAAGATATTAAGGGACTTGCTCAGGTTCCATTAAGGTAGTGAGTGGCAGAGCCTGGGATTTGATTCTAGATCCTTTGACTCCAGGTCCAGAGCTCTTCCCACTTTACCCTCTGCTTCTCAGTTATTCCCATGTTCACAGTAAACAAATGCCATATTAGCTAGACCCCTAGTTTGTGTGATCCTGAGCCTCCTCAGCCCCTCCCTGACAGATGTCTACAGAAAGGATGTACATGAAATGGAAGGTGACTAATGTAGACTCAGGAGCCAGCTGTTTGGCTATATTCACTTTATAGTCATATCCCAGAAGGCAGGATTGTTTGAAAAAAAAGAAGTTCCCCAAAGAGTTGGAGTCAGAAGATGTAGACTTACATTCCTGTTTTGTCCCTAGTTGTGGGACAGAAAGCATTTATTAAACACCTCCTGTATTCTAGGCAGTGTGCTAACTGCTGGGGATATGAAGGCAAAAGATAATCCCTACTTTCAAGGAGCACACAATTTTTTTCTTTCTTCTTTATTAAATAGGCAGTTGGGTTTAAGTGAATTGCCCAGGGTCATATAGCTAGCACTAAATTTGAATTCAGATGCTCCTGTCTCCAGGGCTAACTGCCCCCCTTTTTTTCTTTCCTTTTTCTTTTCTTTCTTTTTTTTGGAGCACACATTCTAACAAGGGAGGTGATGTGAACAACTAGGTACAAACAAACCATATCTTGGTTGAGTAACCCTGTCAATAAAGGAAATAAACCAGGTCTAGCACAACTTAATTTTTTTAAAATAATTTTTACATATTTTCTTATTGCTTTCATTTCTAAATATATCCCTCACCCTTCTTGGGAGAGTAGTAGATTTTCAACCCCAGATTGAAAATCATTTTTCCTGTCTGTGCCTCCATTTCCTCATCTGTAAGATGAAAGGGAACAATGTGGTATGGTAGAAGGAACATGAACTCTGGAGCCAGAGAATCTAGGTTCAAATCCTAGAACTTGTGATATTAGCTGTGAGAGCTTGGACTGTTCTGGGCCTCAGTTTCCTCATCTGTAAAATGAGGACACAGACCTATAAGACTTCTAACTCCAGATTTATGGGCCTGTGATCTTATGGCCGAATGATTTCTATAGTCCTTTCTGATAGGAACTCCTTGAGGGCAGGAATCTTCACCATTTGCCTTTCTTTGTACATCTAGTATTTAGCAGAGCATTTGGCACTCAGTAGGTACATAATAAATACTTATTGACTGTTGATTGATTGATTCATAAGTGTTTTGAGAAGCTGTTTTTGCTATGCAGAGGTTACATATCAGCCACATTCAAACAAAATTGCTGGGTAGGTACCAAAGAATGACATGGTAGAGGCACACATACCTGTTCTATTTATAGTGTACTAAGATTGCTTCTGTTTGTTTTAATTCAGTAAATATTTAGTAAGTTAACTAAAATTGTTTCTAGACACCATTCAGAAGAGATATAGACCCACCTGGGGAGGTAGTAAGTGTTCTTTAAACAAATGGGTATGATATAGTGGGAATTCCTTTTGAATATGGGCTGGACTAGATGACTGGTGAGAGCCCTTCCTCCTCTGAAATTCTTTGATTTTGTGGAAGATATAAAGACATATATGATCATAGCATGTACAGTACATTTTATTAGGGTGTACACCCAGTGAATTTTATTTAATTTTTTAAGGTCAACATTTGTTGACCATTCAATCATTCATCAGATAAACTAAATTAAATAAAACTTAAGATTAGCTTTTTCAAAACTTAAAAACCAAATTTTGCTTTAAAAATACAAACTTAGATCATGAGACAGTACCAAATTTTTTGGAGACATTAGGATAAGCCTGGGACACTGTAAATGTACATACACCTATTGTATCATCTTTAGCTTTTTAAGATAATGGTATAGCTGAGGAGGCAAATGCTCCGAAATAACAATTTAAGGAAGCCTTTGATTAAGTGACAGGATAACCCCCTTTAGGATAAGTATTGTCAGGAATTCTGGGAAGGGTTGACAAAGAAAGGATTTGGAGAAGGCATCTCAGAAGACATGAAATGGTGCTAGGACCAGACACTGAAGAATAGATGAGATTTTGAGGGAGACTGGAAAAGGAGAGAAAGTACCTGGTGGTGAGAACTTGAGCATGAGCTCAGATACAGAGGGAGGAATGAAAATTCTGTGTTCATTAGGCCAATCAAGAAACTGACTGGGCTAAAGTAGAGAGGGTATGTGTGTGTATGTGTGTGTGTGTGTCTGGGGTAAGATGGGTAGGGCTCGGTTATAGGATGTCTCTGATCATCAAGGTTGACAGAAATAGTCCTAAACATGTATAGCAAAAACCTTTCTGTTGCATTTTCATCTCACGGAATGACTCTACTTTCTTTTGTTTTTCAATGTCATCAAGTTACAGAGCTGAGGCCAGCATGAGCCCCTTGGAAAAAAGTATTGTGGCTAGAGCTGGCTTATATTGCTGAAGAAGGGTTTCCATGAACTTGCTGATTTATTGATCATTTACAGGCTGATGAACTGAAAAGCGTTTCCCACCAGGTTACAGATGTCACTGAAAAGATTTTGATGGGAGGAAGACAAATGACTCTCCAAATGTCTCTTGAGGGATTTATTTTTACATCCAGAGAAACCTTAACTCTATTATGGTCCAGGCCTGACACTGACAGACTTCCAGAGCCTGAACATCTGTTCTGTGCCCTGAAAATAGATGGCAGTAACCCTATATGACGCCTGCATGGCATGTTTGGAACAGGATTTGATTTAATATCCTCCTTGTTTGGTAGGTCAAAGCAAAGAAAACTTCTTTTGGGCTGCCTTGGCCCATGGTTTTTGTGGTGGAGTTTTTCGGTACAAAATGTGCAGGAAGTTGCTTCTGCTATTTTGGTCTTTAGAATGAAGTCTTGTTCCCTAGGTTAATCAGTGCATTCATAAAATCAGAACTAGAAGAACTTAGAGGCAATCCAGCCTAACCCCCTCATTTTAAGAATGACAAGACCAAAGATCAGAGGAGTAAGTAATAGTAATCATAGTAGCAAGCATTTATAGAGCACTTAACATTTGTTATCTCATTTGATCCCCACAGCCACCCTTTGAGGTGGGCACTCTTATTATCCCCATTTTACAGATGAGGAAACTGAGGTACAGAGGAGGCAAGTGGCTTGTTGAGGGTTGTATAAATAGTACATGACTGAAGGGTGTTATTATTATCCCCATTTCACGGATGAGGAAATTGAGATACAGAAGAGGTAGGTGACTTGTTCAAGGTTGTATAAGTAGTACATGACCAAAATGATTGGACCCAGGTCCTCTGGCTCTAAATCCATTCACTACTCTTTCTCCTATGTCCCACTACTCAGGTAATCTTGTCCAACTTCCCATCTACTGCAGGGAATGTCCTTACATTATCCCTGGCATGTAGCCATCTAGTCCCTGCTTAAACAGTGAGCTGACTCCCTCCAGAGACAGCACATTCCATTTTGGGGCAGCTGATGATAGGAAGCTTTCTCTCAGGTTGAGTTGTGATTTACTTCCCTGTAATAGAGATTCACAGATTGTTAGAGCTAAAAGGAAGAGGAGAGCATTGACTCATGTGGCTCAGTTTTTTTAGGCAAAAAGAAAAGAAATAAGCCCAGAGACTGAAAGAAACTTGCTATGATCACAGAAATAGTAAGGAAAAAAAAGCAGGTTTTCATGTAGGTCATGTTTGCTTCTTCCCTAGGACAGTTCTTTAACCATTCCTCAGATAATGTGGTTTTCAAACTTTTCAGACCCACTCCAATTGGCTAAAATCCCTCTGTAATACTCAGAATTGGACACAGAAGTCAAATGAGGTATGGCTAGTGCACAGTTCAGTGGCACTGTTTCCTTTGTTATAGATATGAAGCAACTATTAATGTAGCCTGAGTGATTAAACTTTTTTGACTGTCACATCAATTTGTTGACTCACGGCCAATTAAAATAGGCCTGTCTTTTTCACATGAACTATTGCTAAGCCATGTACATCTCCTCCATCCTGTACTTGTGCAGCTGTCTGTTTTTTTGGACCTTCACATCGATCCCTATTCATTTTTATCCATTAGTTTTGGCTTATCGTTCCATCCTCTCAATCTTTTTGAATCCAGAGTCTGTCATTGGAGGGATAATTAATCCTTTTTGGTGCTGTTCATCCATGATTTCAAAAAAGCATGCCTTCTTTGTCTTTATTCAAATGTCAGAGAAGACAGAGGCAAGAACAGAAAGCTCTGTGGCCCACTACTCTGAACAGCTTTCTAGCCTAACATCAATCTGTTACCATACCCAAAATGTTGATTAGTCAGCCATCCACAAATCTACCCATTCTCATTATCTGAATAGGAAAGAATTTGGTTATTTGTCATTTTTAAAAAGTTTCTGAAGGGCAAGAATTTTTGTGTTATTTTATCTTTGTATCTCTAGAGGGGTGGGGAACCTGGGGCTTTGAGGCCCTCTAGGGCCTCAAGTATGGCCCTTTGAGGGAATCCAAACTTCTTAGAACAAATCCCTTAATAAAAGGATTAGCTCTGTAAAACTTGTACTCAATCTAAAGACCACACCTGAGGACCTAGAAGGCCACATGTGGCCTCTAGGCCTCAATCCCAACCCCTACAATGATATGTTTTATAGGGCCCTTCATATATGTTTATTGAATTGGATTGATCTAATTATGCTCTGGTGTGAATTGATTTCAGTCACTGACTGCCTCAGCCTGGCATTGGTATGCTAAAACTTCATGTAATATAAATGAACGGATGGACTTTCTAATTAGTTATCCAAAAAGTTGAATTCAGCTTTTCTCCTTCTCTTAATCCTCTTTATCTGTATGTAGCATCGTGGTCTCAGAAGTCTCCCAGCCAATCAAGAGTGACATTTTCTTTGGATTATTCAGCATGTAGCTTCCCTAAACTAGTCTTCAGGGTTATAATGTCACCCCATAAAATGGGTGCTTGATACAGGTTGGAGAAAAGGCTCTACAGACTGACCCAATCTCAGCAGATGAAAGAGCTACCCTACCTTGTCATGGCTCTGACGTCTTTTCTCCCTTTGACACTTTCCCTTCCTTTAATCCCTGACCTTTCTTTTCATTTCTTTTCAAAAAAAACTTTTTTTAGCCTTTACAAAGGGATATTTACTTCAAAGATTTAGCAATAACAAAAGTACAAACATTTCTTCCCAACACTTCAGGATCACAGTGTCCCCTATCCCAACTCCTTTTCCTACATGAGCATAAAATAGATGTTATGCCTCACTTCCTTGAACTTTCACTCTTCCTCCTTTGCCATGACTGAGATGGAATTCAATACAACTAGTCTTTGTTAAACTCCTGTTCCATGCCAGGTACCATGCTGACGCAGTGGGAATTTAAAGATTAAAATCAAATAGTTCCTGCCTTCAAGGAGCTTATGTTCTATTAGGTTATGTTTCCCAGTATAAATGACATTTCATTTAACATTTTGATAGTTTTTTATTAATATTTCATTTTTATGTAACCTACATTACCCCTTGTAGCCCTCTCCTCACTTCCCAGAGAGCCATCCTGTATAACACAGAAAGAAAGAAAATAATGAATATGAGGGGAAAAAAACAGTAGAAATGATGAAAAAAATTCTAACATTTCATGCAAAATTCTACATCCCTGTACCTTCCACCTGTGCAAAGGAGACCAGCCATTTATAGCTCTTCCTTTCTGCCCAGCTTATACTTTGTAATTTTGTAGCATTCACTTTCAGGTCTTTTGTGTGGTATCCATTCTTTCCATTTATTCTGTTGTAGTCTTTGTGTATTGTTTTTCTAATTCTGTTTGTTTTACTTTGCTCATATAAGCCTTTCCATGCTTCTCTGTATTCATCATATTTTTAGTTTCTTACAGCATAATAATCCTCATTCATGCATACAGTTAACATTTAATCATATTTTCATGCCATGACATTCCCACTTTTTTTGATATCCTAGAGCACATTCTTATATTACTGCTACTTCTTGTAATTGAGTGTTAGATGTTAGAGTGTTTCGTTGTAACACACCTTTTTGGTTAATGGAGGAATTCCTTTGCTGTTTTGTGTCTTCTGGGCTCCAACATTATCTCTTTCATTCACAGTATAATGGCCAATATTAACAATTCTGCAAGGACTCTAGTGTGATGGTAAGGGAAGTGGAAAGAGATTCACTCCAGAGCCATAAAGAAGAAAGACCATGCAACACCCAGATTGTAACTATATCCATGTAATCTTGGTAAAAAGGGTTTTTGTGGAGGGAAGGATCCAGTGGAGGAGGTTGATATCATCTTTTTTTTTTTTTGGCTGTAGCCTCCCCTTAGAAATCTCAGAAATCTTACCAGAAAAACCCAGCATTTTCCTATTTGTAACACTTTGTTCAAGAGATGAAAAGAAAACTTTAAATTAAAAACCCCACAAACAGTGATAAGTCTCTCCTGTCAACAATAACAAAATACAATTAATCCTTTGACCTGAGGCTGCAGAAGTTACTCAGAGTTCCAGACGGAAATTTGCTTGCAATTATTTTGCCCTTTTTCGAGTATCATGTAAAAACACTCAAGACTGAAGTGATCTAAGTTCTAGTTCTGTGTCTCCACTACTTAGCTGTGTGACATAGGACATTTCCTTGTTTCATTTATAAAGTGAGGCTCAAGAATCCAACATACTGGCTCTAAAGTTCTATAACTGTGTCTTCCCAGAGGCTGTGCTGGATGTGGAGTAATAAGTCCTGAGTTTGAATCCCGGATCTTCTACTTACTAACTATATGATCTTGAGGAAGTCATTCACCTCTTTGGGCCTCAGTTTCTTCCTATGTAAAATGAGAAATCTTGACTAGATGACCTTGAAGGCCCCTATCAACTCTAAATCTGTGATTTATGAAAACTATGCTACCCTTAGCTGAATAAGGTCATGAGCTCATGAGCTATTGTCCTCTACAGGTGGAGTCTACTTCATTTGCTTTTTCCATGCCTTCCAGAGGTCTTCATGTTTCCTCAGTTACTCTGTTTTCCAGCAGGGAACTTAGAAATTCCCCCAATATCTAACCAGTTCAAACTCTTTTAGTAGTGTGTGCCATAGACTTGATGCAGAGGATCCTCATCAAAAGGCTATCTTACTGGGTTATAGTCCAGTTATCAATCTGGTGTTTTCCCCAATGCAACACATTCATCTCTAGAGAAGTCCTTCCTAACCTGTGGACCATGAATCCCTGAGAAGCCATGGAATTCTTGGGAAGGATCTTGGAATCCATCTGTGTGCCAAAGCATTGCCTGTTTATTTTCTTAATCAATGGCTACTAATAACCCAACTACTATTATGTGGGAGTCTACAAAATGTTTTGATAAAGGGGTCCTCATTCTTAAAAGTTTGGGAACTTCTGTTCCAAATTTCCTTTTTGTCCTAACATTGAATGGGGGAATCCTAGTCATTGACCCCTTACTGAGGGTGAAGTATCCTTCCAAAGTGTCCTTCCAAACCTCTTTAAAAGAGGGTGGGATATATTTACCCAAAAGAATGTCGCTCTCTAGGGCTTGCTACATTGTCACAATAGTTCCTCAGTGCCCAGGTATTGAGACACGTTATGCAAACTGATCAACATATCTCAAGAGTACCACATCACAACACATATACAAAACCGAACAACTATTAAGTTATACTTCCTTCTTTCATCAAAAAATTCCAATTCAGTTAATATGAATATGTTAATAAAGTATTGATCAAGACTAAAAAATGGAGCTGTATTAAAAAGCAGAATAATTTCCTTTTCTGACCTCTTGGCAGTACTTTTGATAAGGCATGAGGAAACATGCAGTTACAGATCATCAAAATGGTGAATAGGCTATAAAGAGGTTAAGGCTCTACCTAGTTCCTTGGTGCTACTAAAAGATAAGGCCTTTGCAAAGTCTGTTTGGAGGTCAGTTGGGTCCTTACCCTGTAGCACCTAACATGAATGAAATCTGACTCACTTAAATTCAGCAAACATTCATTAAGGGCCCACTATATGCACTCATTGTGCTAGGTGCTGGAGATACAGAGATGACAAAAAAAAAAAAAAGAAAAAAGGTCCTTTCCCTCAAGGAGATAACATGTACATAGGTAATTAAACATAAGATAATTTGTGAAGGGAGAGAATACTAACCACGCAGGCTAGGACCTCAATAATTCCTCACCTCAAATGCCACTCCTGGGTGTGTTTCTTCCTGAGCCTGCCTTAAATCTGTGACCCAGAACTGTGTAGGGTGCAGGGAGTACTAGGGAAAATTATCTCCATCAGGGTGTGTAAGTACAAGTCTATACAAACCAGGAAGAGGGGATGGGAGGAGCTGTTGACACTTGAACCTCAGTCTCATCTGAAATGGTCAAAGGAGGGAAGATGACAAATACGGAGTTAAGTATAGAAATATGCCTATTATATATATGTGTATATATAATATAAATATTCACTCAAGAGCGAAATAGGAGGGAAAATGGAGGAGGGAGAAATGGGAATTAGAGGGAGGGTAGAATAAGGGAAGGATTCATCCTAAGCAAAACAAACTCTAAGTATGTGCAAAAATATTTGTAGCTCTTTTTGAGGTGGCAAAGAATGGGAATCTGAGAACGTGCATGTCAGTTGGGGAATGCCTAAACAAGTTATGCTATATCAATGTGATGGAATAATATTGAGCCACGAAGGGAATAACTTCAGAATAACCTGGGAAGACTTGTATGAACTGATGGAGAGCAAAGAGAACAGAATATGGAGGACAATTTATACAATGACAGCAATACTATAAAGACAGACAATTTTGAGAGACTTAGGAACTCTGATCGGTTTATTAACCAACCATAATTCCAGAGGAATAAGTATGAAATATGCTACCTACTTTCTGATAGAGAGGTGAAAGAATCAGAATGCAGAATAAGACAGATGTGTGTGCAAATATATGTATGTGTGTGTTTATGAATGTAAATAAGCCTTGTTTAATCGTGCTTCACAGACACTGCACTTTGTACACTTTGAAGTTTTGTGGCAACCCTTCCTTTAGCAAATCTGTCAGTGCCATCTTTCCAATAGCATGTGCTCACTTTGTCTCCTTTTGGTAATTTACACATATTGTAAATAGGAATAGTTCCAGACTTTTTCATTATTGCTATGTTTGTTATGGTGATCTGTGATTTTCAACATTACTATTGTAAGATGGCAAACTTAATCTACAAATGTGTGTGCTCTGCCTGCTCCACCCACCAATAGTCCCTCCTCTCTCTCCCCTTCTTGGGCCTCCCAATTTCCTGAGACACAATATTGAAATTAGGCCAATGAACAACTCTACAATGCTTTTAAGTGTTCAAGTGAAATGAAGAGTCAATTGATTCAGCAAACTTCATTGTTGTTTTAAGACTCTTCCATAGCCACCCAAACCTTCAGCAATCACCATCTTGATCAGTCAGCAGCCATCAACATCTAGGCAAACCCCTCCGCCAGCAAAAAGATTATGACTCTCTGAAGGCTCAGAAGATGGTTAGCATTTTAAGAAATATTTTAAAATTGAGGTACATACATTTTTTTGGATGTAATACAATTGTACACTTAATAGATTACAATGTAGCATAAATATAACTTTTATATGTACTAGAAAACCAAAAAATTCATGTGACTCACTTTATTGCAGTATTCTGGAACAAATTCAAAATATCTCTGTACACACACATGCACACACACACACACATACACACACCATGATGAATGCAGAAATTTGTTTTTCTTGACTATACATGTTTGTAACAGGATCTTTGTTTTTCTTTCATTCTCAATTGGGGGTATGTGAGAGAGGGTGCAGTATTTTATTGACTGAAAAAAATAAAATTTTATTTAAAAAAGGAAATGAGGTGAATTTTAGGGTGTGGTGAGCACTTCGTCCTTAAAGTTTATGATAAAGAAGGAGAGGAAATCTAAGTTTTGTCTGACATGCACTCTAGGTTTTGGGAAAGTGGATTTCAGAGTTCAGATGAAAGTTAGATAGAATGCCATGCTTCAGGGAAAATCAGCTCATGAAATATGAGAGATACCCAAGAAAGAAAGTCTGAAGACACAAAGGAAAACTTCCAGCAAGAAAGAAAAAATGGAATTTATCTGAAGAGACCAATGTGGATGCACAAGAAACTCAGTAATCAGCTTAGATCTTTAAAAGAAATTCACAGAAGATGAAAACAATGTTAAGTGTGGCACAATTCAGTAAAATATGGTCAAGAATATGAAAGCTCAGAATGAGCTGAGATTGGTGAAGTGAGCTAAGGATTACAAAAAGTTTTTTGTTTTTTATTTTAATTATATTGGGAGAAAAGGGATCAAAGAAGGAAAAGATAATTTGCTTGGTATGGTGAGACAATGTTAACTGACAAGAGGAGACAGAACAATTCAATTCTCATTTTGTTTCTGTTTTCTCTGCAAGTGAGAATGACCTTTATGTTGGAAATGACAGAATGAAAATGAATAATAGGGATTGATTCCCCAGCTAGTAAGGAGATAATGAGAGAGTAGCTACTTGCCCTTGATTAATCCAAGTCACCTGGCCTAGATGACTATATCCTTGAGTCCTGAAAAAAAAAAGGCAGATGTCATTGCTGAGACACTGTTAGTAATATTTGAAAGCTCATGACAAATGGGAGAGGTACCACAAGAGTAGAGAAGACAAAATGCCCAGATGTTCAAAAATGGTAAAAGAAAAGAGTCTATAAACTGTAGACTGGTTTGCTTAACTTTAATCCTAGGAAAATTCTAAAATGGATCATTCAAGAAATGATTGGTGGATATCCAGCATAGTTACAGAAATGATAAGGATTAGTTTTTCCATTACAGAGAATGGTCAGGTCTTTATCAAGAATAGGACATGCCACACTAACCTCATTTCCTTTTGTGAAAAGATTAATAAACTTGTAGCTCATGGGAATGTTTTGGATATTTTACATAGATTTTAGCAAAGATTTTGTTAAAGTTCCTGATATGTTTCTTGTGGAGAAAATGGAGAGAATAGTCTACAATAAAATCAGATAAATCAAACTCCTTGGATGGCCATCTTTAATAGAGAGTAGTTATTAACTACTTCATGTCAATGTGGCTGGACATGTCCAGTACAGTACCCTAGGGATCTGTGATTGGCTCTGTGATGTGTAACATTTGAATAAAGGCATATATGGAAGACTCATCATATTTGCAGATGACTCAATACTGGGAGGGATAACTGACACACTGGATGACAGAGTCAGTATATTAAAAAAAAAAATCTTGACAGGCCTGAGTCTTGGGCTGAATCTAATGAGATGAAATTCAATAGGTATAAATGTTAATGATTTGCACATGGGTACAAAAAAAATCAATTTCACAAGAATAAGATGGAGGAAAACATAGTTAAAGGACAGTTCTGGAAAAGATCGAAGGGTTTCAGTGAAATGCAAGCTCTCTATGAGTCAGTAGTGTGATGTGGCAGCCAAAAACCAAATGCAGTCTTGGACTGCTTGAAGAAAGACAGCTTCCAGGCATAGGAAGTTGATCGTCCCATTGTGCTTTGCCTTCATTGAACTAGGTTCACAATATTCATGATGAAGAAGGATGTTGACAAGCTGGAAAATGTCCCAAGGAAGGCAGCAAGAATGGAGAAGAGCCTTGATTGATTGAAGGAATTGAAGAGGATTGATTGAAGGAATGAGGCATGTTTATGCTGGAAGAAAAGACTAGGGTGGTGTGAGGGAAGAAAGAGACATGACACTTGTCTATTTTAAAAAGGGATTAGGCTCATTTTGTTTGTCCTTAGAAGGCAGAATGAAGAGTACCAGATTAGAGAGGCCAATTTAGGCTTAATTGTAGGAAAATTTTCCTAACAGAAGTGGTGGATTCCCAACTACCACTTGTAGAGGATAGGGATTTCTTTGCAACATTGGTTGGAATAGATGGCTCCTAACATCCCTTCCAAACTCTTACATTCTGTGATTCTTTGATTTCTGAGTACATAACAGTGTCTTTGATGACATCCAAACTTAGGATGCTGGAGGTAATTATTCAGCAATGGAGACCAAGGGGTTGTTAGATAGATAGGAGAACCAGGAGAGACCAATGTAATAGGAACCATGGATGCAGAGAGTATCATGGAGGAAGGAATAGTCAACAGAGCAGAAAATTACAGAAAACAGAAAAAAGCCCATCAGATTTGGCAGCTAAGAGTTGGTTGGTTACCACTAAGCAAGCATTGCAGTGGAATAGTAGGATTAGAAGCCAAATTGCATGAGGTTGAGAAATAAGTGGGTAGAAAGGAAGTAGAGGCAGTGAAAATAGTCAACACATTCTTGGAGTTTGCAATGAAAGAGCAGAGAGATAGAGGATGGTTGTTTGAGGGGATGCCAGGGTCAAGTGATTTTTTAAGGATGGGATGGGGGAATCTGGACATATTTGTAGGAAGTGATGGGGGAAGTAAATAGGAAACGTTAAAAGATTGTGCATCTGAGAGAGAGAGAGAGGAAGAGAGAGAGAGAGAGAGAGAGAGAGAGAGAGAGAGAGAGAGAGAGAGAGAGAGAGAGAAAGATATGTAGTGGACTTTGGCAAGAAGAGCCATGTTTTCCTCAGAGTCTAGAGTAAAAGAAAGGATCGGTGCTAATATAGATAAGTTTTGATTCATGGAGTAGGGGAGATGAGGGAACTTAAGATAGACGGCTTCTCTTTTCTCCAAAAAAGCAGGAATTACTTTCTTCTGCTGAAAAAGAGGTTGGTACTTCCATCTTACCTAGGAGTTTTGGTATAGCTTTTGGGGGGAGGGCAGTGTGTGTGATAGACAATCAGAAAAGAATAAAAGGATTGCCGTGCAGGAGTGAGGGCCCACTTGAGATCACATGAGTGAGATCACATGAGAGCAAACCATCAAAAAAGAAAAACCCCAAACTGTACAACTTCCTACAGGGTATTCTGCAGCACAGGAGTAGAAAGAGAATTTAGATAGCTGGGATGCCCAGGACTGGGGTGATCCAGGGTATGAAAAGTCAAAAATCAAGGGAAGAGATTAAAGTAAATATCAAGGGGAGAAGGGAGGGAGGAATGGCAACCTGATCAGCCTGTGGGGAAGGGCACTATTACTAGGCAGCTGGCCTCTCTTTGCCTGGGTGGAGTGGAAGGGGACTTATATACTATCTATGTATGCCTGGTCTTTTAGCATCTGCTGGTGCTACTAGTACCTCACGTGTGGACTTGTGTGGCCCTACCTGCCTGGCTGCAAAGAATCATATAACCTAAAGGGAAGAACCTGGTTAGTAATCACCCTGCATTCTAGACCATAGAGACTTCTCTACCAACAGATTAGACTTTCTGTCATTAGGAAGGTTGTGCACAAGGTAGAGCTATCAAAGCTGTGAAGTAGAAAATTCCCTACCTTACCTGAAGAAGCAAGGTCCAAAATGGAGGCCAAGACTGAGAAGGCCTGGGCCCTTTAATTGTTTCTGCCCCTATGACACACTGTTTATCTTGAATAAGTCTTTTTAATCTCTCTGTGTCAGTTTCTTCACCTGTTAGATGGGAAAAAGATTTATCATCTGACTCCTTCACAGGTGTGGTGTTTAAGCAGAATTAATGACATGAGCTTGGAAAAGTGCTGTGTAAGTAGAAAAGACACCAACCTTATTATTGATGAGTATGTAGCCTGAGGCCTCAGGAACCAACTGTTCTTTGTTTCATTAGAAAAGAAAACACCTTAGGAAGGAAACAAAAATTAGTAAAGGTGTGACATGAAAGGAAGTGATGACTTTGGGATCTTTCTAGCTGGACACTATGTTTATTTCTAGATTAAAAAGGACTAAGTGTGCATCTTAATAATGTATCATTTAAAAGTATCTCATATGTACACATATATGCACATCATATACACATATGTGTGTATACACACACGCTTGCTTTCATGTGTATATATATACATACATATATATATGTAGGTATGTGTGTGTGTATTGCACTTAACAGTGATTGTCCTGGTGTAGTTTTAAATGGACCCATTCCTTGTCTCCTAGAAATTTTATCTAAAGTGAATATTGGCTTAGACCAATTCAATTCAATTTGATTCTGCAAGAATTTATTGAGATTCCATTAATTAAGTGCCAAGCACTTAATTGGGCACTGGGGATACAAAACCAAAATGAAATAGATCCTGCCTTTAGGTAGCTTATGTTCGACTGAAAGAAAGAAGGCAGTACTCCTTCAAACTGCTCTAATTATCTACATTTTGTAAAATATTTCTTTGGTTCCTAATGTATCCTAATTCCTTAGCCTCGTTAGAACACAACATTATTCACAAAGCGCTTTGTACTCTTTAACCAGTGAAAGCCTAAAGTAGGCAGAAGACCAGGTGCTATTTCCACCAGAACAAAATATTATCCCTGGAAACAGCTCTTGATGAGGAATAAAGTTTAGGCCAAAATTAGTGTAAGCAGCAGAGAATCGATCCATACTTTGTTGCATCTCAGCTTCAGAGGCTGCGCTGAGCGCACAATCATCTGTACCAACACTCCCTCCACTTTGGTCTTGGCTTGTAGCCTTGTCAAGCTGAAGAATTTACCATCAGCGAGGTAGCTGACTTTGATGCTGTGTTCATCCTCATTGCAAGCATTTGATACCATGGCTGAAAGCACGCAGCCCTGGTTCACTCCATTGGTGATGGGAAGGCACAAGAGCCTTGTCCACCATCCAGAACCCAGGCAAACATGCCATCGTGAAACTGACATACAATACTGATGATCTTCTCTGGGCAGCCAAATTGTGACATACTTTTCCCTAAGTCCTCATGACTGACAGTGTCAGAGGCTTTGTTGAGATCTACAAACATGTACAGACCTCTGTTCTGCTCCTTTATTCCTGAGCTATAAAGTAGATGCTGCATGAAACGTAGGGGATGGGGACTAGACCTGTATTTTCGTTGGCATAAGGAGCACCCCAGGTAAGTAAACTGCCTCTACTGATTCAGGTCTTCACTTTCTCTGAAACATGTAGTCTGAGAGGGTTGTTTAGAGCCCTAAGAGGGTAAGCCACTTCCCCAAGCCATCACATCATCAATATGTGTGTTTACTGGGTGGGTTGGGGAGGACCAATGGCAAAGGATCTTCTTGCCTTCTTCACGGCCAGCTCTCTTCTCCACTGTGGCACGTTACCTCTTGCTTCATGAAAGACCTGATCTCTCCCCTACTGGACTTGCCATTTAAATTATACTTGCAGACAAGACAGAGAGAGTAGACTTTTTCCCTTAAAGCCCTATGAGAATGGACTGGAAGGTCCTGCTATAGAGCCAATGACTTTCTGACCCAGTCTTTGCTCCTAACTCAATGAGCCATGTACCATATCTCCTGAATACCAATGATGTTTTGTTAGTGCAATGTTTTAAATTACCTATATAATACTGAAGAACCCTACCAAGATGGTTAATAAAATGCTTGTTGATGGAGTGTTGCAAATAGTTTTCAAAAAATCATTTGCTCAGAAAAAAATTCCCCATGGCTAATATTCAGGAAAATACTTTGAGAATAGTAAGGTTTTAGCGGATGTCCGTAGCACTAATGAGGGTTATCAAACATCACCCATTCTCAAACTGCCTCTAGGCAGAAGAGAAAAGCAAGGAGACCCAGAGGTTCAGGGGGTTGTACAGACTAGATGGCTGAGCCTGGAGTGAGGAGGACCTCCATTTAAATCTAGTCTCATACACATAGTAGCTGTTGACCTTGAGTAAGACACTTATTCTCAGTTTATCTTATTTCCTTACCTGTAAAATGGGGATAATAATAGTACCTACCTCCTAGGGTTATTGTAAGGATCATGTGAGATAATATATGTAAGGCACTTAGCGCAGTGTCTGGCATATGGCAAGAGCTATATATATATATACATACTTATATATGTATATATATATATCTATAAATGTTAGTATTATTATTGGCCAATGATATTGGAAGGAGGAAACACAGTCAAGTCGGATGAAACCTCTCAGTGGCATAGGAGCTTGACTCTCGAAGTTTCCTCAGTGCCTCTCCCTCTATGTCTGTATTTATGTTCCCTTGTGTTGTGTCTCTCTTGGGAAAGTCTTCTCCCTCCAAGTATAAGTTGTAAGCTGCCTAAGGCTATAGACACAAAGTACACCAAAGGATGGGGTGGCAATGACCCTGTGTCATAAGGTCACTGGCGATTGTGTCCTTGACATCCCGTAGCCTCTGAGTCCTTCACGTCCCATAGCCTCCGAGTCCTTCCTTTTGTTTTTGGGTCTGGTCATAGGCTGCAGGCCCCTAACATTTACTTTTGCCTACTAAAATTGCTTTAGCTTTCTGCACATAACTACTACGACGGTCCTTTTTTCCTCCATGTTTGCTGCTACCTATATGATCAAGTAGGAAGCACATGGATATCTGGCTGATGCAAAAGAAAACAAAAAGCAGAAAAATCTATCGAATTTTCCATCCAACTTTCTTCTTTGCTTTCTTTCTTTCTTTCTTTTCTTTTCTTTCTTTCTTTCTTTTCTTTTCTTTCTTTCTTTCTTTCTTTCTTTCTTTCTTTCTTTCTTTCTTTCTTTCTTTCTTTCTTTCTTTCTTTCTTTCTCTCTCTCTCTCTTCCTTTCTTTCTTCCTTCCTTCCTTTTTCTTTCTCTCTGTGTACATAGGGTATCACACCCTAAAGGAAATATAAATTTTTAATCTCTGAAACTTTCTCTCTCTCTCTGTCTTTGTCTCTCTCTCCTCTCTCCCTTCCTCCCTTCCTTCCCTTCTTTCTTTTGTTTATTCATTCATTCATTCTTTCTCTCTTTTTTGGTCTCATTGGCATAATCTTTAATGAAAAGATCTAACATTTCAATGACTTGTTCTTTGGCCCATTAACTCTAAAGGACTGAGTTGCATAATCTACAATTAATTTTAATTCTTTCTTCTGTGGCCCTTTTTAAAATAAAATTTTTATTGTATTGTGGTCAGTAAAGGAGGTGTTAATATCTGGTTTTCTGGTCTGCATTGTGAGATTTTTATGACCTTTATATGGTAGCACCCAAGTTTCATTGAAGACACTTCTAAGCTAATTTTATTGAGACACCAGAATCATGACTCAGTATTTATAGTTATGGCTTGGTTTTTCTGAATGACTTCAGCAAACTGCAATGTCCAGGTTTTCTAATTTGGAAGTTGCAGATGTGGGCTGTGTGACTACATATGGAGTCAACAATAGCTATAAGTCAAAACGTTCTTATCCAAGCAATATCACACAAATCATATAGCTTACATTTTGAGCCTGCTGTTTGGCTTGCAGTGTTTTTTTAATTATAGTATTCACTTTGACCGAGATTTATGATCCTTTAAAAAAAGCACATCCTTTTATTCCCCTTTTGCTGCTTCTTCTCTGCCAGCTACAATTATTTTTATATTTCTTAATTTCAAAACTTTCTATTGATGATGATCTTATTGGAATGGGTCTTCTTTCCACTGGTAGAAATCACACCCTTCAATACCTTTTGTGATCTTTGTTGATATTTCACCTTAATACTTCCTAAGAAACCTCTAACATGCCAGAGGCTTTCCTCCGGATTTTATATATATATATTTCAAGGGTAGAAGCACACTGCCTGGTGTTTATTTTCTATTCCTCATTTTTCCAATGTGACCAAACCACTTCCTACCTGTCATTTCCTTTCTTGCATCTAACTTATTGTTGGCAACATGCTTCCGTGTACGTAAAACCAGGATGTGTCTTCTATTGTTGTTTGGGCTTTCTTCAATTCTGATTCTTCTGTAATTGTGGAACTTTGAAAGAATACTGGAGTTAAAGGTACATGTATCTTGGTGTCATTGAAAGTACTGCTTAGTTTACCAAGTGCAATCTAGCCAGTTTCTCTCCTGTTTGATTCTCAGCCAAGCACATTGTTCACTAGTAGACAGATTGTATACAAGTGGACAAAGAATATCTCATGAGATATTCCTTAAGTGTCATGTTGTGATCTAGGATATATGTGTTTTTTGTTCATTTTGTAAATAGCTTGCCTGATTTCTTTTAAATTACTATGAATTTTATGGCGGAGAGTTTGTAATATTTTAGGGTTTAATGCAGTCTGAACCATATCATTCCTTGTGAATAGAAGCATTTGGGATATCTTGTAATCCATAAAGAATCTTGCTGTACACAATATCCTTTATGACACTAGTGAAGACACTTGTTATTGTTGTTTGGTTGTTTCAGTTGTGTCTGACTTTTTGGGACCCCATTTGGGGTTTTCTTAGCAGAGATGCTGGAAAAATTTGCCATTTCTTTATCCAGCTCATTTTACAGATGAGAAATTGAGGCAAACAAGGTTATGTGATTTGCCCAGGGTCACACAGATAGTACGTACCTGAACACACTAGATAAGAATATTCTTGTTTTATGCCTTGATTGATGTTGAAATTGAACAAAGTTATATCTCTCTGATCACACCTGCCAGAGCATCTTGTAAGATTTTAATGTGTGTGTAGGAGACATCTTATTCAAGAAAATTTTAAGGCTACATCTGTTCCCGAGTCAGATGTTTTTTGGGAAAAATAAAGACAGTGGGATCTTTTATTCTCTATATCTCACAGTCAGTTGTGTGACTTTGAAGATGTGATCTGCTTAAGAAAATGTTTCCCTTTCATGTCTTCATCAAGAATGCTTTCAATGTGTGTACAGACCCTTATACAGATTTCATAGAGATGAGAAAACAGGTATAAGAGTTGTTAGTCACTAATGTCTTTTCAGGAGACTTTCTGGGGGGGTCAAAGTACAGTCTGTGGTGTTTTTCACTCTTTTGGAATATTCCTTTCTTTGAAATACCCTGAAAATCTGTCACTAAATAATACCTTTAAAATATGTTGCCTCTAGCATGTGTTTCTTTTTTATGTCTCTGGCTGGATCCTTTCCTGGACCACTGTCATTTCCTCATATGTGGATACTTAGATGGGAGATTCCAAAAGAAGTGATTCTACCATTATGGTTGATTTTATGAGGCTGGATTGCTTGTCATCTTCTTTCCCCCTCTTCTGTAATGTTTGTCAAATAAACTTTATACTCTAAACTTGAGTATCATACAAGCTATCTTGTATCATTTTATCAAAGAGATGTTTTTATGGCCAGAATGGTTTCTAGACTCCTTTAGCCTCCTGTTTTTCCATTGGTTAAATTTTGCTGGGAAATGCTGTTATAGTCAACATCTTTTTTCCCCCACTTACTATTTTTTGGAGTTGACAAGTTAATTAAAAATACTGGACTGGAGATACTATAGTCACATGTTTTCTTCTTATTGTAGTCTTTAATATGGTGTTGATTCTGACCTTTGTATCAAAGTCAAATAAGAATTCTTGCCAATGCACATTGACCTAGATTTTTTAAATTTCACATATGTATATATATTTACATTCATCTTCTTATGCCAACATCTGTTGATGAGTCCCTCTGGGCACTTAGACTTAGCAGACTGTGTGTTGCCAGGCCTATATTCTAAGGCCTTTCAGTTTGTAAAGATTCTTATAGACCTTCTGCCTTTGTGAACTCGGTATCACCTGTACACCTTGATGAGCTGCTGAAGGAGGACTTTATTAATCAAGGAAGAATAAATTATATTTATTGAAAGAGGAAATTATCTGCTGCAATTTTAGCTGTTCCTTAGCTGGCCAGAAATAGTACATGAAGAATTAACCTTTTGTCTAGAGCATTTGACCAGCTGCTTGAGAATAATGAGGGGAAGATTTCATACTTGTATTTCATATTTAAATTTCTTAACCACTGGGGAAAAAATGGGATAATAATAGAAATACTTATGTCCTTAGCTGTTCATTGATTGGCCTTTGTCTTATGTTCCTCTTGTAACCCAGAAATCCAGCATGGATCACTTTTTTTTGGCTAAATAATCAGTAAATACTTAATAACAATAGTTAGCATTTATTTAGTGTTTTAAAGTTCACAAAGTGCTTTATAAATATTATTTCATCATAAGAATGCAGATGGGATTATTATCCCCATTTTACAAGTAAATAAACTGAACCAAAGGAAGGTTGAAGTCATACATCTAGTTAATGTCAAGGCTAGATTTGAACTCAGGTCTTCCTGACTCCAGGTCCAGCACTCTACCTAGGTGCTTATGAAATGATTGTTAGTTATTCATTTTGGCCTGTAGTGTAATTAGTACTGTATCTTACACTGCTTTTTAAATAAGGGAACTTGAATATAAAATTTTTTGGTAGGGCTCAAAAAATCAACTTTGCAAATATAGAATAGCAGACATGGCTGGACAACAAGTTCCTTTGAAAAAAGAAGCAGAGGTCTTAGAGAACAGCAATCTCATTAGGATTCAAAAGTGTGACATGACAGACAAAAAACTTAATGGCTTCTCATGCTACACAAAGAGACAGTCATGCTATTGAGAATGGAGAACTTTGCTTCACTTTCCCCTATCCACATCGAATCCAGAGTACTGTATTCAATTATGGGAGCTACATTTTGAGAATGATCTGGTGGGGGGGAGGGGAACTCCCCCTATCAGCAGCAATTACAACCAGTCTCTAATTTAGTAGCTAAGCCTTAGAGAGTTTTCTGAGACTCCCAGCTAGTATCAGAGAGAGGATTTGAACCCAGGTTTTCTTGATTGCAAACCCAACATTCTATCTACTTTGCTATAATCGAAATCTAAATAGTGTTGTTTTAAAGAACAGGTTTCCACAAATTAAGCCACTAGACCTTTCTCCACCTCAGTTTCCTCATGTTGTTTGGTTGGTTGTGTCCTTCATCTTCGAAGGGGACCAAAATGATATCACCATGATTAAGTGACTTCCTCATGAATAAAATGGGGATAAGAAAAACACTTACTAATAATAACACTTCCTAAGGTGATTGTAAAGATCAAATAAGATACCATGTAAAGCACTTTGACACTATATGTAAATGCTAGCTATTATTCATTGATCCAGAATTGGTTATTAAAGGAAACAGAGACCTTCTGGAGACATATCTAACCTATGAGGATGACCTTTTGGAGGGTAACTAACACCTTCCTACAAACTACACGTTGAGGCCACTGTCAGAAATGGAATCCTAGGTTTAGAGGAACACAGGAGAGCAGGTTTTCTTTTTCCTTATCCTTTTCCCAAATGGTCTAGTTTTTTTATAATCACCATTTATATTTTGATCTTTCTGTCCAGATAGAAGAAAAAATCATGGTGACTTTTGGTCATGAGGTAGTTACCTAAGAATGACTGTCTAAAAATATACAATGCAGACGTTGTTGGTTGAATATAAATCTTCCCTTATCTTTAGTTATCACCAGAATCACCTATTTTGGTGTTTCCTGACTGATCTTCACTTCCATTATACCTGGATGCCCTGACAAACAAAGGTGAAGTGACTTGCCCAGGGTCACATAGCTAGTGTCTGAGGTCACATTTGAAGTCTGTGCTTCCTGCCTCCAGGCTCTTACAGCCCCACCCTATCTGCCTAGGAGTGGGGGGAACCTTATGTCTCAAGGCCACTTGTGGCCTTCTAGGTCCTTGGGTGTAGCCTTTTGACTGAATCCAAATTTTACAGAACAAATCGGATTTGTTCTGTGAATTTTGGATTCAGTCAAAAGATCTTCCCTAAGGACCTAGAGGGACACATGTGGCCTTGGGGCTGCAGGTCCCTACTTCCAGAATAAATGTTTGTTAAATATTTGTTGGTGTTGTCAGCACTTACTGTTTTTTTTTCCTTTCCTTTTTCTCCCCCCTCCCCTTGGGGTTCTAGCTCTTACATTCAGAAACTTGGAAATATGCCTAGATCTTGTGGTGAGGAGAAAGTCCCAAATTTCCCTGAACTGGGGATCAGTATGGAGTGTAGTATTAAAAATAATGCAGGGTTTATAAAAGGCCAGCGCCTTTTAAAAAATATGTTTAGTGTAAGATATCATAGATAACTTTCATGTTTTATATTTTCTAATTTCCACACAAGAAATCAGATTAGGAGGTCAGAAAGGAGCTAGGAAGATCCAGTACTACAATATCCTCATTTTATAGATGAGGGAACTGAGGCCCAGTGGGACTAAGAGACCAAGGTTACATGCATATTAAGTATCAGAGATAGGATTCAAACCCAGGACCTCAGACCCCAGAACCAGTACTCTTTCCATTGTATCCTTCTCCTCTCTTCTTTATTCCTTACCTGTTTCTCTTCTATCAAGTGATGAATAGATGGTTATACATTTTAGATTTGTTAACAAATTAGAATTCATGTGTCATGGATCCCTGACAGGCATTGTGTCTAGGAATTAATGCATAACAGTCTGCCAGCCTGAATATTTTTCAACCAATTAGGCAGTGTTCCTGTCACTGTATTAATTAAAAGAAGTTGTAGGACTGATTTAGCATCAGTCTAATTATTCTTATTTCTATTACTGGTCTGTTTTTTTTTCTTCTCATTTTAGATTTATATTCACAGGAACAAATTTCCCTGAAAGACTAAAGGTATAGATAGTCTGAACTTGCTTCAAAGATGACTTCCAAGGAAGAGGCTCTCCTTTCTAAAAGCACTAAGTTCTACAAGGAAGGGACAACTATGCATCACAAGGAAACATTTTTTCTCCTGGTCTTTTTTGAGTTATTGTCTGGTCTCCTCTACTAATCCCTCTTCCTTCCTTCCTGACTTTTCATTTTCCTTCCTTTGTTCCTATAAAGATGTAGCAGTGTTGAACATGGTGGAACATGCCTGTATCCCTCCTACTGGGGAGGTCAAGGATGGTGGATCATTTGAGCTTAGAAGTTTTGAGGTGCAGTGGACTAAGCCAAATGGGTGTCTAGAACAAGTCCAGCACCAGCAGTGGGTCCCACAGGGTGGGGGAGTTGGAGCTGTCAGGCTGCCTAAGGAGGGGGGAACCAGCCTAGGTCAGAAGTGAAGGTCAGAGCTTCTGTGCTAATCAGCAGTGGGATCGGGACCATGAGTGGCCATTGCACTTCCAGTCTGGATGAGATAGGGAGACCTGGGTCCTCAAAACAAACACAAAAATGTGGAAGCATGCAGGTAACCTACTGTGGAAAAGATCTTTCTTGAATTTGTCATCATTCTCTGCAGCACAATGCAGAGATGACAAGGGTAGGGGTGAGGCAGAGTGGGGAGACCTTTGGGGATCCTAGATCTAAAACTGAAAGTGATCTCAGAGACCATCTCATTCATCTTCCACCTCTTCTCATTTTACAGATGAGGAAACTGAGTCTAAGGAAGATGAAGTTACTTGGCTAAGGTCACACAGATAATATAGGAATTTAGGCCTCTGGCTCAAGAGCCAATGTTCCAGTGTAACCAATTTTTCTCATCCCTCTGCATTGCTAATGAACTCTCATCCTGTCTTGTATCTTGTTAGTGTAGGGAACTCCTGGTATGGTAACTCTCTCCACCAAAGGCCCTTGTATCTTGTAGTCAAATCCTAGGGAACTGCCTGAGGTAATATAGATAAATGACTTGTCAGAGGTCACACAGGTAGTGTGTATTGGAAACAGGATTTGAACCCAAGTCTTCCTGACTCCATGTCCATGTCCCTACATTCTTGCTAAATTGAATAGATGCTTAATAAAGGTTTGTTGACTTGAATGGGTTTTCTCCAAAGCACGTCAGACAAAATTTTTTGCAGCTTTAGATGTGAAGGGTTAAGGATGGGCAGGGATTCTTTGTTCTTGCCAGTTTGCATATCCCTGAATATCATAATTAAATTCAACAAACATCCACTGAATTCCTGTTGTATGCCGAGGGCTGTCCTAGGCGAGGATTGAGGTATCACAGGAGCCCCACCTTCAACAAATGCAAATTGCCCACTGTGAACATACAGGGTATTCTGCTGGTGGAGGGAAGGTACAAAGTATAGACAAGGTTACTGTCCTGATGGAGTTTGCATTCTGCTCAGGAGATAAAATACATATAGAAAATTAGGCTACCCAATATTACATGTTAAATGAAGTTAGAACTTTATATATGCTTGTTGACTGACTTTAGAGGATTGTAAAAAAAAAGGTATTATGTGAGGTCTGAGGGGAAAGGTCATTACTGACATGGGAAATCAAGGAAGCCTTTACAAAGGAGATGGCATTTGAGTTGATCCTTAAAGATATATTGGGATTTCAGAGGTGAAGATAGGGAGGGAGGATTTCTAAGCATTGTGAACAAGGTGAGCAAAACCAAGGAGACAGAAAAACATTCATGTCATGGCTATGGCATGGAATTCATTTAAGAGAGAAATATGAAATAAGGCTGGAAAGGTATTGGTGGTTCCATATTTCAGATGGTTTTGAATGCTAGGTAGTGACATTTAAACCTTACTTGGTAGGCAATAGAGAGCCACAGAAAATTTTTGAGCAGAGGCATGAATTATATGGTCATTTTTATTCAAAAGGAGGATTATTTTGTGATGTGAAGTGATATGAAGGAGAGATTGAAGAGAGACAGAGACAGGAGAGGAGAGAGAGAGAGATGGAGAAAGAGACAGAGAGACACAGAGACAGAGAGAAAAAGGGAGTGAAAAAGAGAGAGAAAGGGAGACAGACAGAGATAGACAGAAAGAGATAGAAAGAGGGAGAGAGAAAGAGAGAGAGAGAAAGAATGAGCAGTGGTGGAAAAACCTGTTGGGAGTCTTTAGGAATAACACAAGTGGGTCAGAATGAGGGCCTGGATAAGGGTAGTAGCAGTGGCAATCAAGAAGTTGGGACAGATGAGAGTGGTGCAGCAAAGGTAGAACTGACAGGGTTTGGTAACTTAACTGGACATGAGAAGTGAGAGAGAAGGGGGTGTCAAAGATAGCTCCAAGGTCTTAAACATGGAAAGCAGGTTAAACAATGGTACTGTAGACTAGTGAAATAAGAAAGAAGATGACATTTATATAACTCATCAAAGTCTGCAAAGCACTTTGGTGAGGAGGGGAGGAGAGAAAGCATTTAAGTGGAGTCACTATATAGTAGTTCAGGCACTACTCTAAGTACTTTACAAATATTATCTCATTTGATATTGACAACAACCCTGCCAATTAGGTGCTGTTATTATCACCATTTTACATTTGAGAAACCTGAGGCAAATAGAGATTAAATGACTAATAAGGGTTTGGGGGTGGATTTGAATTCAGGTCTTGCTGACTAGCTGCCCAGTTGTATCACCAAGGCAATATTCACAGCACCTACAATGGCTATGAATCTGCCAGAACAATTCTGAATTGCAAAATATAGCAAACTCTCCACGTGGAAGACAGAACCAAGACATTTATTCAGACACCAGAAAACCGAATCCATCATAGCAACAAATAAATGCATCATAGTATCCAAGAAGTCTATACGTATTATCAGGCTTTCCCACAAACAGGCTCCCCTATGCAAAATGACCTTCTCTCACTCACAGTCAGCTGCCTGCTTCCTTTCCCTCTCTCAGATCTGATCAGTCTGATCAAGTTCCTCTCAGCCCTGCTCCAGCTCCGCCTCTTCCTGTTCCACCCCTTCTTGTTCCATCCATTCAGCAAGCTCCTCCTACCACATGTGACTTAGTCTTCCATGTGATTTAAGCAGGTCACATGGGCCTATTAATGGATGGGAAAGATCTTGAAATTAAGCAAAAAATACATTAACAATACACCAGTTTGCATACATCCTTGCTAAAAATTATATGCATTAATCTTTTGCCTCTGCTTGAAGACCTCCAATGAATCACTTCCCAGGGAGCCTGTCCTACCTATCTCCTGATATCAAGCCCAAGTTTGGCTCTTTTTAACTTCTATCCATTGGTTCTGGTTCTGCTCCCAAGAGCCATGCTGGACAAATCCCATCCATTCTCCATAGATCTGCCCTTCCAACTTAAAGACGATGATTGCATCCTCCCAATTCTTTTCCTCTGCAGGCTCTCTATGCCCAGCTCCTTCACACTGTGCCCATGTGATATGAACTCAGTGCCCTTCACCATACCCTAGTTGCCCTCCCTTTCTAGTTTCTCAATATCCTCCTTAAACTCTAGTGCCCAGAAATGAACCCAGTTGTCCAGACATAGTCTGGAGAACAGAGGGATGACTGCCAGCTTCCTCTCAAAATTCTGCCTCTCTTAATGCAACCTAAGATCACAGCCACTCTGTTGACTCTCATTGAGCTAAAAGTCCATTAAAGGTTCTACTACAATATTGCCAAGATAGAATATATAGAATATTAACACCCAATTGCCTATAGGATAGGAGAGGCAGTTAGGTGGTGCAGTTGATAGAGCACTAGGCCTCCGGAGTCTCCAGCCTTCCTTAGTAGCTGTATGACCTTAGGCAAATCATTTAACCTCTTTGCCTCAGTTTTCTTAACTGTAAAATGAGGGTAATAATAGCACCCATCAGGGTTGCTGTGAGAATTAAAGGAAAGAACATTTGTAAACTGCTTAGCAAAGTGCAGGCATATAATGGGTGCTATATAAATACCAGTGATTATTATTATTGCTGTTAATCAGATATGCCTAAAGTGTTAAGCCTGGATGGTTGGTGCCATAAGAAAATAACTGAAAAAATATGAGCTTTGGAAACAGATGGTTTTTTGTTATTTTTGTTGTTCACTTGTTTTCAGTTGTATCCAACTCTTTCAGAAGCTGTTTGGGGTTTTTTTGGCAAAGATATTGGAGTGGTTTGCCATTTTCTTCTCTAGCTCATTTTACAGATGAGGAAACTGAGGCAAACAAGGTGAAGTGACTTGATCAGAATAACAGAACCAATAAGTTTCTGAGGCCAGATTTGAACTCAGGAAGGTGAGTCTTCCTGATTCCAGGTCCAGCACTCTATCCACAGAGGACCTGGGTTCAAATCCTGTCTCTAATATTTACTGTCCATGTTACCTTGGGTAAGTCACTTAACTTCCTTGGCTTCAGTTTCCTCATCTGTAAAATGAGAGGGTCAGAGATGACTGACTTTAACTATGGAGCTATGATCTAATGAGCTTTTTGGTGCCATCCCTAAAAATATGCAGTGACTTTAGGGTTCTGGGACGTATTGCTCTCATTCAATTCAGTTCAACTGAAGAAGCATTTTACTGATGAATATAAATTGATTTTTTGTTGAGTGGTTGTAAGAGCAAGCAAAGTGAGATTTTTTTTCTGTTTTTTTTTTCTTTTTGGAGTTCAGTTTCCCAGACTCAGGCTAAATTGCAAACATCTGAAGGCTCAATCTCCTTTGAACCCTTGTAGTTCACAGCTGTGCTGAGTCACATGAGTTGTGATGCTTTTTGACTCTGAGACTACTAGTTGAAAACTGTATATACTGGGAAGTTGGTATTTTACTTTGGGAGTTTCACTTATGAGAAGGACTTTTTGATACCTGGATGGGATTCTGAGTAAGCATTTGTTAAGAGTCCCCTCCTCCCACTCCTCAGATAGTTGGAGCCCCGTTTATTGATCATTGTGCTAATTTCTCTGCTTATATTTTCTCTCTTTGTATTTTCTCCATGTTCAGGGTTTTAACCTTCCCCCTGCACTAGTGAATGACTTATACATGTTTAATTAAAGGAGAACTGTTGACCCCTTTAAAAGTTGTCTTTCCTTTATAAAGCAGATCAAAGGACCTGTGCTAGGAGACCATCCTGGATGTGCTAAGGTGCTTGCTATTACACTGATGGGAGGAGTAATGTCAGCTAAAAAACCAGGAAAAGCCTATTGTAAGAGGTGGCACTTGAGCAGAGCCTTGAGAGGCAGCCTGTGCAATGACATTCATATTGGAGATGGAATGGTGTGTATGGAGAACAAGTAGTCCAGCTTGGCAGGAGCATAGTGAACAAGAACAGTGATGTGAAATCATCTTGGAAAGATGAGTTGGATTTAGAATAAGAAAAATTTAAATGTAGAAAAAAGGATTGTTTTTTATTTTATTTTAGATTTTATCCTAAAATCAGTAGGGAGCCACTAAAGCTACTTGAGCAGTGGAGTGACATGGTTAGATCTGTGCTTTAAGGAATATCAATTGAGAGCTATGTGGAATATAGACTGGAGAAGGGGAGAACAGTTAGGAGGCCACTGCAGTAATCATTTGAGAGGTGATGAGACCTTGAACTAGGATAGTGCTTATCAGAATGGAGAGTTTATGAATATAAGGCATGTTTACGAGACCTGGCAAATATTTGACATGAGCGTGAGGGACAGCCATGAATTGACAGGTGCTGGATTGCAAATCTGGGTAACCCAGAAAGATATGGTACTCTCCAAAGGAGATAAATTGAAAAAAGAAGAGGTGGGGTTAAGGGGAAAGATATTAATTTCTATTATGAACACATTATGTTTAAAATACCTAGATGTCATGCAGATGTCTAGAAAGCAATCACTAATGGAGGACTGAATCTCAAGAGGAGTGTGAGGTGTAAATATGGAGATTCAGGAACTATCTTCCCAGAGATGGGACTTCCATCCTAATGGCAGATCTGGATTAATTGAACTATTAAAAATTTTTTTCTACTGTGTTATCTCCAAAATCCAGTTATAACATGATTGTTATTTTTTTTCCAGGCTCAGGCTACATGAAGAAAAAGTAATTAAAGATCGAAGACACCACCTCAAGACATATCCAAATTGTTTTGTGGCCAAAGAGCTAATTGACTGGTTGATTGATCGAAAAGAAGCTTCTGATAGAGAGACAGCTATTAAATTAATGCAAAAATTGGCAGACCGAGGTATTATTCATCATGGTGAGTCAGATTTTAACATTTCAGTTGTATAAATATTAAATCAACAGGTCAGTTTGAGTGGAGAACATCATTCCCAATCTTGAAGAAGAAAAAAAATCAGAATATTTCATATTCATCTTTAGTTGACAAAATAATGTGTTAGAAGTTTCTATTTCAAGCTATTTCCTTGAAATGTTTTTTCAGTTTTTGAGTCCCCTTATCCTCTTTTCAGAGGAAATGGAAATAAGTGATCTGTTGTTCTCCCAATGCTTTGTAAATTTCATATTTTAAAGGCTTATGTAGTCTCCCAGAACTTATTTCACAGACTATAATAAATGCACAGATACCTTGGGGCAGCTAGGTGGCATAGATGGAGCACCAGGCCTGGAGCCAGTTAGAAAGATTCCTCTCCTGTGTTCAAATCTGGCCTCAGAAACTTACTAGCTCTGTGACCTTGGGCAACTCACTTCACCCTGTTTACCTCAGTTTCCTCATCTGGAAAATGAGCTGGAGAAGGAAATGGCAAACCATTCCAGTATCTTTGCCAAGAAACTCTAAATGGAGTCACAAAGATTTGGACACAACTGAAAAAGGACTTCAACAACTGTGAAACCAAACCTTAGACATGTCCATAGTAACCACTTCATAAAGGTGCATTGAATTGAACAGAATTACACCAAACACACACATACAGCCCTAATTTAAACAAGTACTTTGTTCTTTCAAGTACTAATCTTTTACCAGCCCTTGTTATCCTCCATAGACAATTCCTTTTTTTTTTTTGCCTTTCATTATTCAGTCTCATGCTGTATACTCAACAGATGACTGCATAATTACTCAGTTTTCTGCTTTGTGTTATGTCTAGAGAATTGAATTATGGAAGCTGGAAAACCTGATTGTCAGAGTGTCAGAGAAGGGTACATAATTTACCTATAGTCTCACAGCTAGTAAGTAGCAACCAGTATGTATGGACTCTCTCCTGAAGATAACCTTAGGATTTTAATGTATGTACGATTCACTCATAATTGTGGGGAGTGGAATATTTTTATTACACAAATAGAATAATGATCATTTCATAACAGGAATATATCAGCCTTTTCTACTGAATTTACTTTGCATGTATATTGTCTTGCAGTGTGTGATGAGCATAAGGAATTCAAGGATGTCAAACTCTTCTACCGCTTCAGGAAAGATGATGGCACCTTCCCTTTGGATAATGAAGTGAAAGTATTCATGAGAGGACAGAGACTGTATGAAAAGTAGGTTACTTCAGAAATCCTTTATTCTTGATGATACAGTTGGCCAGAAAGCCATTTTAAAAAGTGATGGGGTGATTTGGGGGGCAGCTGGGTGCTATAGTGGGTAGAGTGCCAGACCTGAACTCAGGAAGACTCAACTTCATGAGCTCAAATCTGGCCTCAGACACTTACTAGCTGTGTGACCCTGGATAAGCCACTTGCCTCAGTTTCCTCATCTATAAAATGAGCTGGAGAAGGACATGGCAAACCACACCAGGATTTTTGCCAAGAACCCCAAATGGGATCATGGAGAGTTGGATGCAACTCAACAACAACAAAGGCTAATTTTTGTACTCCGCAATGTTCAGTGCATTCTGTATGTTTTCTATGGAACCATTAATTAGCTGGCCTTTTTAGTATGAGCAAACAGACTCACTTGCTTTTCTCCTTGCAATAAAAAGGAAATGGATTTAGGAAGATTCTTAATAAAAACTATTATTTCAATTATATGTCATATAATTAAATAGTGTTAGCAAATTTCTAAAAAGCAAAAGAAAAAAGATGAAATTTCAAATTTCCATTAAAAATAAGAGCTTGCTGTTGCAAATTGTTTTTCTCAATTAATGGCTATCAAAACATGGGGGTTTTGCTATAACAATCTACTCATAGATCTTCAGTCTGGTCATTTCTGCCAAAACTCTTTCCATTATTGTTCTGGATTCCTAGAGTTGGAATAGAAATTCTGCCCAAAATGGCATGCTCTCCTTGACTCTGAGAATAGAATTTATTGGGAGGTAGCAAAATATAGTAGATAATTAAACTGGCTTCAGAATTATCTGAAACTTTCTTCTGATACACAGGATTGGGCTGTGTAACCCTACACAAGTCATTCCTTATTTTACAGAGGAAGAAATTGAGGCACACAGGTGTCAGGTGACTTGATTAGGGTCACACAGCTAGCAAGTGTTTGAGGCACAATCTCAAATCAGAGCATATATTATAATATATAATATTATATATGGATGATATATAATATATTTTATAATATAGCCAAGCTATTATTATACTTTATTACGAATTTATTTTTTTCTATCAGCTGTTGTTTTCTTGTTGCTGACAGTGTGCTTGTCTCTAGTAGGATCCTACTTCCTGCTTTCTGATCAAGACAGAATAAGCAATTAGGTGGCTCAGTGGATCCTAGACAAGTCACTTAACCCCTGTTTGCCACAGCTTCCTCATCTGTAAAGTGAGTTAGAGAAGGAAATGGCAAACTACTGTAGTATCTTTGCCAAGAAAACCCCAAATGGTGTTCTTGAGGAGTCAGAAGCAACTGAAATAACTGATCAAAATAGAACATCCCCATTGCTCCCACAAGAACCATCACATATTCCACTCCCTCAGTGATCTCTATGTTATTGTTTTTCAGTCAGTGATCACAGGGCTTGGCAAAAATGCACAATATCTCTTCCTAATGAAAACATTTGGAATCTAAATGTGTGAATGTCACTACATGGACTCTATAGACTCTACATAATAGTTAAGTGCAGAAAGTACCTGAGCTCTTCAGTATGGAAAGTAGGGGAAAATGTATTGACCTAGATATAGATGAATATGCACATGCCCAGAAACAAACACTGCCACAAATTGAGATATAATCCTTTTTACAGCTCAACCCCATGTTATTTGCCTAGTACTAAACTATTTAGCCAACAGACATACCAGACTTTTTTGGCCATAATTTTCTGGTTTTGATCCTGTTTCTACCTAGGCTAGCACCTCCTCCCTCTAGCCTCTCAATTTCATGACTTGTTAGCTGATTTCTTGCTTGATCCTTTGGACTTGGTATCTCAATTTTGACCCTCACCTGTGCCTATGCAACCAGGGAGAAGTATTCGAGAGGCAATTGGTGAGATAGGATTAAAGTTTGAGATAGAGAAATGGGGAGGATAGGTAGATATGGGCATTGCCTAAGCCCATGGGAACTGATGAGAAAGTGGAGAAAAGAGAAAGCTCAGAACAGAGCAGTGGGGGTACATTTACGTAAATGTAGTGTGTGGCTATTGTTCCAGGAAAGGAGACCAAGAAGGCAGGAGAAGTCATGATGTTCATCCAGCCAAGGAGACTGCAAAAAAAAATGGTGAGATAGGAAAGTGAAGAAACAAGAGAGCCTATGTAACAACAATGCAATATCCATAGCAGCTGCTATGAATATGCATGTGTATTTCCAGGGTAAATTTGCAAAATATAAATAACTCTCTTTCTCAAAGGCAAAACCAAAATATTTATTCAGATACCAGAAAGGCAGTTTCACCATGGTAACAAAGAAGTGACATCTCCAAGCCTTCTCTCTGTTAGGCCTCCCCACAAACAAGCTTCCCTAGGCAAAATTCCTCCCTCTCTCACTGGAGCTACCTGCTCTGCCTCACTCTCTCTCAGCTCTCCCTCACTCTTACTTCCTGCTCCACCAGTTTGGCAAGCTCTTCCTACCATGGGCTTCGTGTGACTCAGGCTCCATCACAGCAGTCAGCTGGGCCAGAACTCAAAGCCAGTCACAAAGGCCTATTAATGGGCAGGAAAGATCTTCCCATTTCATTACAGCCTGCTGTCATAAAAACCCCAAGAGAGCAGAATATCTTAGATGAGGGAATGGTCAACAGTGTCAAAAGCTTTAGAGAGTTCAAGAAGCAGCATGCACAAATTAAATTCAAGTCAGTGAAGATTTATTAATTGTCTACTATGTGCCAGGTACTGTGCTAAGTGCTAGGGATACAAATTAAAAAAAAAAAAGGCAGTCCCTGCACTCAAGGAGTTTAGAATCTAATGGGGAAGACGATATCCAAAAAGACGCTGAAAAGTGGAGGGTCAAAGGGAGTAACCTGGTGTAGGGACATGATGTTCCTTGGAGTCAAAACCAAGCTCGGTTGTTGATAGAAAAGTTACTTGCTATACAGGATGAACCAATGGCTGCGTCATAAGATGACCTGGATTACCATCCCACCTCTGTCATTTGCTGTCAGAGTGACTATGGGCACCCCTGTCTTTTCTTTGGGTTCCTGAATTATTAAATGAGAAATGGTTTCTGAGGTCCTTTCTAGTTCTAAATATATGATCCTGTGATTGAAGAAAGCCCATTATGAGACTGAGAGAAAAGTTTCAGCGACCATTGGAAGCCAGATTGCTCAGATAATTTGAGAAGGGAGGGGAAAATGAGGAAGTAGAAGCAACAAGTGTCAGTCCCCCCTCCATATTTGGCAGTGAAAGAATGGGAGCATAAAACAATAGCTTGAGGGTATGGACTGGCCAAGTGAAGGGTTGTTACTCTTATTTCTCATGATAATAATAACTGACATTTATTTAGTACTTTAGAATTTTCAAAGCATTTTATATGCATTACCTCACATGAGTCTCGCAACAACTTGGTGAGGTGGGTACAGCAAATATTATCTCCATTTTACAGATAAGGAAACAGAAGCTCAAAACCTTGTCTCAACTGAACCAAAAGGCACGGACATTTCCATGCTTTAGGACCAATTTAAAAGGGATCAGTTAACTGCAGAGTAATGGTGACGTTGATTAGGCCAGTTTAAGAAATTAGAGGAATGGGGCTGGAGGGGGAGATGAAAGGGAGAGAGAGAGCACAAAGATACTTGAAGACAGCTGAGTGGAGATTGATACTTCATTTCTTGGAGAATCTCAGTGCCTTTCTCACAGAGTGGATATGAGGTATCAATCTTTACTCAATTTATTTCAACCATGTTGAATTCTGTCTCTCTATTTGTGTCTGTTTCTCTCTCTGTCTCTTTCTCTGGCTAACACTCTGTCTGTCTGTCTCTCTATCTTAGATCTTCCTAATTTCTTAAACTGCTCTAGTCCCTATAATCATTACCCTGTAGTGTACTCTGCTAGGCTGTGGAATACACAGGGCAAGGATCCTTACCCCAACTTAACTGATGATGAAAATGAGGTGGAGAGACACTGTGTGACCTGCCTGTGATCCCACAATGAATATGCATCAGCGTCAGAATCCAGTTCTTCTGACTCCTGGTTACTCCTCATTCCACACCATCATAATGTCTCTTAATTTGTTTGCCTTGTTCTCTGTGTTTGTTTTGGTTCTTTTTCTCTTGTCATTTGCTTTGTGTTATTATTAGTTCTTTGTGAAACTGTAGTTCCTGGCTGAAGTTTTCCCGAAACTAACTGCATTCTTGTTCATATTGTATACATTGCCTTTTCTTTGTATTATCTCTTGGAGCTTGTTCACAAGTGGGAAAGTGTCTCAAAACAGAGCAAAGGGCTTTTCCTTCCTCTTTAGTTTATGTTTGGATCTGATCACCCTAATTTCTAGGTTCAAAGCATTACTACCTAGAAAGAAGAATCCTGGGTTTTTAAATGAGGAACTCTATGGAATGTGACTTGTAGGATGGGTTGGTTTATCCCTCTTGCTTCTGCTCTGACTGTTACAGATGTCCTGGCTAGCAGCTGCAGGAGGGCCTGGCTTCTTGGACTGCTTCCTTCTCACAGCAGCAGAAGGAAAAGCTAGAGATTTAGGCATAAAATAACTGTTTCCTTAACTATAAAATGGAGAGTTTGAACTAGATGGCCTCTAAAGTCTCTTCTAGCTCTAGAGCTATGTTCCTTTGATCTCTGGGATTCACATTTTGAGGAATCTATCAGAAAGCCTAAATTCCTAAGAAGGCCGATTTTTATTTTTCAACCCACAGGCCATCCTTATCGGTCAGGATTCGAAAGCATTTCATTTCAGATAACTCTGTGGGTTAGCCTTCATTTATGCATGGCAGTCAGAGGATTTTAAGCTAAAAAGGGCTATAGAGATATCTCACCCTACCTTTTCATTTTATAGATGAGAAAATTGGACTCCCAGGTCAGTCCTACAGGACCTAATTTCTAGTGTGATCTTGGCAACTGGAAGAAATCGCAGAGTAGCTCTGCCAAAAGCTTAAAGACTGCAGTGAGCCTTGTGACTGTATAGAAGTCTCTGATTTCTCTGAGTCTGTTTCTTCATCTCTAAAATGGGAATAAAAATTCTTGGGCTACAGTCATTAATAATAATAGTAGTTCTCTTCTGCTTTTAAGGTTTCTAGAGCACTTTACTTCTGTGGTGGAAGCATTGCTAATATTCCTAGACTCTCAGATAAGACATATAGATACTTTTTAACAGACATTGTGGGCATTACCACATGAGATAATGCATATAAAATGCTTTGTAAATACTAAAGTGCTAATTTTGCTAATTGGGAGTCAGAATTCCCAAACTTCAATATCTTCTTGATTTTTCTATTTGTCAGATTTGGTTCTAAATAGCTTTTTGGCTGTTTCCAAGAAAAACTAAATAGGTCCAGTCACACAGCTAGTAAGCTTCCGGTACCAATATTATATTACTCAGGTCTTCTGACTTCAAGATTCTTTGCTCTTAGTTCTAAGCACACCTATTGTAAGGAAAGAGCTTTGTAAACTTTAAAGTGCTTAGGCATTCATTAATCACAAACTACAACCAGATTCTGTGCTAAGACTGGGGTAAACAAATATAAACAAACAACCAAGAATTAGCTTCACTTTGTAAGAAAGATATTAATTAATGCATCCCTTGTCTACTCTATCTTCCGTTCAGAAGCAAGTGGGACAAATGGATGGTTTACAAAAGCCTCAGTATTTTCACTTTAGTCTGCCTTTACCTCAAACAATAACCTTCTGCCTTCCCTTTTGCTGCCAAATTCCTTGGAAATCTCGTTTCTGTTCATTACATTTTCTCACCTCCCATTTACTTCTGGAAGCCTGACTGTCTAGCATCTGGCCTCATTAATGACCTGAAACATCTCCATACAAGGTTAGCATCCATTTGTTGACTACCAATCTAGTGGTCTTTTCTTGGTCCTCTTTCCTTTACCTCTCTATAGCTCTAGGCAACTAGTTGGCTCAGTGTATAATGTTGAACCTGAAGTCAGGTAGACTTGAGTTCAAATGCTGCATCAGATACTTACTAGTAGCATAGCCATGAACAAATCACTTCCTCTCTATCTGCCTCAGTTTCCTTTCTGTAAAATGCAGATAATAAGCACCTATATCCCAGAACTATTGCAAGGACAAAATGAGATCTTTGTAAAACTCTTTGCAAACTTTAAAGTGCTATTATATAAACGATTTTAATTATTGCTATTATTATATAATTGGGTCTTCATTATAAGCTTTACCTTTTTCCATATGATTCTTTAAACCCTCTGAACTAATCTGGAGAGAATTTTTTTTGTGCCCATAAACACATGTAACACTGTAGAGAGTGATTTCTAAACTTGTCCTTAACCAGAAGTGATACACTGTTCACTTGGCCACACTTGGCATAGAAAAGACATTAAGTATCTTCCAATGCTCCTTTTGAAACTGGACACCATTTGCAACATAGTCTGAATCTAAGTACTGATTATTCAGTTCAGTTTATTCCTTCTGTAAGAACGTTGCAAAAACCCCCATCTTTTTTTTTTTTAAGTTATGCAATCTTTGTTTGATTCAAGACTTGAGGGAGATTCTGAAGTTGGTGAAAGAGGAGGGGAAAGTGTGAGAAGATTGCCAATGTTTGCAACAATAAGAATACATAGAATTGAAAAATGGCACTTTAGAGAAGTATTTGGAGCAAAGGAAAATAGCAGAAGATTAGAGAAGAGATAGAAAGTCTTCAGTGAGATGTTTCCCCCCATTTAATGCTTGGCCTAGATGAAACAGCACATTGGGATTGCTGTAAGTGTGGGGACTCCCTATTATTAACTAGATTGTGAGTAAATCCATTTATCCAGAGGGTGCTGAGAGGTAAGTCTGTCTTTGTTGCTAGAGTTGCAAAATGAAAACATCCCTGGTTAATTACAGCCTTGTACAAAATGAGATGGGGAGGGAGTACAGATTCATTGTTTACTAAACTGAGAAAAATACCAAATTAATGAGAAGCAAGCACTTGTTAATTTTAGTTCTTCAAAAGAGTCTTTGAAGCTTTAAAGGATAAATAAAAGCATGAATCTAAAACAAGGTTTTAGATACTGAATACATTTTATTTTGGGGTCAGTATAAACATTTACCGAGATCTATTTAATTTATCTGGACCTGCGATTTAATTCATGGGTGGGGAACCTCCCAGTATGGAAAAATCCCAGCACTGATGCACATTAGCAGTTTATTTATAATTTATATAATCAATCAACATGAACTTATTAAACTCACAGAGTGCAGACTCTGTGCCAAGCTCTGGGGATACACAGAAAGAACAAAAATAAATACAGTACCTGCTGTTATTGAGCTTTCATTCTGATGTGAGTCACCCCAGGCACTGGGTTTAAATGAGTTATCCATAGTCACATAACTAATATGTTAGATGTAGGACTTGAACCCAGATCTTTCTAGCTCCAAAGCTAGCCTTCTATTTACTGTACCATGCTGCTTCTCAGTAAGATTTATATTATCAAATATATTTGAATAATGTCATAAACGGAATTTATATAACATTTTAAAATTTGCAGAGCATTTTACATGCATTGCCTTATTTGATTGGAGCCTATATACTCTCAGAAGACCCTAATACCATTTTCACTCTTATAGACATGTTAGGTCCTAAAGCAAGGCTACTTGTTATAAAGAGTTATAAAGGTACCCTTGAAAAGTCAAGGGTGATTCTCTAATGCTGTGAGCTCAAGCCTCTATTCAAGTTCATTCTTTTCAATCAGTTGCTAGTGATCTTCATTCTAGTTTCAGTTAAACAATTAAGTTCAATTAGCTTTTACAAAGGGACAGTTACTGAGAAGTTATAGTAGGAACAGAAGGCACAAACATCTCCCAATACCACCTCAGTTCCTGGGGAGAGTGGGCTCAAACTAAAAGCAGTTTCTATAAAACATTTGTCCCAAGTTGTTCACCAAGTTGCTTCTGGATGTAGTCTAGCTGATAGGATCTAGATATGGGATCAGTCCAGCTGGGTCTGAGTCCTGAGGCTTTGCTGGTGGACCACAAACTGTTCTGGACTCTCATTCCCCAACCTCTGGTGGTTTGTTCTCCTGCCTTTCTCTCACCACAGAGAAAGAAGCAACAGCAAAACCATGCACTCATGAACCACAAGGCAGCAGCAACCCCAGTGGAACCTATCTCCCCAAGAGGACATTTGTAGCAGCCCTTGCCTCCTTACTCAGACAACCAGATAGCAAAGAAAAAATGCCTTGGCTGATGAGTACCTTTTGAACACGTTCTCAGTTCTGGTTAAGCAACTAATGGAAAGGCTTCTTTTCTTCACGTAGTAAGCAGACTGGAAACAAGCCTGAACACGCTCTGAATTGAGGAGGAGGGTCCTTCCATTCCGTGTTATTATTCCCCTTCTCCCACATGTGTCAGCCCAGCAGGCTGCACATGCTTATAAAGACAGGTTTCATAGCAGCCCTGTGAGGGGGGCACCACAGGGTTCCCCTTCTCCTCTTCCCCATTCACAAAGGAGGAGACTGAAGCAGTGAATTAAGCTCAATGACTTGCCTGTCTCATAACTAGTGTAGAGAGTGGCGTTTAAATCCATATCATTCTGCCTTCAAGGTTAAAACTGTATCCATTATACTAGGCAGCCCCTTGAAATACTCATAGAACTCAAAGGCAATTCCTTCTTTGTCCTTTCCTTGCATCTGCTTTCACCTAATTTCTGGTGTCCCCTACAGAGATGATAGTGATTTCACTTTGGGCCTGTAGAGACTAGTTACAATTTCCTATATGGGCCAGCCCTTGATTATGTGCGCTAACGGAGGAGAGCAGTGTTGCAAATTTGAAAAAGTATGCTTAAATTTGCTTTTAAAACTTTTATTTTTGGACTTCCAACTGGATGTAGTGATAGCTCATAGTCTGAGAATTCACCACACTTATTGCTGAGTAGTGAAGAAAGCTGTAAGATAAAGGACCTCTTTACAAAGTTGTAGAAAGCCTTCCCAGTTTTGCCCCACAGCTTGAAACTTGTCCAAGCTAGGACTGTATGCTATAATATAGTCTGAGAGCCCAAAACACCAGCCTCAAACTAATTATTATAAGCTTATGTTTGTTTTTTTGTTTGTTTGTTTGTTTTAATCCTTCCTGAGTTTGGGAAGATAATTAAACCTTTTGGTTTTAAAGATCTCCTGCTGGTATCAGGCCATAAGAAATAGTCAAAGTAAATTGGAGATAATTGTGTCAACGAAGTACTTTATCATCTAACTGATTAATTATCAGCTGAACTTAAAAGCAAGCTTTGTGTAAATGAGTTTAGCCTTAGCTATCATCCTTTAAAATGGTCATTATGCTCAGAAATAAACTAGGTGATGACTTTAAGATTGAAAATAGAACCAGCGTTGAGTGATAGACTTATTGTTGGCCAAGGAACAAGTTTGGAGAGTCTCATCGTTCTGTTGGCTCCCAGATTATGAATTTCTTGGTCATTCAAACTAGAGAAGATCTACTCAATGTCAGAGATTTTAATCTATAATCTTTCTAAGTGGTGGGCATATTAGCAACGAAGGAGATCATAGATCTTTGAAAATCAGGGCAGGTGATAATGTTGGTGTTGGTATGTGCGCTAACAAGAGAGAGTACTCCAGTGCAGATTACAGTTTGTGCACTTTGTTTCTTGTTCACCTCTTAACTATACATTCTTACAAATCCTCCATTTGGATGTATTAGCTTGTCACCTTTCCTGTTCCACCTTACGGCCTATAAATAAATACACGAATAAATAAATAAGTGTAAATATACATGTATGTATATTTACAAATACATATGCACACAGATACTATTGTACGTATGCATGCGCATATAATGTATCAAAATCTATAGATACATATGTGTATATATGTACACACATGTGTGTTAATTTTTAGATTCAGTTTCTACTTAGTTGGTTTTTTTTCAGTATTCTCTTAGCCATTTCCCCCTGGCAAAGAAGAAAAGTCTAGCCCAGCTTCCTCGTGACAAACTTAAGCTATGGGGAAAGAAACTAAAAACATCTTGCATCACCCCCTAGATCTTTGCCTTTTCTTGACCAAACATCTTTAGAGCCTTTGAGTGATTTTCATAAAACACAAGTTAAAGTCTCATTGTCGTTTTCATAACTCTTGTCTATATTCAGTTCAGCTGGTTAATGTTCTATGACTGTCACCTAGAACTGAATCCAGCACTCTTTCTAACACTAAATATAGTCAGAATCCTGCCTTTGGATGAAAATTTCATTTCATTTAGGCTGGATTAAGTATTTTGACTTTTTGGTTTTTCCTTAAAAAAATCTAATTTCCTGAAGTGTTGTTGAATTATCGCTTCCTAGGATACCCACAGATTTTGAGTGGTGAACATGGACAATAACAAAATCTGTTTGTTGTTGTGGAAGTTGTTGTCATTTTATATGAAACTGAGACCCAGTGAGCCTATAGGAATATGTATTAAGTGTCACAAGTGGGATTTGATTCCATCTATTCTGATTTCTCAACCAGGACTCTTTCCATCATACCATGCTTGGCTAAGGTTATATAGATAGGAAGTGGAAGAGCCAAGACTTTTACTTTTTATATGTTCTTCCTTCCTTTCTCTTTCTTCCTTTCTTTCTTTCTTCCTTCCATTTATTTTTCTTATATTTATTTTTCTTTTTTACTTACTACAAACTTAAAACAGGCACCATCTACAAACACTCAAGAAACTTGCATATATACTTATTAAAGAACTATATTTTATATATGTTAAATTTTAAAAGGTTATTACACAGCTGATCTGTTTGTCTCCTACACTTTTAATTTTCTTCTGCATTTTAAATATTGTTTTAGTTATGCTGCTTTTTTCATAACTATCACTACCTACTAAGTTACCACCTCCACCCCTGCTCTCTGAGTACAAGTCCTCCTTTGTAAAAAATGTACATCTTTTAGTAAAACAAATCAACACATTGGCCATGTCTGAGAATTATGATTCTCTCCAGAGCATAGAAAGCCCAAAACCTTCTCAGAGGTGAGTTTCATCCTTTGCAGACAAAATAATGGTTTCCTTTGCTTCTCTTTCTCAATAGTTTTCTTCCTGTTTCAGTTTTCACTTAATGAAATCTATAGATAACCTTACATACTTGTTCTCTGTCTCATAGTCATATACATACATATATATGTGTGTATACATATGTATGTGTGTATGTGCATATATATGTATATATATATATATCATAGATATGTAGTTTTGAAGTTACCTTATGATGTACACACATTGAGCAGTGTGACATAAAAGAAAAATCATTGCTTCTGGAGCCAGGGAACAGGGAGTCACATTCAGCCTCTGTGTCTCCCTACCTGTTTGACCTTGAGCGTTAAACTCCTTCATTTACAAAATGAGACCTGTGAGGTCCTTTGAGCCTATGTACATACTAAGCAACCCCAGTGTATTTCTAAGGAACAGTTAGGTAGCACAGTGGATAGAGCACTGGACCTGGAGTCAGGAAGACCTGAGTTCAAATCCAGTATCAGACACTTACTAGCTGTGTGACCCTGAGACAGTTATTTGACCCTTTTTGCCTTAGTTTCCTCATCTCTAAAATGAGCTGGAGAAGGAAATGGCAAACTAGTATCTATGTCAAGAAAACCTCAAATGGTGTCACAAGAGTTGGACATGACTGAAAATGACTGAACAACAACAACAAATATACTTCTAAGACATTTCAGAAGCTGCCAGTTATAACAGTTCCTTTTGTCTTTTCCTTCCTTGTAATGTAGCATCTTCCTCTTTTGGCTCAAATTGTTTCTTGTGGCATCTGATTCAGCTGTATTCATGGAAATTGAAATCAGCATCAGCATCCACATGTTGCCTGATTCTGGTTAGCGTGCTATGACAGGGAAGAATGACTGAATGGAATCTGTGGCACATCTCACATGCCTCATGAAACCTTTACTAACTCACCTCACCCCCAGATCTTAGTGGTCTCTCCATCCTAAAATGGGTCCATACTTAATTGTAAAAAAAAACAACTTTGTACCTGTTGTATTCCTCCAGTAAGTTATAAGTTCCTAGGAAGACAGAATGATAGGCGTGCGCGTGCGTGTGCGCACACACACACATGCATATGTTATTTATTTGTTTCTTTGTTCATATATGGGGGAGCTAGGTGGTAGAGTGGATAGAGCATGGGACCTGGAGTCAGGAAGACATCGTCCTGAGTTCATTTCAATTAAACAAGCATTTGCTAGGCACTGATAATACAAAGGCAGTCATCGAGACAGGCCCAGGTGTCCTTTGGGTTATCTCCCAACTCTGTGGCCTACTCTTCAGCCCACTGTTCCCACCAGAAACTTAGACTCCATTCCTGGAACCAACCTGAGTTCTGATAGGTAACCCTACACTGCCAAAATCCAGGCTGTGTGACCCTGGGCAAGTCACTTAACTCCATTTGCCTCAGTTTCCTCATCTGTAAAAAAGAGCTGGAGGAGGAAATAGCAAACTGCTCTAGTGTCTCTGCTAAGAATATCCCAAATGGGGTCACAGAGTTGGATACAACTGAAAAATAACTGAAACTTATCTATATGTATCTGTCTGTCTGTATACACACATACATGCATATTTGCATATGTGTGTATAGTGTATATGCACACACATGTGTGTATATATACATATATACCTAAAAAGATATAGTTACATACATAAGTCCATCCTGTGATCTAGGCAGTAAGTGCTAGAGACACAAATACAGGCAAGGTAGACAACCCTTGTCCTCAGGGAGCTTACATAAAAGTATAGGGAGACTTCACTTAAAAGAAACCTTCAAAGAAGGGTGAAGAGTTTCCCGAGGCAGCATAATTTGGAGAAGGTTAGGAAATGAAGCAGAAATCCGGACTTGGGCAATAGAGGGTCACCTATCAGAGCCCAGGCTGATTCCAGGAATGAAATCTAAGTTTCTGGTGGCTGAAGAGTAGGCCATGTAGTTTGGAGATGATCCAAAAGACACCTGGGAGTGTGTGGATGACTGCCTTTGTATTATCAGTGCCAAACAAATGCTTGTTTAATTGAAATGAAACTTTCTATATGCACCAGGCAGTGAATTTTTTAAAAAAGTTCACTGAGCAAATAAGTGAATGCATGAAGGCTTCATTTCAGATGAAGGACGATAATGATAACTTGGCCTTGATTATAAATGTTCATACATGGAAGTTTTGGATGCTCCTGGATTTCACCCCATAAACGAGAGAAGTTTGGGATTTCAGGCACATTTTTCTATTTAATAATCCTAATAACAGTAACAACAGTACAGCAACCATAATAATGATAATAAGACAATCAAGGATAATGCTAACCATTTTCCCTATTATTAATAATAACATGCTTCAGAGGGCAGTATCTGAAATAATAGGCTTAGATTTCAGAGAAATAGACTTTGATCCAATGCAAGAAAAATTTTCCTAACAAGTAGAGCCTTTCGAAATGAGAATGGGCTATCTAGGGAGTTAATGAGTTCCCCTCCCTGGAAATCTTTTAAGCAGAAGCCAAATGATCCCACGTTGAGTGTACAGACAAACTACTATTATCTTCATCAAAGAGAATGATCTTTGGATTAGAAAGGACAGGAAAAAAATGACTAATAGTGGAATTGATACCCAAGATATGTAAGAGATAATCTAGCTGTTCTGGAAGAGTTTTAGTTATCTAACCTAGATGAATCATCTCTTGGGATGCTGAAGAACCTGGTGGATTGGACTGCGAATTGTGGCAATCATTTTCCTGATGATGTCACACATCCAACTCCCCTCACTGTCCCCTACTCAGTAAACTCCAATGACTTCCCATTACTTCCAGGATCAAATATAAAGTTCTCTGCCATTGAAAGCCCTTCAAACTTGGCCCCTTCCTACCTTTCCAATCTTCTTACACCTTATTTCCTGACCTCTAAAATCCAGCTGCATTGGCGTACTTGTATACAATATTCCAGCTCCTGTAGGTTTTTGCCTTGGTGGTCTTCCCATGCCTGGAATTCTCTCCTTCATTTCCACCTCTTGGTTTCCTTTATGAATCAATTCCCAGCCAAATCCCACCTTCTGTAAATGGAGGCCTTTCCAAGGCTACCCAGCTACTAGTACCTTCCCTCTGAGATTAACTTCCGTACTGTCTATACTGTCCATATATATATGTCTATACTGTCTATACTTTGTCCTCCCTAGTTTTACACCTGTTCTTTCCCTCATTAGAAGGAGATCTACTTGAGAGCAAGGATGGTTTTGGCCTTTCTTTGTATCCTCATCTCTTAGCATAGTGCCTGGCATATATTCCTGCATGCCTGAATAAATGCTTGTTGACTGGCTGCTACTTGAAGGATCATGGTGAATAAGTAAGGGGACTGGAAAAGGACAAACATCTCAGATTTCGTTGTTAGTTTGTTTTGTTTTGTTTTTCTGCAGGCCAAAATGGGTTTGAGTACATTCCTGGCAAAATTCTAGAACATGCTATTAAAAAGAAAGTAAACATCCAGAAACAAGGAAGTGGTAGTCAGGCTTGGGACATCAAAAAGAATCTCCACGGTTTCACAAAGACCATGTCATGCCAACATAACCTTATTTCCTCCTCTGAATGAGTGATTAACCTGGAAGATAACAATATAGATGTTATTTAGTAAATACAGAAAAGCATTTAATAAATTCTGTCATGCTAAATCTGTATAAAAGAGAGAGTTGTGGTCTAGATGCAAGTATAATTAAGTGGATTTTGAACTGATTGAAAGCAAAGAGTAGCTGTTAATGATTGCTTGTCAGAATTAAAAATTTTCTCCTGTAGGGTACCTTAAAGATCTGGCGTTGGCCCTGTGCAGTTTAACATTTTTAATAACGTGGCTTTACATAGATGGCATGCTTATTAAACTTGGAGATGACACAAAACTGAAAGGAAAAACTGTCACTGGATGACAAATTGAGAATGCAGAAAGATCATGACAGGCTAGAGGAGGGGATTGGCAAACAGTGGCAAGTGCCCACTAACTGTTTTTGAATAGTTAAAAAAATGGTTTTCATATTTTAAAATAAAGAGTTTTTTTATTTTTAAAATGTCCATACAAAAACAGACAGGCTGAAATTGACCCTTAGCTCATAGTTTGCTGACCTCTGGGTTAGAAAAGTGACCTGAATTTAGTTTTAACAAATTAATAGGGATAACTGTAAAGCCTTATACTCATGAAGTCAGTTTTTTTCTTTGTTTGTTTAACTCAAGGACAAAATAAGGGAGCATGGTTAGAGAACAGTTTGTCTGAAAAAGATCTAGGAGTGTTAGTGGACCACAAGATGAATGTAAATCAGCAATATGCTATGATATAAAGTTCTTGGGCTGAATTAGAGAGGCTTAGCCTTCAATAATGGGGCAACTTGGTGGCACAGTGGATAGAGTGCTGGGCCTCAAGTGAGAAAAACTCCTTTTCCTGAGTTCAAAGCTGGCCTCACACATTTACTAGCTGTATGACCCTGGGCAAGTCATTTAATGCTGTTTGCCTTAGTTTCCTCATCTGTAAAATGAGCTAGAGAAGGAAATGACAAACCACTCCAGTGTCTTTGCCAAGAAAACCCCAAATGGGGTCATGAAGAGTCTCTGCCTTGATCAGACCTCATCTGGGGTTTTCATTCCACACCTTTTAGATAGGGTATTGATCTTCAAGGCTATCCCATATGAAGATTGCCTAAAGGAATTGGGAATATTTAGCCTAGAGAAGGTCCAGGGGATACATAATAGCTGTCTTCAAGAACTGAAAAAAGCTGTCATGTGGAAGAAGAGTTAGACCTGAGGCAGCATGCCAGTGGGGAAAGAACACTGGATTTCAAGTCAGAAAACCTGGATTTAAATTCTGCTTTTGTTACTTATAAGCTGTGTGACCTTACTTTACCTTTCTGGACTTCAGTTCCTTCATCTGCAAAATGAAGGCTGTTCAGTTGTGTCTGATTCTTCATGACTCCACTTGGGTTGTTCTTGGCAAAGATACTGGAGTGGTTTGCTATTTCCTTTCGCTAACTCATTTTACAGATGAGGAAACTGAGGCAAACAAGGTTAAGTGACTCGCCCAAAGTCATACAGCTAGTAATTGTCTGAGGCCAATTTGAACTCAAGAAGATCAGTCTTCTTGACTCCCAGCCCAGCGCCCTACCAACTGCATCACCTAGCTGCCTAAACTAAGTACTTGGATTTAATGGCTACTGAGGCCTCTTCCAGTCTGAGAACTATGATCCTACAACCCAGATAGCACAATGAGAAGAGTAAGTAGAACCATACAGAGACAAATTTTGGGAAAACCCCCTAACAATCAGTTTTCCAAATTGGAATGGATTGCCTCAGACAAGAAGAATTGGGCCTCCCCCTTACTGGGGATTTTCAGGCAGAGGCCTGATGACTGATTGTTAGATGAATTGAAGAAGGGGATTCTTGCTCAGGTAGTGTTTGGACTGTATGGCCAGGTAGTGTTTAGACTGTATGGCCTCTGAGACCCCTTCTAACTCTGAGAGTCTGTGTTCTGTGAAATATGAAAAGAAATCTAATTTATGAACTAGTTATTCTCTGGTTCACCTAGAATACTCATATATTTAATTTTGTAAAAAAGAAAAGTAATTTGTTTATTCAATAGGGACACGAAATTTTTGACACAAGAGCATAATGAAATAACCCTTTAATGTTTATTTTTAGACAGAGGAGGAAGTTGACTTATTAACATGCAACAGTTAATGTAGATTAGCCTTAAGGCTAACTCCAATAAATGAATTTCCTTGACTAGGGAAGTGAGCTGATTCACTAAGAAGAGGAAGTGAAATAAGGAAGATTAAGATCATACTACAAATAACTGATTTCTATATCAAAGGCAGTCAAAGTGCTCAGATTATATAATGTCATGTGTGATTATTTACTTCAACAAATATTTTTAAGAGTCTACCATCTGCAAGGGATTGCGTTAGGCACTGGGGATACAAAAATGGAAAAAGATTGCATAATCCTTGCCCTCACAGAGCTTATAATATTTAAGAAGAGTGAGATATAGATACAAATTAGGAAATTAGGCTACACTAATTAGGAAATTAAAAACTCTAAGGGAGAAGAGAAATAGAATCATACTAAACTTTCAAGGAAAGGGGAATTTGGAAGGTTTTCTGGAGTGACACCTGAGTTGGGCTTTGGAAGAAGGAAATGATTTCAGTAAGTAAAGATGGGGCTGAGGAAGCAAAAGGAAGGATTTTCTTTCAGGAATGAATGTGCCCATGCACAAAGGCAGGAGAAGTGTAGTACAGTTGTGTTTTGTTTTGTTTTCTGGAGCATAAAGGGTACAGTAAAAATAAATAACAATTTTAAAGTTGTTAAAATTGCCTAACTTGTATTGTTGGATTATCTCATCTGGTCCTTGGAATAGGTGGATGAGGGAGGTATTATAGTTATCATCATTGCCCCTTTACATATGGGGAAGCTGAGGCTGGGACAGGTTAAGTGAGTTTGACTTGCCCATTGCTACATAGCCAGTGTCAGAGGCAGGATTTGAACCTAGTTCTGTCCCAACTATAATCCAGACCTCTGCCTCTACCCCAGGGTTTTTAATCTGGGATCTGTAAACTTGTTTTAAAAACATTTTGATAACTATTTCAATATGATTGATTTCC